>NC_044978.1:76661363-76970406 GCF_008728515.1 Papio anubis
GTGTTGAAGTCTCCCATTATTATTGTATGGGAGTCTAAGTCTCTTTGTAAGTCTCTAAGGACTTGCTTTATGAATCTGGGTGCTCCTGTATTGGGTGCATATATATTTAGGATAGTTAGCTCTTCCTGTTGAATTGATCCCTTTACCATTATGTAATGGCCTTCTTTGTCTCTTTTGATCTTTGATGGTTTAAAGTCTGTTTTATCAGAGACTAGTATTGCAACCCCCGCTTTTTTTTGTTCTCCATTTGCTTGGTAAATCTTCCTCCATCCCTTTATTTTGAGCCTATGTATGTCTCTGCGTGTGAGATGGGTCTCCTGAATACAGCAGACTGATGGGTCTTGACTCTTTATCCAGTTTGCCAGTCTGTGTCTTTTAATTGGAGCATTTAGTCCATTTACATTTAAGGTTAAGATTGTTATGTGTGAACTTGATCCTGCCATTATGATATTAACTGGTTATTTTGCTCGTTAGTTGATGCAGTTTCTTCCTAGCCTAAATAGTCTTTACATTTTAGCATGTTTTTGCAATGGCTGGTACCGGTTGTTCCTTTCCATGTTTAGTGCTTCCTTCAGGGTCTCTTGTAAGGCAGGCCTAGTGGTGACAAAATCTCTAAGCATTTGCTTATCTGTAAAGGATTTTATTTCTCCTTCACTTATGAAACTTAGTTTGGCTGGATATGAAATTCTGGGTTTAAAATTCTTTTCTTTAAGAATGTTGAATATTGGCTCCCACTCTCTTCTGGCTTGTAGAGTTTCTGCCGAGAGATCTGCTGTTAGTCTGATGGGCTTCCCTTTGTGGGTAACCCGACCTTTCTCTCTGGCTGCCCTTAAGATTTTTTCCTTCATTTCAACTTTGGTGAATCTGGCAATTATGTGTCTTGGAGTTGCTCTTCTCGAGGAGTATCTTTGTGGCGTTCTCTGTATTTCCTGGATTTGAATGTTGGCCTGCCCTACTAGGTTGGGGAAGTTCTCCTGGATGATATCCTGAAGAGTGTTTTCCAACTTGGTTCCATTTTCCCCCTCACTTTCAGGCACCCCAATCAGACGTAGATTTGGTCTTTTTACATAATCCCATACTTCTTGCAGGCTTTGTTCATTTCTTTTTCTTCTTTTTTCTTTTGGTTTCTCTTCTCGCTTCATTTCATTCATTTGATCCTCAATCGCTGATACTCTTTCTTCCAGTTGATCGAGTCGGTTACTGAAGCTTGTGCATTTGTCACGTATTTCTCGTGTCATGGTTTTCATCTCTTTCATTTCGTTTATGACCTTCTCTGCATTAATTACTCTAGCCATCAATTCTTCCACTTTTTTTTCAAGATTTTTAGTTTCTTTGCGCTGGGTACGTAATTCCTCCTTTAGCTCTGAGAAATTTGATGGACTGAAGCCTTCTTCTCTCATCTCGTCAAAGTCATTCTCCGTCCAGCTTTGATCCGTTGCTGCCGATGAGCTGTGCTCCGTTGCCGGGGGAGATGCACTCTTATTTTTTGAATTTCCAGCTTTTCTGCCCTGCTTTTTCCCCATCTTTGTGGTTTTATCTGCCTCTGGTCTTTGATGATGGTGATGTACTGATGGGGTTTTGGTGTAGGTGTCCTTCCTGTTTGATAGTTTTCCTTCTAACAGTCAGGACCCTCAGCTGTAGGTCTGTTGGAGATTGCTTGAGGTCCACTCCAGACCCTGTTTGCCTGGGTATCAGCAGCAGAGGCTGCAGAAGATAGAATATTTCTGAACAGCGAGTGTACCTGTCTGATTCTTGCTTTGGAAGCTTCCTCTCAGGGGTGTACTCCACCCTGTGAGGTGTGGGGTGTCAGACTGCCCCTAGTGGGGGATGTCTCCCAGTTAGGCTACTCAGGGGTCAGGGACCCACTTGAGCAGAGAGTCTGTCCCTTCTCAGATCTCAACCTCCGTGTTGGGAGATCCACTGCTCTCTTCAAAGCTGTCAGAGTCGTTTGTGTCTGCAGAGGTTTCTGCTGCTTTTTTTTTTTGGTTGTTGTTGTTTAGCTGTGCCCTGTCCCCACAGGTGGAGTCTACAGAGACAGGCAGGTTTCCTTGAGCTGCTGTGAGCTCCACCCAGTTCGAGCTTCCCAGCAGCTTTGTTTACCTACTTAAGCCTCAGCAATGGCGGGCGCCCCTCCCCCAGCCTTGCTGCTGCCTTGCCGGTAGATCACAGACTGCTGTGCTAGCAATGAGGGAGGCTCCGTGGGTGTGGGACCCCCTCCGGCCAGGTGTGGGATATGATCTCCTGGTGTGCCTGTTTGCTTAAAGCGCAGTATTGGGGTGGGAGTTACCCGATTTTCCAGGTGTTGTGTATCTCAGTTCCCCTGGCTAGGAAAAGGGATTCCCTTCCCCCTTGGGCTTCCCAGGTGAGGCAATGCCTCGCCCTGCTTCAGCTCTCGCTGGTCGGGCTGCAGCAGCTGACCAGCACCGATTGTCCAGCACTCCCCAGTGAGATGAACCCAGTACCTCAGTTGAAAATGCAGAAATCGGCCGGGCGCGGTGGCTCAAGCCTGTAATCCCAGCACTTTGGGAGGCCGAGACGGGCGGATCACGAGGTCAGGAGATCGAGACCATCCTGGCTAACACAGTGAAACCCCGTCTCTATTAAGAAATACAAAAAACTAGCCGGGCGAGGTGGCGGGCGCCTGTAGTCCCAGCTACTCGGGAGGCTGAGGCCGGAGAATGGCGTGAACCCGGGAGGCGGAGCTTGCAGTGAGCTGAGATCCGGCCACTGCACTCTAGCCTGGGCGGCAGAGCGAGACTCCGTCTCAAAAAAAAAAAAAAAAAAAAGAAAATGCAGAAATCACCGGTCTTCTGTGTCGCTCGCGCTGAGAGTTGGAGACTGGAGCTGTTCCTATTCGGCCATCTTGCCCCGCCCCCCATCGTTTTCTTTAATCACTTTGTCCACTGAACTTAGGAGCAACCAACCAGCTTCACTATGCTCCTTGGTTCTCTACATATGGTCAAAAGTGCTATGTATAGAGTCACCAAAATGTCACTGTGGTCCTCCAGTAAAAGTAGGGGCTTATGGAGGTCAGGTAATTAATGGAGTTTTAGTTCAGGTCCAACTTACCGTGGGTCCAGTGGATGCCTGGACTCATCCTATGGTCATATCCCCACTGCTAGAATGCATAATTGGCATAGACATACTTAGCAGCTGGCAGAACCCCCAAATTGGCTCCCTGACTAGTAGGGTGAAGGCTATTATGGTGGAAAAGGCCAAATGGAGGCCACTAAAGCTGCCTCTACCTAGAAAAATAGTAAATAAAAAACAATATTGCATCCCTGGAGAGACTGGAAATTAGTGCCACTATCAAGGACTTGAAAGATGCAGGGGTGGTAATTCCCACTACATCCCTGTTCAACTCTCCCATTTGGCCTGTGCAGAAGACAGATGGATCTTGGAGAATGACAGTGGATTATCATAAGCTTAACCAAGGGGCAACTCCAATTGCAGCTGCTGTTTCATTGCTTGAGCAATTAACACATCTCCTGGTACCTACTCTGCAGCCATTGACTTGACGAATGCCTTTTTCTCCACTCCTCTTTGTAAGGCCCACCAGAAGCAATTTGCCTTCAGCTGGCAAGGCCAGCAATACACCTTTACTGTCCTACTTCAGGGGTATATCAACTCTCCTGCTTTGTGTCATAATCTTATTCAGAGAGACCTTGATCACTTTTTGCTTTCACAAGGTATCACTGTAGTTCATTACATTGATGACGTTATGCTGATTGGATCCAGTGAGCAAGAAGTAGCAAATACACTGGACTTATTGGTGAGACATTACGTGTCAGAAGATGGGAAACAAATCCAACTAGAATTCAGGGACCTTCTATCTCAGTAAAAGGGGGTCCAGTGGTGTGGGGTCCAGTGGTGTCGGCTTGTCAAAATATTCTTTCTAAGGTGAATGATAAGTTGCTGCATTTGGCCCTCGTACAACCAAGAAAGAGGCACAATGCCTAGTGGGCCCATTTGGATTTTGGAGGCAACACATTTTTCATCTGGATATGTTTCTCCAACCCATTTATCAAGCAACCCGAAAGGCTGCCAGTTTTGAGTGGGATCCAGAACAAGAGAAGGTTCTGCAACAGGTCCAGGCTGCTGTGCAAGCTGCTCTGCCACTTGGGCCATACGACCCAGCAGATCCAGTGGTGCTTGAGGTGGCAGTGGCAGATAGGGATGCTGTTTGGAGCCTTTGGTAGGACCCCATAGGGGAATCATAGTGGAGGCCTCTAGGATTTCGGAGCAAGGCCCTGCCATCTTCTGTAGATAACTACTCTCCTTTTGAGAAACAGCTCTTGGCCTGTTACTGGGCTTTGGTGAAAACTGAACATTTGACTATGGGTCATCAAGTCACCATGTGACCTGAACTGCCTGTCATGAACTGGATGCTTTCTGACCCATCTAGCCATAAAGTGGGTTGTACCAAGCATCATTCCATCATCAAATGGAAGTGGTATATACATGATTAGGCTCGAGCAGGTCCTGAAGGCACAAGTAAGTTACATGAGGAAGTGACTCAAATGACTGTGGTCTCCACTCCTGCCTTCTCTTCCCCACCCTGCACCAATGGCCTCATGGGGAGTTCCCTATGATCAGTTGACAGAGGAAGAGAAGACTAGGACCTGCTTCACAGATGGTTCTGCACAATATGCAGGCACCACCCGAAAGTGGATAGCTGGAGCATTACAGCCCCATTCTAGGACATCTCTGAAGGACAGCAGTGAAGGGAAATCTTCCCAGAGGGCAGAACTTTGAGCAGTGCACCAAATGGCCAGATGTGCAATAATATACTGATTCATGGGCTGTAGCCAATGGTTTGGCTGGATGGTCAGGGTTGGAAGAAGCATGATTAAAAAATTGGTGACGGCCGGGCGCGGTGGCTCAAGCCTGTAATCCCAGCACTTTGGGAGGCCGAGACGGGCGGATCACGAGGTCAGGAGATCGAGACCATCCTATTAACACGGGTGAAACCCCGCCTCTACTAAAAACAGCGCAAAAACTAGCCGGTGAGGTGGTGGATTTCGTAGTCCCAGCTACTGGAGGCTGGAGGCCGGGAGAATGGCTGGAACCCGAGGGCGTGAGCTTGCAGTGAGCCTCAGATCGGGCCACTGCGATCTCGTGGGTGCCCAAGGGCAGAGGAGACTCCGGCCCAAAAAAAAAAAAAAAAAAAAAAAAAAAAAAAAAAAAAATTGGTGACAAAGAAATTTGGGAAAGGGATACATGGATGGACTTTTCTGAGTGGTCAAAAACTGTGAAGATACTTGTATCCCACATGAGTGCTCACCAACAGGTGACCTCAGCAGAGGAGGATTTTAATAATCAAGTAGATAGGATGACCCGTTCTGTGGACACCACTCTGCCTCTTTCCCCAGTCACCCCTGTTGTTGCCCAATGGGCCCATGAACAAAGTGGCCATGGTGGCAGGGATGGATGGTTATGCATGGGCTCAGCAACATGGGCTTCCACTCACCAAGGCTGACCTGGCTATTGCCATTGCTGAGTGCTCAATTTGCCAGCAGCAGAGACCAACACTGAGACCTCGATATGGCACCATTCCTCAGAGTGATCAGCCATCTACCTGGTGGCAGGTCAAGTATATTGGACCTCTTCCATCATGGAAAGGGCAGAGGTTTGTTTATCCGTCACTGGGATAGACGCTTACCCCGGATATGGGTTTGCCTATCCTGAACACAATGCTTCTGCCAAGACTACCATCCATGGACTCACAGAATGCCTTATCCACCATCATGGTATTCCACACAGCATTGCCTCTGACCAAGACACTCACTTTATGGCTAAAGAAGTGTGGCAGTGGGCTCATGCTCATGGAATTCACTGGTCTTACCATGCTCCCCATCATCCTGAAGCAGCTGGATTGACAGAACGGTGGAGTGGTCTTTTGAAGTCACAACTACAGTGCCAACTAGGTGACAATACTTTACAGGGCTGGGGCAAAGTTCTCCAGAAGGCCATGTATGCTCTGAATCAGCGTCCAATATATGGTACTTTTTCTACCATAGCCAGAATTCATGGGTCCAGGAATCAAGGGGTGGAAGTGAAAGTGGCACTGCTAGTGATCCACTAGCAAAATTTTTGCTTCCTGTTCCCACGACATTACGTTCCGCTAGCCTAGAGGTCTTACTTCCAGAGGGAGGAATCCTGCCACCAGGAGACACATTAAACAACGATTCCATTAAACTGGAAGTTAAGATTGCCACCTGAACACTTTGCGCTCCTCCTACCTTTAAGTCAACAGGCTAAGAAGAGAGTTACAGTGTTGGTTGGAGTAATTGATGAGGACTATCAAGATGAAATCAGTCTACTACTCCACAATGGAGGTAAGGAAGAGTATGCATACAATGCAGGAGATCCACTAGGGCATCTCTTAGTATTACTATGCCCTGTGATTAAGGTCAATGGGAAACTACAACAGCCCAATCCAGGCAGGACTACAAATGGCCCAGACCCCTCAGGAATGAAGGTTTGGGTCATTCCACCAGGAAAAAAACTACTACCTGTTGAGGTGCTTGCTGAAGGCAAGGGGAATACAGAAAGGGCAGTAGAAGAAGGTTGTCATTAATACCAGCTAGGACCACATGACCAGCTGCAGAAATGGGGACTGTAATTGTCATGAGTACTCCTTCTTTTGCTAAAAACATGTTTGTGCATGTATACGCGTGTACTAGGAAAATATCCTTATTTTGTTTCTTTTTCCTTTATCATGTGACATAAGATTTATTGATTTTATATTAGCATTTAAGTATTGTTAACCTTATGTAATAGTATTTAGGTTGGGGATTGGTATGTTTCCGGTGGTATGACGGCATAATTATGACCTTATTATTGTCTTTATTTGAAGATTATGTATGATCTCAGGAGATGTGTATGGGTTCAAATTGACAAGGGGTGGACTTGTGATGGTTAATACTGAGTGTCAACTTGTTTGGATTGAAGGATACAAAGTATTGATCCTGAGTGTGTCTGTGAGGGTGTTACCAAAAGAGATTAACATTAAAGACAGTGGGCTGGGGAAGGCAGATCCACCCTTAATCTGGTGGGCACAATCTAATCAGCTGCCAGTGACTATAAAGCAGGCAGAAAAATGTGAAAAGGAGAGACTGGCCTAGCCTCCCTGCCTACATCTTTCTCCCATGTTGGATGCTTCTTGCCCTCAAACATTGGACCCCAAGTTCTTCAGTTTTGAGACTGGCTCCCCTTGCTCCTCAGCTTGCAGATGGCCTATTGTGGGACCTTGTAATCATGTAAGTTAATACTTAAGAAACTCTCTTTTATGTGTGTGTTTGGAGACACATATATGTAAAACCATATATATATATGTGGTTTTCCACACAGCATTGCATATATATACAATTTAGTTCTGTCCCTGTAGGGAACCCTAATACATTAAGTTAACTCTCCCTCCCCTCCATGCACCTAGTGCTTTAAATCATGCCATTGTCTCCTAATTTATAGTTGCTGACAAGAGGTCTTTTGTAGTTTTTGTCTTTTTTCCTCTGTAAGTTATATCTCCTCCACCCTACCCTGTTTCCATGCATGGCTACGGTGAAGATTTTTTCTTAGTATTTGGTTTCAGCAGTTTGACTATGATATGTCTAGGTGTGGCTTCTTTTGATATTTATATTTTGGGGAGATTTTCTGTGTTTGTTAGATCTGTGAATTTTTGTCTTTTGTTAATTTTGGAAAATTCTCAGAATTTATCTCTTTAAATATTTCCTCTGCTCCATTCTCTATCTTTTCTTCTTCTGGTAATCCAATTACATATGTTTAGTTATTTTAATATTGCTAGGCAGATTTTGGAAGCTCTTATTCTTTTTTAAAACTCTTTTGCTCTTTACATTCCAGTTTAAATAATATTTGCTGATCTATTTCTTATTTGACAAATATTTAGTGAGCACCTATCATATACCAAGAACTATAACTTTCATCCTCTGTATAAGGATTACAACCTTGCACAGAACAGATAAAACTTCATTTCCATGGTAGTTACTTTTCAGTTGAGAAATGGAAAGTAATACAACAAATTAAAAAATATATAGACTGGTGAACAAAATAAAGGAAAAAAACAAAAGACTCTTTCTAATGCTAAGAAGAATTAATAAAAAATGAAAAATATAAAAATGTTCAACATGTCATTAAAATACTACCATGTTTGGATGAAATGAGTATATTCTTTTGTGCTGTAAAAGCCATCTTAAGATAGATACCCTAGAATTTAAAGTGTAATAAAAAAAGCCATCCTAAGATCATATTTATTTAAAAAAATTTATTTTAGGTTCAGAGTTATGTGTGCAGTTTTGTTATATAAATAAGTTTCATATCACAGGGGTTTGGCGTATAGATTATTTCATCAGCCAGGTAATAGGCAAAGTATCCAACAGGTAATCCCTCTTCCCACCTTCCACTCTCAAGTAGGTGTCATGTCTGTTGTTGCCTTCTATGTGTCCATGTGTACTCAATGTTTAGCTCTCACTTAGAAGTAAGAATATGGGGTATTTGGTTCTCTGTTCCTGCATTAGTTTACTTGGGTTATGGCCTCCAGCTCCATCCATGTTGCTGCAAAGAACATGATCTCATTCTTTTTTATGACTGCATAGTATTTCATGGTACATATGTATTTTCTTTATCTCATCCACCACTGATGGGCACCTAAGTTGGCTTCATGTCTTTGCTATTGTGAACAGTACTGCGATGAGCATATATGTACATGTGAACATATATATATAGGTGAACACACATATATATACGTATTGTGAACACACATGGGATGAGCATATGTGTACATGTGTCTTTATGGTAGAACAATTTATATTTTTTAGGGGTATATACCCAATAATGGAATTGCTGGTTCAAATGGTACTTCTTTTTAAGATCTTTCAGAAATTACCACACTGCTTTTCACAACTACTGAACTAACTTACATTCCCACTAGCAGTGTATAAGCATTCCCTTTTCTCTAGAAGCTTTCCAGCATCTGTTATTTTTTTTACTTTTTTATAAGAGCTATTGCGACTGGTATCTTACGCCATCTTACAGTATCTCATTGTGGTTTTGATTTGCATTTCTCTAACGATTAGTGATGTTGAACTTTTTTTTTATATGTTTGTTGACCACATGTATGTCTTATTTTGAAAACTGTCTGTTCATGTCCCTTGCCCACTTTTTAATGGGGTTGTTTGTTTTTTTAATGACTGGTAAATTTGTTTAAGTTCCTTATAGATTCTGGGTATTAGACCTTTATCAGAAGCATAGTTTGCAAATACGTTCTTCCACTTTGTAGGTTGTTTACTCTGTTGATAGTTTCTTTTCCTGTACCAAAGCTCTTTAGTTTTATTTGGTCCCATTTGTAATTTTTTGTTTTTGTTGCAATTACTTTTGGAGCCTTTGTCATGAAATCTTTGCCAAGGCTGATGTCCAGAATGGTATTTTCTAGGTTATCTAGCAGGGTTTTTTTTTAATATATATAGTTTTAGGTTTTCAATTTAAGTCTTTAATCTATCTTGAGTTGAATTTTGTATGGTGTAAGAAAGGGGTACAGCTTCAACCTTCTGCATATGGCTAATAAGTTGTCTCACCATCGTTTATCAAATTGGGAGTTGTATTAATTTTTTTCTCATGCTGCTAATAAAGACATACTTGAAACTAGGTAATTTATAAAGAAAAGAGGTTTAATTGACTCATAGTTCAGCATGGCTGGGGAGGTCTCAGGAAACTTACAATCATGGCAGAAGGCACCTCATCACAGGGCAGCCAGAGAGAGAATGAGTGCAGAACAAAGGGTGAAGCCCCTTATAAAACCATAAGATCTTGTGAGAACTCAGTCCCTATCAGGAGAACAGCATGAGAGAAACCACCCCATGATTCAGTTATCTCCACCTGTCCTGCCCTTGACATGTAGGGATTATTATAATTCAAGGTGAGATTTGGGTGGGGATACAGAACCAAACCATATCAGGAGTTTTCTTCTCTGCTTGCTTTTGTAAACTTTGTTCAAGATCAAATAGTTGTAGGGGTGCAGCTTTATTTCTAGGTTTTCTTTTCTATTCCATTGATCTATGTATCTGTTTTTATATCAGTACCATGCGGTTTTGGTTACTGTAGCCTTGTAGTATAGTTTGAAGGCAGGTAATGTGATGCCTCCAGCCTTTTTCTTTTTGTTTAGAATTGCCTTGGCTATTTGAGCTCTCTTTTGGTTCCATATGAATTTAAAAATAGTTTCTTCAAGTTATGTGAAGAATGTCATTAGTAGTTCGATAGGAATAGCATTGAATCTGTAAATTGCTTTGGGCAATATTGCCATTTTAACAATATTGATTCTTCCTATCCATGACTCTGGAATGTTTTTCCATTTGTTTGTGTCTTCTCTGACTTTTTTGAGCAGTGTTTTGTAATTCTCGTTGTAGAGAACTTTGACTGGTTAGCTGTATTCCTAGGTATTTCATTCTTTTTGTGGCTATTGTGGATGGGACTGTGTTATTGATTTGACTATCATCTTGAACACTGGTGGTGTATAAAATGCTATGGAATTTTATACATTAACTTTGTATCCTGAAACTTTGCTGAAGTTGTTAGTTAGATCTAGGAGCCTTTGGGCTCAGACTATGGGATTTTCTATATATAGAAGCATATTGTCTCCAAACACAGATTTTTTGACTTCCTCTCTTTCTATTTGGATGCCTTCTTTTTCTTTCTCTTGCCAGATTATGTTGGCTAGTACTTCTAGTACTATGTTGAATAGGAGTGGTGAGAGTGGGCATCCTTGTCTCATTCTAATTCTCAAGAGGAATGCTTTCAGCTTTTGCCCATTCGGTATGATATTGGCTGTGGGTTTGTCATAGATGGCTTTTACTACTTTTACTATTTACTATCTTCAATGCTTAGTTTGTTGAGGGTTTTTAACTTGAAGGGATGTTGAATTTTATTGAAAGTCTTTTCTGCATCGATTGAGATAATCATGTGATTTTTGTTTTTAGTTCTGTTTATGAAAAGAATCATATTTATTGATTTACATACATTAAACCAAGCTTGCATCCCAGGGATAAACCCCCCTTGATTGTGTCGGCTTAGGTTTTGATATGGTGCTGCATTCCATTTGCTGATATTTTGTTGAGGATTTTTGCATGTATATTCATCAAGGGTAGTGGCCTGAGGTTTTCTTTTTTGCTGTTGTGTCTCTGCCAGGTTTTGGTATCAGGATGATGCTAGTTTCAGAGAATGAGTTAGGAAGGAATCCCTCATCCTTAATTTTTTGAAATAGTTTCAGTAGGAATGGTATCTGCTCTTCTTTATACATCTGGAAAAATGTGGTATGAATTCATGTAGTCCTGAGCTTTTTCTGGTTGGTAGGCCTTTTATTACTGATTCAATTTTGGAACTTATTATTGGTCTGTCCAGGGATTCAATTTTTTCCTGGTTTAATCTTGGGAGGTTGTATATTTCCAGGAATTTATCCATTTCTTCTAGGTTTTTCTAGTTTGTGTGCACAGAGGTGTTTATAGTAGTTTGTGAACTTTTTTTTTTTTTTTTTTGTATTTCTGTGGGGTCAGTGGTAATGTCCCCTTTTTCATTTCTGATTGTGTTTATTTAGATCTCATCTCTTTTTTCTTTATTACTCTAGCTAGTGGTCTGTGAATCTTATTTATCCTTTCAAATATGAAACCCCCAGATTCATTGGTCTTTTGTATGATTTTTCACATCTCAATTTCCTTCAGTTCAGCTCTCATTTTGGTTACTTCTTGCCTTCTGCTAGTTTTGGAGTTGGTTTGCTCTTGTTTCTCTAGTTTCTCTAGGTATGATGTTAGATTGTTAATTTCATATCTTCCTAACTTTTTGATGTGGGTGTTTAGTGCTATTAACTTCCCTCTTAACACTGCTTTGGCTGTGTCCCAGAGAGTCTGGTATGTTGTATCTTTGTTCTAATTAGTTTCAAAGAATTTAATGATTTCTGCCTTAATTTCATTGTTCACCCAAAGGTCATTCAGTAGAAGATCAGTTAATTTCAATGTAATTGTATAGTTTTGAGTTATTTTCTTAGAATTAATTTCTATTTTTTATTGTACCATGTTCTAAGAGTGTGTTTGGCATGATTTTGGTTTGTTGTTTTAGTTTTCTGAGGGTTGTTTTATGGCAATTATGTGGTCAATTTTAGATTATGTGCCATATGCAGATGAGAAGAATGTATATTCTGTTGTTTTTAGTTGGAGAGTTCTATAGATGTCTGTTAGGCCCATTAGGTCAAATGTAGAGTTCAGGCCCCGAATATCTTTGTTAGTTTTCTGCCTTGTACTGATCTATTTTCAAATTCACCAAACCTTTTCTGAGCTGTGTTCAGCCTACTGGTAAGCACATAGAGTGAAATCTTCACTGTTGGTATTATATGTGTATGTGTGTTCATTTATTTCAAGCATTCCCATTTGACTCTTTTAAAAATAGTTTGTGTCTTTACTGAACTCCCTGTCTGTTCATGCATGCTGTCCACATTTTCTATTAAATTTCAGAATTAATCAGTGTGATTTTAAAATCTCTGTACAATACTCTCAACATCTGGGTCATCTCTGAGTCTGGTTCTGTCAATTGCTTTATCTCTTGACAATGGATTGTTTTGGCATGCTCTTAAATTCTCCTATTATTTGAGTGAATGCTGGACATCCTTTGTGGAAGAATGATAGAAGCTGAGATAAATAATATTTACACCTGGAAATGGACATGCATTTTCTTTTGCTTGGCTGTTTTGTTGGGCATTGAGTTAGTCTAGGCAGACATACACTGGGTTTGGGTTTTATTGTTGCTCTCATTATCTTCATTGCAGTGCTAGCTCTGAATTTCTTCAGTGGTGGGCTGATGCTTCTTTGTGCTTAGAGTGGGGCAGGCCTTGGATAGTGGAGGTTTTCATCTTTGTTTTGTTTTTTCTCATTGTTTCTGCTCTATCCTCAGCTTTCTGTGCTCCTTCCATATCCGTACCATGGTGGTGGTGGGTGGGTGGGTGGGGGGGGAATCTGTTTCCCTGTTCTTTATCCTTCTTCAGTGGTAAAATACTATTGCTTGTTATTGTGGACTAGGTTTATCGTGGGAAGAGGGAATTTTTATTTTCCTAACATAGTTTCAATTTTAGGCAGACTTGCATGCCTGTGTCTCAGAAATGAAGCCTCATCAGTGTTTCTTGCCTACCCTTTCTCATAGTGCCTGTTGAACTCCGATCTGTGGGTCATTGGGCCATGGATAGAAAACAGTTTTCTGCCTGTTCCCAGAAGTAGCACACTTCTCCTTATACCAGTGCAGGATCCTGAGTCCAAGAGTTTTCCCTGCTTTTTCCTAGGGCCAGAGGACCTTTGCTTCTAGTCATCGACTAGAAGCAACAGAATTCTTGCCTTACCTCCAGTCATTTCAGGTTTTTTCTTTCTATGACAGAAGGATCCACGTAGCTGGATGGAGTTCATATCTCTTCCGCAGGGGCAACTGAAAATTTTCTCTGTGCCTGTACCACTGATGACCTCCTGCATGCCTATTCATCTCTAGATTTTCTCATGAGCCTCCAGTGGAGGGCAGTGAAAACGAGCTAGTAAATTAGGGCAAAATCATCTTGTGTCTTGGACTCTCAGTTATTTTAAACTGATACTTTAGTCCACAACTGGCTTTTAAGAATCTACTAAACTTTCAGCTGATTTCTTCTAACTGGCTTATATGGTGGTTGTCTCTTTTTTCTATGCTCTGCCAATGGCAAAAAAGTTTGCATGTCCTCTCTCTCATTGAAGGGGCTTGTAATTTTTTTGGAATTTAATTTATTTGGTTGGCCAGTAACCTTAGCTCTTCAGTGGGCTCATGAAAAGTTTGTGGATTTCCTGTCTTTTTCCAATTGCTAGGGTGAGAGTCATTTCTCTTATGATGTTTTACATCCTAAATGAAAGCAGAACTCTAGAAATTTAAACTTGAAATATAGAAAGAATACAATCAAGAAGACTTCATAAATTTTGTTAACGGCAAATCACCAGGGCAAGGATTCACTAGCTCCTGCTGTGAGGTTCCATTTGTTTCTGGTCTTGGATTTTCATGTGAGACCATTTCTTTTTCTTTTTTTTCCCCCTAGGCTCAAAGCTGAGTACACTCCCATCATTTTAATAATATTTTAGGTAAGCCCTATGACAATTATACTAACAAGTTTCTTCAACCCCACCACCACCCCTACCATCTCTATGCTTTGCTTGCCCATACTCCCTTCACCCTTTCATCTGCTATTACCACTGTTATTTCTACTTGTGGTTGAAAGTAAAAAGCATCTCCAGATTACAGCAAGTTCAGTGACCCTGCTCCATAACCTGGCCTCTGCTGAAGGGAGAAAATGGGGGGAAACATGAACAACCATCATGGGTTGTGATCAGGCACTACCAGAAGCCCAGCTTGTGTTTCAAAAACAGGCTCTTGGACATGTTCCCAGCAGATAACTCTTCACTGGCTTGGAGAACAGGAGGACTATTTCACAAACACCACTGTGTTTGAATTTCTAGAGGCTACCCAGATCAAGAATACATCCCTGCAGTGTTTCACCACACACTCATTGCTGCAGTATTCATTGTTCCAGTCCTTACTCACAGTGGAAGTGTTCTCACAACCAGAACTCAAACATCGAAGCTGGGGTGAGAGTGCCACAGGAGACCCACTCACCAATTCAACATCTATCTGAGAAGGGGACTAAACCTCAGGAACTACATCTGTGATCATCTCACAGATAGTCTCAGGAGAAGTTGCCTCCACCGTATGGGCCTCAGGGCTATTGTTCATAGGCTGCTCAGGACTACTTTCCACAGTTGGTGGGACTAAAGTAGTCTGCACTTTCAAAGTGGGTAGAGACACACTCTTGATCTGCAGAGGAGATAGCTGTTGCTGTAAATTGATTCAAACTTTCTGAGGTGGAGGCTGTTTTATGGCCTGGAGTGGAGGAGGCTGCTGTGAAATAGTAACTTGCTGCTGAGTCGGAGGCTGTGGCATCTGTTGTAATGGAGGGGGCTGTAGTCGGGGTGGAGGCAGTTGCATAGAAGCAGCAGCAGCTGCTGTTGCCTGCGACACTGACCAAGTGACAATCTGGGCTTGTTGACTGGGCTGGATAGTAGCTGTACTGGTTTGGCCTAGTTGGAGCCCCTGGGAGGTCACCACTGTGGCTGGGATAACAGTAACCATCCCTCCTTGAGACATAGTAATGGAAGAGGGCAACGTTTGTTTGGTAATAATCAACTTGGTGATATTGGGCTGACTCCCAACTCCTGAAGATGCCTGGTTTGCCACATAGGATGAAAGGGTGGAGTTAACAGTGGTTGGGAACAGGGCAGGGGGCTCTATTGAAGCTGGTGCTGGAGATGCTGGGTCAACAGTAGCCATAGGAGATGGAGAAGGAGTTTGTGATGGTGGTGCTGGATCCAATTCAACTGTTTCCACAGTGGCCTGACACTCTTGGTTGTCTATGTAAGCAGTCAATGCCTTCAGATACTCTTTCTTGGCAGCCTCAGTTTTCCTCTTATATACCTGTTTTTGCTTCTCTCCAAGACTATCCCACATGGAGGCCACAATTTTTGAAACCTCACCAAAAGTGGCATTAGGATTCTGTCCCTTGATGGCAGCCTGTGTATCACGAAAGAATAAAGCATATGCTGAAACTGGTTTCTGAGGTTTATTAGGATCTTTCTTTTTTCTCTTCTTTGGGACCTTCTGCTTTTTCCCTGCTTCCACCACCACTGTCTTCTGGCTGTGAAGTTGCCTCCGGAAATCCTCAACACCATCCTCGTGAAGTGAACTAGTAGGTGAAGGGGTGGTTGAAAGACGATCTTCAGGTGACTGGGCAGGTGGCAGGATGGTGCCACCCCCTGAGTTCAAACCCAGTTGGAAACTCAGTTCTGACTGATCAATGGTGGTCAACTGGCTATGCCCTATCAAGTCAGATGTCATGTCTGTCATTGGTACATCAATTGTAACAGGTGAGTTGGCACTATACTGAGTTCCTATAGAGTAGTCCAAGTCCATGATCAAGCCTTCACCGAGGATCCCCGCACTGCTCCATCAAGCCATGGGTCATACCCACAGGTATGTTCAATGTCTGGACCCCATACTGGGCTGAAAAACTGCCATTCTGTGAAGAGGAAGGGTCTGCCAGGTCATCAAAGTGGTCAACCACATCGGAAACAGCCAATGAGGGATCAGAATCCAAGGAGATAGGTGGGATTTCAAATTCCTCATCACCCAAGCTTGGTGTATGGAATATCTCAGCCCCTGACAGGAAGGGGTGTGAAGGCCCTGTGATCATCAGGTTAATGTCATTTCCTCTGGGAAACTCCCATCTTCACACAACCGCTCCTACCGTCTCAGACCGTCATCGCTCCCACCGTCCCCACTGGACTCGGAACTGTGAGACCACTTCTTGTATCATGTGTGTCCTATTTAACTTTCCTTAAACAAGCCTGTGTTCCTTGCATCTAAAAACCTTAAAACGTGTTTGAAATCCAGCATCTCAGAACCAGGAGCACATCGAACTCACATTATGTGGTAGGCAACACTCTAAAGATGCCCTCCTCCCAGATTCTTACCTCTTGGTTGTTCAAACAGTAATGCAGGTACTGCTGTAAAGGAATTTTGAACAAATAAAGTCCCAAGTCAGTTAACTTAATTAATTAATAAATAATTAATACTTATTAGTTAATAAGTATTAATTAATTAAGACAGAGTCTCTCTTTGTAGCCCAGGCTGAAGTGTAGTAGTGTGATCTCAGCTCACTGCAACCTCTGCGTACTGGGTTCAAGTGATTCTTATGCCTCAGCCTCTTGAGTAGCTGGGATTACAGGCGCGAGCCACCACGCCTGGCTAATTTTTGTATTTCTAGTAGAGACAAGGTTTCACCATGTTGCCAAGGCTGGGCTTGAACTCCTGACCTCAAGTGATCTGCCTGTCTCAGTCTCCCAAAGTGCTAGGATTACATGTGTGAGCCAACACGCCTGGTCGAAAGTCAGTTAACTTTAAAATGTGGGTATTGTCCAGGTGGGCCTGACTCAATTAGTTGACCCCTTTTAAAGCAGAAAGTTTTCTATGACTGGAAGCCAGAGAAGTCAGAGAAATCTGAAGCATGAGAAGGATTTAGTGTGCTGTTGTTGGCCTTGATGCTGGACAGGTTCCGTACAAGGACCACAGAGTGGCTACAAGTAGCTGAGAGCAAACCTAGCTAATAGCCAACAAGGAAACAGCCACCTCTGTTCTACAACCACAAGGAACTGAATTTTACCAACAACAGGAATGAGATTGGAAGATGATCCCAAGCTCCAGAAGAGAACACAACCAGCTGACAGATTGGTTTTAGCCCTGTGATACCCTGAGCTGAGGTCCCAGTCATACCATCCGGGATTTCTGACCTATAGAACTGTGAGATAATGAACAGGTATTGTTTTAAGCTCCTAAATGTCTGGTAATTTGTTAGGCAGCAATAGATGACTAATGCATGTTGATTTCAAGTGAATGGGACTCTCTGGAGATGTGTGAGGCTGCAACCCTTAATGTAAATAATTTTGTGACCATGTGTTATCAGAACAAATACTTTTGGAAAACCACATTTTCATAATCAAGATGAAAGATTAATGATGTTGAGTGGACTTACAGCAGAGACCAATCACAGAAAGCACGGAGGCAACACTATGAAACAAAACTTGAATACTTAAGTGTGGAGGTTAATGACACAGAAAGCAGATTCTATCAGTAAGTGAGAATTAAAGCAACTGGCATTCATCTAAGAACTAATCTTAGCTCAAGTGGAAAGCACAACTAATACTGCTAACTCTAACTCTGCTTTGGTTTAAAGGATGATAGTATGGTGGATAAATAATGATAAAAAACAATAGCAACAACAACCATTGATGAAACATTTACTCTGTGCCAGGTACCATCCTAGCAATGTTACATGTGCTCTTTCTAACTCTCACAAAACTTTTGAAGTTGATACTATTAATCATCTTTTAACCTTTGGGTAGTGGTAATGAAGAATGATCCTGAGATTAATCAGGAAAGAAACGGGAAACAAAGGCAGCATTTTGGCACAGGAAGTTTAAATGCCTGTTTTAGTTTCATGATGTGCCTTTAATCTTGGAGTCTCAATAATCGTTAGCTGCTCTGGATAAAGGAGGAACCACACTCTTTAATTCATGAAACTTGAAGAACACCCTTCTCAATGCACTTAAAACACCTGGTTTCTGAGCCAGAATCACTAAATTAGGCCCTCTTTATCACTTGTTTTAAAAGTAATTCATGCTTTATCTGAAGCATATCATGTAATAATACATATAATATAGGTTAAAAACATTTACTGATCTTAAAAAATTGGATTATCAGTACATTTGGGTCACATGGTAGTAGAGTACTCCTGGAGATAATGATGCCCTATTCCTTCAGTCTAAGAACAGATGGCAATTAATTTCTCCAGCATTATCTGGTTTACAGATATATAATAGTGATAAAAATCAACAATAATAAAATACTGGTAGCCATTATTTTTCACCAGTTTTATTCATGTACCACAAATGGTTTAATTTTCTTAATTAAATCAGCACTAAAATAAAAATCATAGAAAAGAAGACGGGCTGAATCTCCCTAAGCGATAGAGCACTCAAGCATTTTTACTTTTTCACTGAGACAAAAAACAAAAGCAAATAAACAAACAACAACAAAAAAAACCCTGTCTGCCCAGGAGCTAATCCATTTTCCACACTCATTATCATTCAGATGAGTCTTTTGTAAGACAAAGATGTCAGCATAGCTTCTTTCAGTGTCTGAGAACGCCTTTCTTATTTGGATTGTACAAATAAAGAGGACCCTCTGGATCTAATTAAGAGATTTTTCACCTGCCATCATTCATTCATTCAGTTCACAAACATTTATGGAACACGTGCTATATTCAAGGCACAATGTTAAATACTGTATTACACTAAGAGTTATGCCACAATGGGTCAATCATAAAACCACACTCTTAATTAATCTTGCGATTTTTAATGATTTAATTCTTTCATTCAGCAAGGCCTTATTAACAACCAAGTGCCAGGCTAGGCACTGGGGCTGCCAAAATGAACTCACAATCTCTGCTCTCACGTGCTCATAATCTAATGGGGGGAGGCAGAGACATAAACAAGTAATTACTGTGCAATTGAGGTCCTACTGTAAAGGTCTGTGATGGTGTAATGGAGCCTGTGTGTGTGTGTGTGTGTGTGTGTTAGTGTTACTAGAGGGGAGTAGTGGAAGAGTCAGAGAAGGTCTTCCTGGAGAGATGACCCTTGAAGGACAAGTAATAGTTTCCCAGGGGAGGGAGGATAGAATGTTCTGGGGAATGTAGGAGTGAATATACCAGATACAGGGAAGGGCTTTGGAAGACATTTGTGGGAAGTCACATCATATCTGGGGAATTGCAGTCACATATGGCTGGGAGGATATGGAACTACCTGGAGATGAGATTGGAGAGATATGGAATGAGAGAATTACGTTTGAGTATTATTTAGGTCAAGCCAGATGAATTTACCAATATTAGACTATTTTGACTTACAAAAACAGCAATTTAGAGAATATTTCAGGATGATATAATAATGATGTACAAGCACCAGTAAATAACCACACAAACATAATTTATTATAATTGTTATTGTTACTGTTATTATTTGCACTTCTCACTCCCTACCCTGATCAGAAATGGCTTCTCCCTAGGTCCAAGGCTGTTCCGTCTGTCTGGGGGAGGTTCTGGGTTCACATGCAGTGAACTAATCTTGGTTGCCACGGTTGGTGAGAGTGGGACTGAGTAAATGAATTTATCGGACTACACTGGAAAAACAGTTGGAGTAATAATGACAATAAAACCCTGTATTTATTTTGTTTTGTTTGAGGTGGAGTCTCGCTCTGTTGTCCAGGCTGGAGTGCAGTGGTGTGATCTTGGCTCACTGTAACCTCTGTCTCCCGGGTTCAAGCGATTTTCCTGCCTCAGCCCCCCAAGTAGCTGGGATTACAGGCATGTGCCACCATACCTGGCTAATTTTTGCATTTTTAGTAGAGACAAAAACCCTATAGTTGAACACCAAAGAGTGCCAGCCACTGTGCTAAGTCCCTCATAGGCATTACCTCTATTCCTCACAGCAAAACCCAGGTAGAGATTTTTATACCCGTTTTACACATGGACACTCCAAGGCTCTAAAGAGGCCAGGCAACTTGCTCAGTGCCACTCTGCTAGTGAGCAGCAGAGCTGGGACTATTCCTGTCTAATTTCACCAGACACTCCCCTTCAAGGAGGCCTAGTGAGAGTGACTGCAGTGGAACTAGAGAGGACCTAATCACCAGCTGAGTTTAAAGACGATTGCCCTGAGAAGGAAAGACCTGAAAGTGAGTGAAGCCCTGTGAATTACTTCAGAGTGTCAGAAATCTTTGTTTCTAAATTTCAGTTTTTTCTCCTTAGAAAGCGAGAAAGAGGAGAGTGTAGAAGATGGGGATGAGGCACAAAAGAGGCATTTGGGTAATATGGGGAGAAAAGTGAGCACCCACTCTTATCCTCTACATCCGTGCTGGCAGGGGATCAGTTGGGTCTAGAATTTAACTCTTTCTTTGCTGTGGCAAGAACAAAGCTCATTCTGCTTAGCAAAGTCCTTCTCACCAACAGCTACATAACAGGGAGGAATACTGTGTGGCCATTCTAGGACAAAAATATTTCACTTGATTTATTCCCCTAAAAGATTGCATGGGAAAGAATGTGTGATCAAGAAAATACAACGTTAAAACTGGAAACATGTTACTAAGGAAGTATTCTTAACCTTTGAAGTTAGACAACATTTTCATCACTTTGGGATGGCGGGCCGGTTGAGACTCTGAAGTTCCCGTAGTTTTGTCATCGCGAAGCCACCCAGCACACCATAATACACAGTGGGAACAAAGCCTCTGGAGGCCCCTGTGATCCACGAGCACAGTGTCTCATCTATTATCCAAGTGGCCTGTTCTAGAAACCATCTTTTGGGTGTGTCTTCTCATTTGTTTCTTCTGTCTCCCATGCTGAGAGTGATGACAAGGGTCATTTCTCGTTAATGTTGTGGACACTGCACTCAGAGTGACCTTTCTCACTGAGAAACAGCCTTTCACAGTCTGGATTTTAAACAGTTTTCTCAAAAAAAAAAAAAGTGAGTGTATTTCTTTAAAGATCACACTTTGAGTTTAGAGTTAGATGCCTGTAGCTCTCTCAGTCTTTTTGTAAGAAATATAATTTTGTCAGGGTCTGAAAGAGAAAATAACTCTAGGATGATTTTGCAGGAGCAAAGAGAAGTAATTTTCAGCAAAGTGGAATATATCATTAATCTTTCCAATGGAAAACATTATAGTAAATCAATAAATCACTTAGAAAGGTTTCTACTCCCTCCTGGCCATTCCATGGGTCAGTTGTGCCAACTTATAAAATGCTTCCTGAAAACAATATTTTATTGATAACTGGAATGATTGTTATAAAACATTAACTTTCCTAAAGTATATTTTTTAGTCATCTTTTTAGCATTTGAGCTGCACTGTTGTTGGTGGATGTTCTGCGCATGGCATTTTTAGCACAAGGAGGTAAAGCAGTTGACAAATGCCAAAGGACCAATGTGCTTAATGCATCTGGAGCTGTGTCTCAATCTAATTTTTAAGTTATTGATGCCAAAGTTTGGCCTTCTCTCAGCATCTGGAACAATTTGGAGCTGTCTGTTTCCCAATCATCAGCTACTACATAGCCACTAGCTAGTAACAAAAATTTGTTATTGGCCTAAGTAGGATGCATCTTAAGCAATAGTCTTACTTGTGATTCTTTGCATTTCCCCGCTCCCCTCTCATAATCAAGAGTTGAGTGTAATAAAAGCTGATACTTGGCAATGCAGAGTTTTAGAGATGCCAAGTTTAATTCACTGTTACAGGTTGTCTAAAGATGCTTAGGGATAGCTTTTTGTTGAGTGTGTGTTCCAGGTCAGCTTAGACAGTGCAGACTGTGCCACAGGGATGGAGGGAGGAAACAAGGCAGGAGGGGACGACATCAGGTCGATTCTGTGGCAGGTTATCAAGATCATGCTGAATGGTGGAGCCCTCTCTAATATCCAGCTCCATCTCAGATCATCTTCCTTAATACTTGGCTCAACGTCCTAGGACCTAGACATTTTCAGGTGCCTCTGGCAGAACAATTTATAGTTTTGAGTCTTGGCACATGGCATATTTCAAAGACTTCTGGGGTCCATTGCTCTTAATCTTTATTTATACTCATGGAAGGATCCTGCCAACTTGTGTATAGTGGGGCAAAGAGGCCAGCCACTCAGAGAATGCTTGTGTGCTGGCCTGGCCTGGCCTGGTCTGGCTCCTCTGCACGAGCGTGCCCCAGAGGCTGGAGAAGGATACAGCTGGCCAGAGGCTCCTGTCCCTCATCTCCTGTCCTCTCTGATGCAGGTGGCTCAGTGACTGCTGTCCTGCGCGAGGGAACATTGCCCATGATCCAGGTGCTCGGTCCAGAGAGAATGTTCCCTATTGAAATCATGTTGGGAACATAGCCCTTCAAAGCCAGTCGCTGTGGGTCCTTCTGTTATTGGGAGAGACCATGTCAAATGTTTAACAAAAGTGTTTCAGCAGTCTCTCTCCTTTTTGTGATTTGTGTAGAAAAAGAAGGTTAAATCTGGTGTCTGTCCTTAGCAGAGAAAACAGATACTCCAGTGCTGTCTCTTATTTTTACAGCATACTTGGAGAATGTACAGTTGATTAAGATATGTAAAGTTTGAAAATTAAGTTAAAAGTAAAGAGATCGGGCATTCTTTGATTTGAAATCCTTTTGGCTAGAAAAATGGTTTGTACTTTAAGAAAGAACTTGGTGTGGCAAAGTATGAGTGAAAAATAAATAGTGAAGAATTTTCTAACAACAGTGTTGCCTGAAATGCATGGGAACCTAAAAAACAAACAAACAAACAACAACAAAAAAAACCAACTCAGAAACAATTCTTTCTCTTTAACCTGTACCATTTCCAGTGTAAGGTCTGAATGGCAAAACTTTATGCATTTATTTAATCTAAAATTAAATACTTTGATATTTATACTTATCTTTTTCTTTTTGAACATTACTTTTGAAAGTGAATATAACACAGTTACAGATTCAATTATATAAAAAATATTTTCTGTAATATGATAAATATGTGCCTCAGCATCGTAAATTAAAGGCTGTATCCTAGCCTTTCGTTGTGAGCTCATTTCTATATGAGATTCATTTAAAATTTTATTACTATGTAGATCACACAATGGAATAACAGTGTTAATAACTTGATACTGTAGCTGCAGGATTTGTAACCTACTCTTCTGAAGCTAACAGCCCTAGGGCCAACGGCTGCTCATTTATTTCACCATATTTAAATCAATTGTAGAGGCAGTCAGACAATAAATTGTGTGTCCATCTCTAGTAATAAAATTGGCATCTCAAACAGCAGAGACTTGTACAAAGATTTTACAGCTCCCCTTTTGGGATGGATTCTTCTTTGTACTATCTCCTGCAGGGGAAAAAAATGTGCTTAGATGTAAAATAACATTTTTTTTTCTGTTCTCTTGTTAAATTCTCTGTCTTACCACTGTATAGTTGAGCCCAATGATTTTAGCTTCTGTAAAGCTCCCACTTACTGCTTGAGGGGAATTCTTTTGTCTGGGCAATGGAACAAGATAACCGACTTAATCCTCCTAGTAACACGTGAGTCGCCATGTATCATTTTAATCTGCAAAACACTAGGGCTGAGTACTGTCACATGCTGATTTTACTTTTCTATGAGAAAGTGACTCCCTGGCTCAATGATGGATTGCTTGTTCTCTTTAAACAACAGTCAAGATGGTGAATGCCCTGGGGTGATAGACAGAGTGTGCAATGGGAATGGGGGCAAATCTGATGGCCCGGTTCAAGTTCACCTGACAAAGCTGGAGCAGTTTGCAAGCAGCATTCGAGAAAGGATTATTCACACTTGCATTATATTTTTGAATGCATTTTTCTCCTTGTGCAGCTGCAAAGCTCCCTCACACTGAAGGTTTATGCACCATAATAAAGAGATTTATTTTTTTTTCTCTCACCCTCTCTTGCTTGCTTCTTGTACTTTACACCTAGTTTCTACTGAACTGTTCAGGCAGAGGATATCTGTATATTCAAACTACACAGGACAAATATCATCTTCAAAATAATAGCACTGCTAAAAGACAGTAACAAAAGCCTGACATTTCTGATATCTGAAGAAACAAAGATTGTCTCTCCTTAAGTTGAAATCAACTCCTCAAACTTTGCTTTTCAAATATTGTTATTTTGAAACTCAACTCACTCCACAAGCAAAAGATTAAAATAAAAGTCAATTTCTTAGTTCAACTTAGAAAAATACTGAAGTTTTCCTAAGAATTACTTGAAAATTTTTCAATATCTTGTTTGCTATGAGACAAATAGTAAAGAATGGAGGGAGAAAAATCAGAAAAGTTTAAACACAAGGAAGCAAAATAAGTTTCTTGATAAGTTAGAGGAAGGACTGAGAAAATGCTATTTCTTTTTCTTTCCAACTTTTCATCCTTCCATCCATCCACTCATCTGCCCACACCCTACATTGTTGTAAAATGGTTTTCTGAAGCCTGGAGAGCTCAGACGTTCTTTTCTTATTGCCTCTCATCCTATGTAGCAGGAGTTAGTAAGCTAATCAGCACTTACTGATCATCTAAGATGCAAATAATTCTTATTGGTATTTCATATTATTATGCAGAACTATAATAAGCCAGGGCTAGGGAGTACCAAGAGGCACAAGGCCTAGTTCATTCAGGCTGGTGAGATACAGCCATCTCCAAGGTGCCCTCGGTGATCCCCACCTGCTGGTATCCATGCCCTTTTGGTCCCCTCCCACACTGTACAAGGGTTGGTCTGTGTGACCAGTGACCAAAAGAGTACAAATGTGGTGATATGTTACTTCAGAGGCAAGATTAGGTTATAAAAGACACTGTGGCTTCCGCCTCTCTCTCCCTTCAATTTTTCCCGCTGCCATGTTGTTCTATGGACAGGCCCACATGGTGAGCCTCTGACCCACAGCCAGCAAGGAAGAGGTCTCCTTGCCAAAAGCTGTATGAGAGAGCTTGGGAGCAGATTTCTCAGTCCTGGGGAAACCTTCAGAGGACTGGAGCTGCAGCTGACATCCTGATTGCCAGCTTGAGAGAGACTGAGTCAGAACTACCCAGTGAAGCCACTCCTCCCCACCCTTTCTGATCTATAGAAACTGTAAGAATTAATAAATGTTGTTTTAATCCTCTATGTTTTGGGGTTGTCATGCAGCAATAGATAAATAATACACAAGATAATTATAATTGAACTACAGTAGATAATGTGATATAATTGTGTATTAGCTTCTATAATAATTGTGAAATGAGAGTTGCAGTTATTTTAAGACATCAAAAGAGGGGTACCTTACCTGGGTTGTGGTGGGGAGGGAAAGGGAATAAAGGATGTCAGAGAAGATTTCTTGAAGGAGGTGTTGGATGAGGTGAGTCTTCAAGGATAAGAAGACATGGGGTGTGATTGTTCTGGTAGGTATAAAAACAGCATGAAAACAGTTAATAAGTGACAAAGCATCGTATTGTGGTGTGGGAGGTGGCAGGATGAACTATAAACTGAAACTAGAAGTAGTTCAGTGTTTCTAGAGTGTAAATTGCAAGACTAGGAGTATTGATGGGCTAAGGAAGAAGGCTGTACATGCTCATCTAATAATGTGGACTTTTATTGGAAAAGAGAATCATTTGAATTTCTTGTTAAATATTACTTTTTGAGATAAGTAATACAAGCTTATTGCAGAAAATTTTGGAAACAAATGATAAAGAAGAAAATGAAATCCACTATAATAAGTTTACTAGGGAAAAACACTATCAGTATTTCAATATGCTCTCTCTCTATATATTTTTTCTATTTAGATGAACTCTCCAACAACCTGATGAACTTGAAAGTTTAGTCTTCTCTTGTCAAGCCTCCAGATGAGAACATAGTTTAACCAACACCTTGATTGCAGCCTGTGAGACTCTGAGCTGAGGATCAGCTAAGCTGTGCCCGGACTCCTGATGCACAGAAACTGTGAGATAATAAAATGTATGTTGGTTGAAGCTGCTAAGTTTGAGATATGCAGCAATAGAAAACTAATACTCTTTTCTATTCAGGCTTTCAGCTGCAGCACTCAACTTATCTGCTAATATTAAGGTCACCAGTGAACGCCACATTGCTAAATTCAAAAATTTAGTTCACAGTTTTCATCTGACTTATCTGTCAGTGGCATCTGACATAGTTGATCATTCCCTCCTTGATTCATATTCTTTGCTTGACTCAGAGGATTCCATCTTCTTTGTACTCTTTCTCCCTCTAAAACCCCCACTAGATGATGTTGGACCTTCTTTTCTCTTCATCTCTTAATCACTCATTTGTATTTTCTGTCCTTTTATCTTTCTGCTGCATTTTAGCTAATTCCTTCATCTCTCTTTCCATTTTAATAGTTCTTTCTTGAACTATGTCTAATCTGCTGTTTAACCTTTCTAGTAAGTTATATAGTCAATTACTGTATTTTTCATTTTCTAGAAAATCAATTTGACTTTTTAAAAACTAATCTGGCCTTTAAAAATGTTTATACAAAGCTTTGAACATTTTAAAAGAATACTGGATATTTATTGTTACTTTTATGCAATATATGAATGTATAACAACATTAAATAAAAGTGAATGTGCAACAATAGTAAGGGGAATGATAACCAACAATTTCTGGACAGTAATTTTCTCTTGGATAGAGGAGGAAGTAGAGATCAGAGATGGAGGCTTCAAAAACAGTATTACATTTAATTTCTTCAATCGGGTGTTGGGTATATGGGTGATGACATAAATAAAAATTTAAAGATATTTAAAAAATGTAATTTCTTGCAAATTCCTCTCAATAGTACTATTTCTGCTTTTTATAACTCAGAGATATACATTGCTACAAAATCTTTATTTCTCTAAAATTCCTAGTTATGCCAATGCCATCTCACTTAGCAGATATCCTAGCTTTTTGACTTAACAAAGAAAAGTGGGCTCTGAGGTGCTTTCCATCAATTTACTTCTTTATCACCTCCAATTTCCAGTTTTTTCACCCATTGTTGCTCTTCCTTTTCTTCTGTGTCGGTAGAAATAACCATATTTCTTTCTAAATGTAAATATCCTGAACTTTATTCCCAATTTCGTCTTCCACAAACAGGGATTCACAAACTTTTTCTGTAAAGGTCCATATAGTAAATATTTTTAACTTTGCAAAATCCTGTCTATGTCACAATGTTACTCAGTTCTGCTATTGTAACACAAAAGCAGCTGTAGGTAGAACATAATTGAATAAGTGACTGTGTTCCAATAAAATTTTATTTACAAAAACAGATGTCGGCAGCTTTGACCTCATGTATCATAGTTTGTTGACCCCCTTCTACAACATCTCAAAGGTCACTCTGTCAATTAACAGCCTCTTTTTGCTGTCAGCAATCTTTTTTCACTGTTCTGTCTTTCACCCCCAAAATTGTTTTTTTTTTCTTGATTTTTTTCTGCTGGATTTCACACTGCTGAATGCTCCTCCTTATATTCTTTCCTGATTAGTTTGTTTGATACCAATCTTGGTTTTCATCTTCTTTGTCTATTGATTCTTCAAACTTTTCTTGGTATTTCTTCCTTTCTATGACATTACATTTAAGAATTTTTTTTTTTTTGGAGATTTAAAAATATATAGAAAAGTAGAAAGACTGGTACAGTGAATTGCTATGTAACCATCTCCCTTCAACATTAACCCCAAAGAGTCAAGCTGCTTTCATATCTTTTTCCAAATTTTTCTTTTGGTTGAATGTTCTTAAGATATCACTTCATCGTTTTGCCTAACACTCAGTCCATATTCAAAATCCCCAATTGACTCAAAAATGTCATTTTATCACTGATTTGTTATCCCACTTTTAGTGATCAGATTGATTGAAGTGTGAGTAGCATCAGCCTGATTCTTCCGTTATAAAGTTCCCCATCTAATTTTCCCCTAATAGTTTTAGCAGCCATCAATGCTTTCTGTCCAGATCCATTATTTCATTAATGGATGCAAAATCATGATTTTCTAGTTTTAGTCTTTCTACGTTTATTTGTTGGACTTCTATGACATTGAATAGAATTGGGATAGTAGGCAAATTTGTCTTGTTCCTTTTCTCAACTTAAAAGTTTTAATTGCTTCGCTATTAATTATGGTATTGCTGATTTAAGTTTAAAAGAAAAAACCTTTGTCAGATTTAGAAAACTTTTCTTTATTTCTAGTTTTCAAAGAGCTTGTTTTTTTCTTTTACCGTGAGTTGATTTTGAATTTTATGAAATAATTTTCTGCATCTTGTGAAATTACATGATTTTCTCCCTTTACTTTGTTAGTAGGATAGATTGCATTTTTTTTCATTTCCTTAATAAGCATGTGTTAACTTTGGTTTTCCAAGAAGCAGATACCAGGAAAGGATTAAACATGAAAGACCTCTATTGGGAGAAATGACTGTAAAGGATCAGTTGGAGGGAACAAGAGTAGGCAGGGGACTATGCTGTGGTCCTGACACCTATAAAAGGAGAGAGCAAAGGGTTTTTTGTTTGTTTGTTTTTGTTTTTTGAGATGGAGTCTTGCTCTGTCACCCAGGCTGGAGTGTAGTGATGCGATCTCAGCTCACTGCAAGCTCTGCCTCCTGGAAAATTAGCCATGACCAGCCTTTTTTTTTTTTTTTTTTTTTTTTTGTATTTTTAGTAGAGGTGGGGTTACACCATGTTGGCCAAGCTGGTCTTGAACTCTTGACCTCACGTGATCCACCTGCCTCCGCCTCCCAAAGTGCTGGGATTACAGGCCTGAGCCACCACACCCGGCCTTAAGAAAGTTTTGGTTAGGCCAGTGGCAAGACTTTCTTCCACAGTCACAGTCAGCAGTTAGAAATATTCTGAGACTAGTGTCCTTGTCATGCTTAGTCACTGGCTGACAGCAAGCACATTGAGGGCAACATGGTTTCAGCATAAACACAGTGATGGTTTCAAAGGAGTGGAAGCTGGGAGTGTCAATCAACTGTGATCCCCACAACAGGAGACTGGAATGGGTCTTCCTTGCCTCAATTGCAACTGTGAAGAGACATGTGCAGCAACCTCAAATTGAGAAGAGTATAAACTATCAAGTGTTCAGACTTGATACATGAAGATCATGTATGCAAGTTTGAGTCTCACCAACCAGGTAAGCCGCCCAGACCTCCCGAGCTAATAGTTAAGGCTGAGGGAAACTTAGAATGAACAGTGGAGGACAGGGAGAGTGAGCATCAGTTGCAGCCCCCAAGAGTAACTGCAGAAAAGAATTGTTTTATCTCACTGGTTGCCCTTTTGTTTCTTTCAGTAAGATCACGGAGGAGCTTTTTCCTAAACCTGTGTGAAGAAGTAGATCTGTGTCGGGAAAGGGATGGACTGTGGTAGCCAGGAAAACGTATCTTTTTTTTTTTTTTTTTTTTTAAAGAATATTCTTTTTTTAAAAAAAGCTTTATTGAGATATAACTTACCTACCATAAAATTCACCCTTTGTGTGTCTAGTCCAATGGTTTTGGTATATTCATAAAGTTCACAACATTCAATGATATTGTTGTTTTCTTTTTTACTTTTATTTTAAGTTCAGCGGTACATGTGCAGGTTTGTGTCATGGGGGTTTGTTGTGCGAATTACTTCATCACCCAAGTATTAAGCCTAGTACGCATTAGTTATTTTTCCTGATCCTCTCCCTCCTCCCACCCTCCACCCTCTGATAAGCCCTGGTGTGTGTTGTTCCCTCTATGTGTCCACCTGCTCTCATCACTTAGCTCCCACCTGTAAGTGAGAACAAGTGATATTTAGTTTTCTGTTCTTGCATTAGTTTGCTAAAAATAATGGCCTTCAGCTCTATCCATGTCCCTGCAAATGACATGATCTCATTCTTTTTTATGGTTACATGGTGATATGGTTTGGCTTTGTGTCCCCACCCAGATCTCATCTTGAATTGTAATCCCATAATTCCCATGTGTCATGGGAGGGACCTGGTAGGAGGTAATTGAGGCAGTTTCTCCCATGCTGTTCTCATGATTGTGAATGAATTCTCACAAGATCTGATGGTTTTATAAGTATATGGCATTTCCCCTGCTGGCACTCATTCTCTATCCTGCTACCCTATGAAGAGGTGCCTTCTGCCATGATTGTAAGTTTCCTGAGGTCTCCCCAGTCATGTGGAACTGTGAGTTACTTTAACCTCTTTCCTTTCTAAATTACCCAGTCTCAGGTATTTCTTCAGAGCAGTATGAGAGTGGACTAATACACATAGTGTTCCATGGTGTATATGTACCACATTTTCTTTATCCAGTCTACCTAAATGCCCATCAAGGACAGACTGGATAAGGAAAATTGTACCACTCTTCCATCTTACTTTTTACAGATTTAATTATACTAGAAGGAAATATGGGAGAATTAAAAAGAAAGAAACTCAGAGTATGAGGAAGATCTAAATATTATACATAACCAAAAAGCCATATAAAATAAAAGATTGATGAATTCAACTATATAAAAAATTATGCACAGATAAACATTTTATGCAAGTCAAATGTCAAAAGAGAGAAAAACAAATTGAATTTGTATCACAAAGGCTCACATTTTTTTAATATGTGAAGAACTTCCAAATCAATAGGAAAAGCCCCAGTAGCATCAGTCTTGATAGATAGTGACAAAAAGCTCTAACATCTCAATGGCTTAAACAACACATGCCTTTCTCAGCAGTGCTTTGCATCCCTTATGGGTGAGTTGGGGCTGTTTTCCATGTTGCTTTCCTTGCAGGACTTATGCCCAGAAGCAGCAGTCTCCTGACACATTCTTGGTAACTGTGGCAGAGGGAAAGAGGCTCTGCAGGATCTCGTACTGCTGATTAAATGCAGGACTTAAAGTGATACTGATCAATTCCTCTCACAAATCATTGGCCAGAACCTGTGTCACGGCCCTGCCCAAGCCCCAAAGGACCAGACTGTGCCATATTCTGTGTGCCTGGAAGGAGAGAACCAGATATTTGAGAGCATCACTAAGGTCTGTCACATTACCAATCCATACAGCCTATGACTTATATGGTTTCTCCATTGAAGGTCTAGTCAAAGAAAGACGATGGCAGATTTCATTACATTCCACATGCTGGTTATTAAAGAAGTAAAAAATTCCTCTTTTTCCAAAATTGGTAGTGACATCTTTCTGATCAACAGAGTGAATCTGGGGATCTGTGAGGTAGATGAGTCCTTTTCCATTACCGGTTACCCAACCTGAAAGAGAAATGAGCACACCTGAGTATTAAATTCCTTGTAAATGTCCATCAAATGTTTACAAAAATACACACACATACACACACACACACACTTAAAGAGATACTTCAAACACTTGGCCATCCTGTGGTTTATAGTTAGTAAATTCCTGGTAAAGAATTTGGATTGCATATTCCAGTTATTGGTTTAAGAATAATTAAATATTGGGTAATTATATTTGTCAAATATGACATCCCCAGATCACCAATTTTCAAGGTATTAGAAAGCAATAAAATACACTTTGAATAATTATCAATATCATAATATGGAATATTTCTTTCATGATTCAGAAATTTCTTTAGTGACTTATTAATTCATATACTCATCTGTTCATTCAACAAATATTTATTGAGTGCAGACACTCTATAAAACACTATTTTAGGCACTGGTGGTACCGATTGAACAAGGTAGTCAAAAATCTTTGTACTCATTGAGCTAACATTCTTGTGAAGGGGAACAGATCAAAAGTTAAATATATAACAGAGTGATAAATGCTCTGAGAGTGGAATAGGGAAGGTCCTGGGATGTCCATGGAACCATAACTATAAATAATTATAATAAATCTTACTTATAATTTACATGAAGTATAGGGTATTTTCTAATAAAAATTCTAATGAATAAAATACCAGACAAACTAAAACAAAATTAAAATATTAAGGTAGAATTGAAAAGTAGTCTTATTTAAGTACATAGCTTAAGGATACAGATTTCTGTTCTATAATGACCCCCATTATGAAACCCAACATCACACTTTTAATAAGGGTAAGGGACTGGAGAAAAGGAAAAGTGGAAAGAAGATTTCGACATGTGAAGAAAATGCAATGATAAGAAATATACATCACTCAAATCTACTTGAGTGAAACAAAAAAAGCTGTTATAGATATGCTCTGGTATGAAGCCCAACAGAACATAAACCAGACCCTCTCACTGATTATGTGATACTGTAGACATTTGTAGAAGTTTTGGGCATTTTTTTCTTTCAGGAATTATTTGCTATATATAGTAAGATCAATTAAGTTAACTCCAAATAGTAGCCTATACAGAGAACAATCTATTAAATTAAAATTAGGGAAGCTAGTTACAAAACTTCACTTTACATATAATATCAAAAATAAAAATAATTCCCAGTTTCACATACCTTGTAAATCGACCACAACATCTCTATGATTAGAAAACTCATAAGAAAAATGGCCATAGGCCAAGCCATATTCTGTGGCTTTGTATTCTGTTTTCACCACTTTCGTATTATTTGACAATTTTACAAATTCTCCCAGTATGTAAGGTTCCACACTGATACATCCCTTTATTGTCTTGTCCTCTAAAATCTGAAAAATAGCAATGGGAAACATTACAGCATAATGGTAAAGGCCATTGTCTTTGGACTTGGGTAAATCTTGGTTTGAACCTAGGCTCTGCCACTTTGCTTCTCTGAGCTTCAATTTCATCATGGGTAAAGTGGTATAATTATAACTACCTTTTAGGCTTGTTAAAGGGACTATGCAAGGAAACGCATGTAAAATGCTTAACATGGCATGTGGTATGTCATAGAACTTAAATTTATTATTATTCACATATTAAACTGCTCACTTAAGATTTAGGCCATGAGGTGACCTTTCCTGGAGGCTAGGTTACCAGGACATGAAGTTAGATCATGCTCTGGGACTCTAGGTTGAAACATCAGTTTAAGTGTTTCTATGCTACTTTGTGGAGTTGTTTCAAAGGTTAGAGTTAAGGTTTGCAAACTGCCTGGCACAGTGAGTGACATAAAGAAGGTATGAAATGGATGATAATTATTACGATTAGGAAAAGATGGGTCTAAAAATGTCTCTGGCCAATGAAAAAATTATTGCAAGTATGAATGCACTAAGGATCTAATATATTCAGGGTAGCAAGGCATTCTTGATCCAAAGAAGAGAAAACTCAATGGGAATATTTGCCTTTATCTATTGAAAGGGGTATGTTAGTGAAGAGAGACTGGTCTTCATGGTCCCAGGAGGGAGAGCTGTAATCCATGGACAGAAGTTAGAGAAAGATAGATTTGGGCCAAGTCTAAGAACTTTCTAACAATTAGGATTATTTGAAAGTGAAAGGGGAACAATTATTTTTTCTTGCTGAAGATATGTAAGCTTTGTCTTAGTAACCACTTGGTTGCAAGGGGTGAGGCCAACAGGCATAAAATGGGATTTATGCATCATGTTGAGGAGATAGTTTGTACTAGATACAATCTTTAGGGTTCTTTCTCTCTTGGAAGGTACAGGGACAACACACAAGGATAGTTTGCTAAAAATGCTAGCCTGACTATGTGGAACCAGATACTCAGATTAATTGATATTCAAGTGTGATTTGGAAGATCCAAATGATGTGTTCAGGATAATCTTACCAGTAATATTGTGGATGGGATGTAGAATATCTGTGTGGGAATGTTTTGTTCGTAGAGTCTCTTGTTAAATTCTGTCACATAGTGCTGTGCGGTCATCTGCCGCTCTACATCAGTAAAGTGGTGCCAGAGCCCCTTCTGCTCCTTATAGTCTTTCCCAACATACCTAGGAATGAAGAAAATCCACACAACAAAACGCGAAAGTGCTCTCTTACTTACTATGGAGTGAGAGAGAGGAGATCAAAGACATATGCAAGAATGCTCGAAACATCTCTTTTTCTGCCTTAGACAGTGAATATTAATTATTTTGACTTATCTCAAGATTCAAATAATTTTGTAAGAGCTACTTGAACAATGGAACTCACTCATTCTAGCTGACCCAGAGAGATATTGGTTATAAAGGGAAAGTGTCGCTTAATGTAGAAGTTCTCCAGACCTCTGGTAAGACAAGGGAGTAGCAAAGTATACTGGAATGCACATGGATTCTGGAGTCAAGATCTTCCACTCCCTGCAGTGTGGTCTTATATAGTCAGTTCATCAATCTGAAGCCTTCCTCTATCCCTTCCTTTTATGATTACTTCATTTCTATAAATACTTATTATCCATCAACACCTCTTATGTGCATAACACTGTGCTAGTCTTGAGTGACTCGAAGAAAGTGTGAGACATGATTTGTATATTTCAAGAGCTAATAGACAGTTGGTGTGGGAAGATACAAGGCAGTAAATGATTACATGCGGAAAGAAGCAAAACACTGCTGCACTTTACTGTAGTTTATACTTGCTGTAAACTGGTGTGAATTTGTGAGTAATTTCACATGTGCCCAGAGTGACCACCAAAAATCAAGGGGAATTGCTTGAGTCATAGACTTCAACCAGGGTAAACTCTCTTCAGAAATTTCTGAATCCTATATAATAATGGAACTTAAGGAGGCTGGGGTTTTGGCCATTCAGACTCCTGAAGACCAGAAAGGAAATCTGATAGAGCAGGCTGCAGTATGGCCTCAGAAGGCAGTCTGCAGAGGAGCAGTTGTTGTAATAGAGATGCTATATCAGTGCTTTAGGCAGTTCTGCTATGGAGAGACCCCAAGACCTACAGAGGGTTTGAACTAATTCAGAATTCTGTTGACTGATGCCAGAGGTGTGCACAAGAGAGTGAACCCTGTGAGTACTGGCTACTGGAGCATTTCCTGAACATTCTGCCGGAAGACCTCCAGTCCTAGTTATGGGATCATCAATCTGAGAACAGAGGCCCGTATCTTCTCTCATCTTGTACCATTTTTTTTCTGGGATCATTTTTCTTCAGTAAGGATTTGTTCATGGTAAACTGCCATGGTCATTTTTTCTTTTAAGCTGCAAATGTCTTTATTTTGCCTTCCTCCGTAAAAGAGAGTTGCTCTAAGTATATGACTTCCATTGTCTCTGACTTCCATTGTTGCTACGAAGAAACCAGCTGCAGGTCAAATTAATATTTCTGTGTAGGTAATATGTCTTTTTTCTTTGACTGATTTTAAAATGGTTTCTTTGTCCTTAGTGCTTGGAGTTTGACTACTGTGTACCTAGAAGTGGATGTCTGACTGCCCACCTTCTTCCCTTCCTGCTTTCTTCCAGCTTCTTTCCTCCTTTCCCTTCCGTTCTTATGATTCATTGTGCTTTCTGTATTTCAAGATTAGTGTATTTTGGCAATTCTGAAAAATTACCAGAAAGTATCTGTTCAAATATTGCTTTTGCTCTCTTTCTATTATTTTCTTCTGACCAGAAATACATTGAACTCTCTCACTCCATTCTTTACGTCTCTTATCCTCAACTTATTTCTTATCTCAGGTCCTCCTATGGTGTACTCTGGTGTATCAGGGCTGCTGTCACAACATGCCACCAACTGGGTGGCTTAAATAACAGAAATTGATTTTCTCACAGTTCTGAAGCCTATAGTGGTCTAAGATCAAAGTTCCAGCGGGGCCAGCATCCTGCTGAAGGCTCTAAGGAAGAATCCGTTTCAGGCTCTCTCCCAGCTTCTGGCAGTTCTTTACTATGAGGCAACATAACTACAATCTTCACATGGCATTCTCTCTGTGTCTGTGTCTATCTCCAAATTTCCTCTTTTTATAAGGATATCAGTCATATTGGATCAGGGGCCCACCCTACTCCAGTATGACTTCATCTTCACTTCACCAATTACATCTGCAATCCCTCTATTTCCAAATAAGATTGCAGTCTGAAGTACTCAGAACTTCAATATTGAGTTTTGGGAGACACAATTTAAGCCTCAGCACCTGCCCCTACTGCTTAGACATGTGATTTTGGGCAATTCCTTAACATCTCTGTGACTCAGTTCCCTCATCTGTAAAGTAAGAATAATAACAGTATCTACCTTCAGAGGGTTTTGTAAAGATTAATTGAATTAGCATATAAATCACTTAAAACAGGGCCTGGCACATGTTTACCATAATAATGATAATAATCAATAATCTTTTCAAGAAATGTACTTCCACTGCTTACAGAGTCACTTGATTTCTCTATTTCTATTTATTTCTTACACTATTTGGATTTGAGCAAATAATAAGGCCAACTTTAAATGAAAAGTCATGGCTTATAGGTCTTTTAAAATATACAAATGATATAAAATTATGTCCTAAACCCAGTGAAGACCACCTGTGGCTACTAATTTTCCAGGTGAGTTTTTGTTTAAAAATTTTATTAAGAACTAAGGCCAAATCAAAAACTTTCCAGGCATTTACTTCACTGGGGCAGGGTTAATGAATATACTATTTATCCTGGGGATGTAGCCATTCCTGATTCCCTGCTTTGTATGAGTGGTATCTGAACTCATTTCCTTCTGCGTATAGCTTTTGTCACTGGCTGCACCCTCATTCCTATGCGGGATCCATAAAGGGTTCAGCAATCACTTAGATCCCTGAACAGGCTTCATCTCTGGCCTCAGGATTTTCCTGCCTTTTTTCAGGCTCACCTGTTTACTTAAAAGTGTGCTTTTCATAATTTACCCTTTTTGCCAGCATTTTTAGTGAGTATTGAAGGCTCTCTGGCCTGCCATGTGACCAGGAACTTTATTTTTCTTATCAGTACAATATGACCAATAATGTTTCCCTGATGGATTTGAGGTCCTGTAGCTAAAACATCCAGCAAAACAGCTGATATAACGTGGGTCCTCAATATATGGTAACTGTTGTTAATTAATTAATAATGAAAAGAAAGACGTGTAGAAATCTGAAAATATATTTTGGCTAAGTTTTTCAGCCCCTACAAAGTCTCATGAGTGATTACTTAACAGAAGGGCAAGGTTAGCTCATCTTACATTAGTATACAAATGTTTTTAAGTAATACCTCCCCAGAATTTCTTCTTGATGAAGATGATGAACCCAAAAAGCATTTCTTTGTCTGCCTTTTTTCTTCACAGTCAAGTAGTCCCCCAAATAGACAGCAGTTTCCTGGGCTGTCCACAGTTCAGACTTTTTTGAATATTTTAACAAAAGAGCAGCTGGAAAAAAAAAAGAAGAAAATGAATCTTATTTTCAAAAGGATGTTACAATTCATGAATAAAGCTGATGCGACACAGGTCTTACACCAGCTCACCTGAAATCTTCACTGTTTTATACATTTTTCTCTAATTTTCATCTCTTCTATGACAACTCCAGTATTAAAAAGTTAGTGAGAAATAATAAAAAGGTAACACTTTATAAATTACAATGAGGAATAGCCTTTGAGTCACAAAATCCCTTATTTGTGATGAAAAGGGATGAAGATAAGCATGAAGATTCTATATGAAAGTAGTGGAAAATAAAGAAATTTTAAAATCAGAAAGTCTCAGAGACCATTTTAGGACAAGTGACACATGTTTGCAACTTACTATTATTACCTGGGGATCTCAAATAATAGAAGCTACTACTGATGGCAGATCACATGAATAGAAATAAACTAGATAATTTTACCTAATAGGCTCCTGGCAGCTCTGGGAAACCTAGCATTATATATTCAAGTGCACCCTAATTTTCTTTTCATTGTTTTAGGTTGAGAAAGTTTGGAAATTATTTGAGAAAATGTAGCTACTGTAAAAACATGTGAACTCAACTGAAAAAAGGAAAAGACAGAGGAAAAAGGAGGGGCAGTCTCCACCTTAAAGAAAGGAAGAACAGTGCTAAGTAAGAAAGCATCTCTTTGAGGAGAAAGACCCACATGAATCCTAAGGAAGGAGTACAACACTTTGGTTGCAATTAAAATGAAGTAAACAAAAGACCTGTGTCTAGATTGTGAAAATAGATAAATGAATGGGACATGTGGGAGAGAAAAATACTTAAAGCAAGATAAACTGACAGTTCTGGGAAGGGGTTACCTACAGACTGGGTGAGATGGTGACTAGGGTTGGGTGACTCAGTTAGAGAAGGTGGATGGAAATGGAAGGTGAGTTGTCTGTCCACACACAGGACGGGTGACGAATTGAGAGAAGAAAAGAGGAAGGGAATCATTGTTTTGTTTCTGCCATTTTGGGCCTTGCTTCCTCGAATGTATTTCATCCACAAATTAGCAAACAATAACAAATAACAAGAAAGCAGTTACCTCATTGTAAGAAATGTGATTCCAAAATTGCAGAATCTCACAGTAAATAAGAAAACCCTATTGCTGGAAATTTTTGCTTTTTTTTGGTGACAATGTGATGTGTATTTTAGTCGGACTTCAAGGTGGCAGGCAAAACATTGGAATACTTTGAAGCAGAAGCTCTCAACAGTGGCTTTAAGCAGAATCACCGGAGAGCTCATAAGAAATAATGATCCTGGGTCCACACTCCAGACCCATTAGATGGAAATCTCTGGGGTGATGCATTGGAAGTTTTTAAAAGCTCCCCAGAAGATTCTCATGTGGCGCCAGGGTTGAGAACTACTATTTAGTAGCCAGTGCTTAGCAATCCATGTAGTTTGTTTCTTCTGGGATGTGCTTTACAATCTTTTTTTAATCATTCAAATCATTTTTCTGTATCGTAGGAGGGCATTTTGATGTGATTCCTGAGCTAAGAGAAGAATCTCCTTCTGTCTTCCTCCCAGCTTGTCTACCACTTTTAAGCTGTGTTAGACATTGACTACTAGGTGGCTCCAGCCCAGGCTTCCTGCTTTGGGCAGTGACACTGGGCTGTTCCTTAAGCAAGAAGTAGCTGCTGATTGTAACAGTAGGGGTACTGTAGTCTGGAAGTTTTTATCGCCCCTAAATTCACATGTTGAAGTTCTAACCCACAAGGTGATGGTGTTGGGTGTTGGAGCCTTTGGGAGGTGATTAGGTGCTGAGGGGTAGATTCCTCATAGATGGGATGAGTGCCCTCATAATAGAGACCTCAGAGAAACCCTTCCCCCTTCCACTATGTGAGGATACAGAGAAAAAGCGCTGTCAGTGAACCAGAAAGCAGTACCTTCATCCTGGACTTCCAGGCTCCAGAATTATGAGGAATAAATTTCTGTTGTTCATATGATACCCAGTTGATGGCATTTTGTTATAGCAACATGAATGGGAGACAAGGACACACTTGACCAACCAATTGGCTGGCAAGAAACCGCTTAGGTAGACAGGTGTAAAAAGTCCCTGCCCAATAGAAAGATGATATTTAACTAGGTCAAACCATGTCCCCACAGAATTCTAATGGGGATAGAGAAAAATCAGTTGGTTGTAAAAAGAGTCAAAGGAGAAGATAGATGCTGAGCAGATAATATGGCATCCAGCCTGTTAAAATCACCTGATTGGTAATGAGAATCAGTGAAGAAGATAGATGCTGAGTGGATGAGACGGCCTCCAGAGCTGTTTTCAACCCTTAGTGATGGTTGTGCTGGAGTCCTCTGAGTTTCTTGTCTCCCTCACTGCCTTGTGTGTCCTTAGAGCAAACCTCCAGTATGCAAGGTAGCCTGAGCAAGCCTCTTTACAACCATTAAGGTCCATCACAGAGAGTGAGGGAGACCCCTGAAGCATACATTTCTCTGTGAACTCACAAAGCACACCAGGGGTCTATTCCTTTCATGAGCTTTAAGTGATCTACATACCAAGCTTTTCAGAGCGCCCCAACATAGCTGCTTCCTGAGGGGGGACCTACTGAAAAGTTTGTACTTACTATGTGCTCGGTGGAGTTGGCTGGGCTTAAAAATCCCCGTATTCTCTAGTCTCTGAAACAGCCAATCATGCCTCACTCCTGCCAAGAGCTTTTCAAAGTCATCAGGTTGCAAGGTGCGAGCCTCAAGGATCTCTTGCCTTGTCTTTCCCGGCAATGAAACCCAAGAACTCCCACTGGAATTCAGATAGGACAAAGGACTGTCCCCCTCAGAAGAACCGCTGGAAAACACAGGTGATTTCAGCCACCACGATGAGGATGAACTGGAGTTCTGGCTGCAATTTGGCACGTTTCCAGGCTCATTTCCTTCCTCTGTGGTAGTGCAGTCCTCGCTGAGGACAGGGAAGAGGATGTTACTGCTTACAGAGGAATTGGGGGTCTCAGCCCTCTGACCAGGCAGCTCTCTCAGAGTGCACAGTCTATGAGAGCCAAGCCCATTTGTACAGGGAACATCCGTGCTGTCGAGCAGTTGCCCCTTCTCATCCACCGTGGAGGCATCAGGGTCGATGCCCTGCTCTGCGACTGAACCACCACTTTTACTGGAGTCAGAATTTTGAACAGGCTGATTAGGGGTGAAGGAGCTATATGGCAGCATGGAAATGTTTCCCAGAGAATTGTGCATGACCCTGTGAAAGTCTAAGGGTACATCTTCAGTGCTTTCTGCTGTTTCTCCTTCTGGGTCAACCCAGGAGGGACTAGCTTTAAATGTAGGGCCTGTGCCTCTTTCACCGATTTCTTCTCCCTGCTCTTTCTCCTGTCTGTCTTTCGCATCACAGTTGGTTTCTGGAAACTCATCAATTATTTCAAAGGCTTCTTCATCTTGGACTGAAGGATGTGTGCCCATATTCTTGGGCCTACCAGAATCAGAAGACCAAGAAGGAGAACCATATGAGGGTCTAGAGTGAGCAGAAGTATTTCTGGGTGCCATATTTCTGACTTCCTGGATACCTTCTGGAGCTCCTTCTAGAAGCCCTGCACCAGGGGCCAAGAAAGTACCTGGGATATTATGAGGAGGGAAGGGTGTCAAGGGCAACTGTTCATGCAGCTGATTTTGAGAAGGCTCTGCATTGTCATCTTTGGGTTCCTGAAGAGAGACATCCTGAAGCTCTGAACACAATGAATGCACAGCTCTGCCTTCCCTGTCATTCTCTAGCTCCTCAGACAAGGCAGTGGAACACTGAGTGTCCACCCGATGTTCTTTGCCAGGCTCTTTTCTGGCTGACCTGTCATCAACATGATAATTCACTTCCTCCCAGCTTGCAGAGGAACTAAACCCTGATAAGTTGCTCCAAGCACTGGAGCTCTGGCTGCCACTCAGAGGCTTGTTGAAAACAGCTCCCCCACCATTGCTGTAGTCCGATGGCTCAGTCTCAGTCTCTACATCTTGATCCAAGGAGACTCGAAATACGTCAGAATGGGTCCAGTTTCTCCTTCCTCCCCTTCTGAGTTCCCTCTGAACATTCTTAGCCATTAGAGAGGAAGATATTCCTGTGTCTCTTTGACAATGTGGCTTTTCTTGAGTAGTACTCACAGTATCTATGTTTTTTGTTTCTGTTTTTAGAGCAGTGATACAGACTCCTGTTTTTGCACCTTTTTGTTCATTTTTGTTGTTTCCACAATCACTTTCAAATACTTCACACACCGAAGTATGGTGCTGTGAATAGGTGTCAAGGATTTTTTGGAAATCCACTTGCCTATGCAAGATAAGTTTATCCAACCTGCACTTGAAACTCTCTGGAACATAAGATCTGTCATCTAAATTTGAGAAGCTTTGAACTTGTAAATGTTCCTTCACCTGGGCAATCACAGACATAATTTCTTGAGACAGGGCTTCTCTGTCCTGACTTCTGGAGGAAGTGCTGAAATTGTACAGCTTCCCCATCGCTTCCTTACAGAGCTGAATTGCTGCATGGACTGTCCCTGTTTCCCCATGGAGCCTTCTGTGCACTGTGGTGAGACCAAAAGCAGCTTTGACGAAGCTGTGAAGCTCCTGTTTTCCAGTAACAGGCTCATCATCTCTCTTGGTGAGAAGGCCAATCTCAAAGGCCTCTTTGGCTTCACACAGATAAAAGTTTTTCATTTCTGGAGGACAGTCATTTGAACTACTATATGACAATAAGCACGTGCCACGGATATTCTGGGAAAAATACCGAATACCAAATCAGATATTGAATTAAAAACTGGAAGTGAATCAGGACAAACTTTTCATTTCTGGAAGACAGTCATTTGAAATATTATAGAAAAATGAACACATGCCACAAACATTCTAAGGAAAACGTACAGCAAACATTGAGTTAAGGACCCGAGGTTTTTTTGGTGAATCAGAAGAAGGGATGGGGATGTAAGTGATTGGCTGACATGAAGGGGTAAGAAATTAGCTTCAATTACCATCCTAATGTATTTCTGATACATTTTGATTAAAGACAATAGACTTGTGTTTGTTGCTGTTGTTAGTTTTAACAGAGTCCATCCATGGAAATGGATATAAGTTTCTCTATGCAAATAAGGATGCTATATATGAATACATCATTCATTTAATAGTCGAAACAATAGGGCATTGGTATCCAAATGCATCTGTGCATTTGAATCACCTGGGCAATATTCTAAAATTAAAGATTTTTGGATACCAACCCCAGAGATTTGCATTTAGTGGATCTAGGGCAGAGCTCAGAAATGTGTAGCCTTTGTTTCTTATTTTTTCTTTCTTTCCTTTTTTCCATTTTTTTTTTTTTTGAGATAGGGTCTTGCTCTGTTACCCAGGTTGGAGTGCAGTGGTGCAATCTCAGCTCACTGCAAACTCAACCTGCCAGGCTCACATGATCCTCCCACCTCAGCCTCCCTGGTACCTGGGACTACAGGCGTGAACCACCATACTTGGGCAATTTTTATGTTTTAATTTTTTGTAGAGACAAAATCTCACCATGTTGCTCAGGCTAGTCTTGAAATCTTGGGCTCAAGTCATCCTCCTACCTTGGCCTCCCAAAGTGTTGGGATTACAGGTGTGAGCCACCATGCCTGGCTGGAATACATAGTTTGAGAAGGTTCCTCAGGTGATTTTGATGTGCGCTCAGGCTTGGGAACCATTGCTTCACAACAGACAACATTCTATCCTTGGGCTGAATTAACTTAGCTCCTAGCAGGCTGTGAAAACTCCGACAGATAAAATTTTTCCACATGTGGTGTGGAGTCTTATCACAATTGCCACTGATGAGACACAAAGCCTATTTGAAGGTTAAACCTTTCCCTTCTCACTGATTACATCGGAAAGCACCCTGGGGAGAGGTCCTGTGGGGGTTTGAGGAAGGGCCGCACTCTGTTTACCACAGCTGTGAGCACGAAGAGTGGCGTGTAGGCACTGAAGGCAGCTGCCAGCTTGCAGGCTTCTGCGGCGGACAGCACATGGTGGTCAAACTCCTTCAGCAGGCTCTGTGAGAAAACAGGAGGCTAAGTGGAATGGTGATAATTAATTATCAATGAGCAAAAAACAGGCTATGAAATAGTTTTGCTTTTCTTTCATGATTTCAAGGGACTCCTCACCACAACCCATTCAGAACAGTGTCAATAAAGAGTAAGTGGGTCTAAAGACCACAAGGTATTGACTTTGCTTTTTCCCAGCAGCCACACACCTGTGCAATAATTTGGGTGAGCTTCTTTGGAAGATGGTGGCAGTTCTTTGTTCAAAGGAACCTGCAAATTTTGCAGCCAGATTAATTGATTTCTGCACTGCTCTTGGCCAAGAGTCCTTTAATTGATGATTTCACAGCAATTAGGATTCATTTATTAATTCTATAAATATGTACAGAGTACCTCCCCATGCCAGGGCCTGTTCTAGACACAGGAGACAGCAGGCAGTGAGCCTGCAAGGAGCTTACTTTCTATTGTGGGGGAGGGATCAGTCACTATACAAAACAAGTGAAGTGTATAGTATTTGAGATGATGACAAATGTTCTGGAGAGAAAATAAATGGAGAAGGGGTTAGGGAGGTCCAGGATGGGAGGGAAGTGTGCAATTTTAAACAGTCATCAAGGATAACTTCAGTGAACAAGGGACATGATCCTCCTGTTTTGGTCAAACAGAAAAAGCAACATCTTAGATTCAGATTACCATCAGCAAGCTGTATGTGTTCTTGTGCTACACTAATTAGTACTGAGCATGGTTACCATTGTGATTGGGGTCTTTAATAAAAATGGCAATATAGATGATAATAAACACTCCATTTCAGCACAGTGTGAAGAGCAGCAGAACATCCTTGCCACTTCTCTGGGCTGGTCAGAGACCTGCACTCAGCTCCCAGTTCTCTCTCTTACTGGTTGTGTAAACTGCAGAGGTTAGTTAGTTTCTCTGCACTGCATTTTATTTTCCTCTAAAATGGAGTGACATAATTTGCTGTACCCTCCTCAGAGGGTTTTATGTAGAGATATATACACTTTTTTGAGTTGTAAAGTGATATATAAAAATTAGCAGTCATTATCATCAAGGACGAGAGCCTGGAACAAGGGACTGATGCTCTGATTTAAACAGATGATGATGATAAAGTTTAAAAATTATTACCCCTTTATCATCAAGATGGCCCAAGTTTGGAAACTGAATTTTATGATACTCGGAAAGAAGTGAGGCTCAAAATAATTTTGTTGATATTCATTCATTCATTCATTCATTCATTCATTCATTCAGCAGTAACTTTCTGAGCACCCTCTGAGTGTCTGGTACAGTGCTGAGTGCTGGTATAATAAAGCCAAACACGACCCCCCAGGACTCCTCCCCAGGATTCCTCCCATCTGTGTAGCAGGGGCAGCACTGAGCTCCCGGCCTCCCAATCTCCTGAGAAAGACACCCACTAATCACCCACCAACGACACCATTGACAGTTTTACAGATGATGCCACTCAGTGTTATGATAATTACCAAATTAATTTGTGGATTGGTTTTAAACTTTTCATAATCATTCTTGCTCATGGAAACAAAGATGTCTGCCAGTATACCTAATGACGTGGAGAGGCCCTGTAAGAAAAACACAAACAAGACACAGATTGGGAATTCACAGTGGATTACTGCTCTCACTTCATGGCCTAAAGGCAATGGTTATCCCTCCATATGAATGATTTGCCTATTATTATTTTATTACTGACACTGGAGATGCTATTTTTAAAAGTCAACATATAATAATTGTACATGTTTATGGGATACAGTGTGACATTTTGACATATGCATACATTGTGTAATAATACCCTGACTTGGAGATACTTTTAAATTGGCTGCCACAGAGCTTGAAAGATCAACACATCCTAGGGCAGGTGGGCCTAATGTAAACACAGCTACTTCTCAGTTGGGTTTCACTGGGTGATCAGTACTAACTTGTCCCTACTGCTAGGCCTGAATAACTGGCCCAAGGAAGAGTTCACATCACAGTCTGTATTGTAAAAGAATCGTAGACAGCAATTGCTTACACAGCTCAGGGAAATGTAATAACCGGACGCTTCAGATGATCAGACTATTCCCACAGAATTCTAGAAAATGAAAATGTCAAGTAGGATTGACATATACTACTTGATGCTACATAAACAATTGAAGTCTTCGCCCACTCAACTCAAGAAAAATGATTTTACATATAAGCAACTTGGCCATCTCAACTTTGCTATGCAATCAAGTAAAGGCTAAATATATAATAAAACAGATAAATGAATGGACCAGTAGAGATAAATATATAAATGGACAGTTACAAATGATTATAAAAACACCGTCTATGCCCCAAGAGTTTAGCTGTGAGTGAGTATGAAGTAAGACACAGAAGGAAGTTACTAACTGTACCTGGTCCTATGCTCATGAAAAATAAATAAAAATAGGAGAGATGAAATTGATACATGAGAAATGGAATTGTATCATAAAGAGATAATCATCTAAAGACAAATACAGGAAAGGAGAAAAATAAGCACTAGACAAACCACCTTTTTATCCAGCTGAGGAAGTGACAAATATCCTACGATGGAGGCCCATATTAACTCTGCTGCTTCATACCACATCCCTGAAAAAAAAGAGGGGCAGGGAGAGGGACAGGGGAGGAACAGCTGGTATCTGTGTTCTTGTATGAGACAATACCTTTGAAAACTAATACAGAAACAAGACTCATTAGATCCTGTTAGGAAAACTCAGGCTTAGATTAGATTGACACAGTAATGTTTTTCCAACTGTAATAGAGACAATTTTTCCATTTCACTGGGAAATAGAATTATTATATATTTGTATATATAATATGTATAATATATGTAGTTTTCTCAGTATTTTTACAAAAATAATAATTGCCACCTCCTGTTAAAATTTCTCAAACCCTTATTTTGCATTCTAAAGTATATTAGCATTCTATAAACTTGAAAAATTCATGAATACCTTAAGGAATGAACGAATACAGTGTCACGGTGGGTATAGTATAAGGTGTCACCATATTACACGGAGTCCTGCTGAACTGAGTCAGGTGTGAGAAATAACACTGGGAACCCTACAGTTAACATCACAATATACAACCGTGAACCTCTCTAACAAAGCTTACTAGAAAAAAAATTTATTAATATTTGTGACACTCCTAGGATCTTAAATGCCATTCTCTTTTCGATGAGGAAACTAAGGCAAGTGGAAATTAACAATTTTAGCCAGATAAAAGAAGAAAATTCCACAGTGAAACCATGCAGCCAGGCTTCGTAAATGAGCTTTGAGAAACCCAAGTGTTAGATGATGGTACCTAGCTTTTGCAGAATCTGCCCTCTGATCTGTATACAGACCGACTGCACCAGGACCTTGTCACTTTCATTTCTGTACAGCCAGGTACCTAAAAGTAAAGAGGAAAACTTCCCTTGAATTATCAGAGATCTTGCCTTATAAATTAAAAGAATTTTCACAGAAGTCTTCATGAGCACATGTGACATCATTTTGAGAGACAATCTCGTCTCTACATTTAGAATCAGGTCCAAACTTCTTGCTGTAGCCTCAGGCTCTGCAGGAACTGACTCCTGTCTGGTCTCCAGTTCCCTCACTTACTCTCTGTCCACTCTAGCTTTATTTTGCCTCCTTGTAATAGGACTGGCCTCTTGCTTCATGGCAGCTGCACTTACCACTAGCCCTGCTTGGGATCCTCTTTCCTCTGGCTTCTTAAGAGGCCAGATCCTTCTTCAGGTCTCAGCTTCAGTGCTTTTCCTCAAAGGCCTCCACAGATTAATTTTTCTACACCGTTACCCCCACTGTCTTATGGTTGCTTTGCAGAGGGTGAGGTGGATCCCATCTGAGGAAAATTTGTTTGGATGTCAAAACTGATGACTCCACACGTGTACCAAGAGGGTATGAGAAGATTTATTGCTCACATAATGAGGCTTTCTAGGGTAAGTCAGGCTGGCACCCAAGCTGCTCCTTTGACTCAGGCAGGGAGTGGTGAGTGGCTTTGCTTGTCACTGTGACTGGGGTGTGGGGCCGGGTAAAGGTTCCTGGAAGCTGGGTTTGGGTGTGTGGATGAAAGGGCTTTTTGTTGTTTGTTTGTTTTAATCAGCCTGTCCAGTGTGAGACAAAAGTAAAAAAGGCTGTGGCTTGAAAACTGTCAGTGGTCAAACATCAAAAATAGAGGCAGACTCTTTACTGCCCCCTCACTATTCTCTGTCACATCAGATAATATTTATTTTCTTCCTAGCTTTGAATCCGTGTGTGTGTGTGTGCGTGTGTGGTGTGTGCACATGATGGCAAGAGTGTATATTGTAGTTTAGTGATGGTGGCCACAAGTGAGGGGTGCATGGTTAATATTTGGATTCCAAACTATCTCCCCATTAGAAATGTCCACAAGTGTCAAGGAGTTTGAGGCCTCACATCCAAGCATGCTGAGTTTAAAAGTCCAGTGGAAACTTCTCAACTTGTTGATAAACTTGCTAACTTAAATGCCCAGAAATTCAGACACGATATCCGAAGGCTTAAGTTATTTGTTACCCAATTATTAGGACTTGCTTCCTTTCATGTATAATTAAATATTGAAAGAAAATCCATTTGGAAACAAGTTTTATTAAAGTTCTCATGTACCAAAAATCAAATCTATTTTCTGAACCATTTAAATCGATAAAGCCAAAGCAGACTCTTCTGAACTTACAGGCTTTTATTTCCAATCACAATTTTGTTTAAAAGCTGCTATCGAACCTTTATAAGGCCCACAGAGGTACCTGCCTTGACCGTGACCGTCCATTAAATAACATACTCTGTAAGGAAGCAGGCCAATAGTAGATTCCTTGTCTTTGTTTTTTGTTGTTGTTGTTGTTAACTTAGAGAAAACAGACACACAGAGATGTAAGCTGCTTGATCAAAGCTTCTTCATTCATCAGTGGCAGAGCCAGTCCCAGATAGCTCTGAAAACATCTAATGTATAGTAACTATTAAGTCACTAAGTTGTTATTAAATGAGTGCTCTGTTTGGGGCTGAGGTAAAGGTCATTGTGAAGATATGAAAGTACTCACCCGTTGCTCCATTGTTGCTTATTAGACTGCTCAGAATATACTCTGCTTTTAAAAGTTTTCCTGAAAAGCAGCAACCAAATGCCACATGATTAGCTTTGAAAAGGCACTTAACAATTACAAGTCGTTCATGCTCTAAGATGGATATATTGCAGCAGGAACTGTAACCTCCCCTGGAAACATTCCATTTTATAATTTAAAATCAATAATGACACCATCTATAAAACTGAGAAAGAAAGATGAAGTTTTCAGAAGCTGGTAAGGTGGGAAGTTGGACAGTATCTAAAATGGCTATTAGATTCATACGTATGTGATAATTCTTCACATAGAGCAAGGCTTGTGGAGTAGAGGCAAACTTTTCTAACAGGCTGTGCCACCTCCCTGTGAAAGTTATACTTCAAGAAGTGCAATGGAGTTACCCATGGACAGGAACTAGTTATGGAATTATCAGGAAGGAATTTGGAGGTGGGGAGTGAGGAGATTCTTTCTCAAGGGTTTACTTATTTTGTTACTACCACATAGGAAGGGCCTATTCTATGGACACCTGTTGGAAGCACAATTGTTTATCCTTTTAACCAAACATTTCTTTTTCCAGGCACCTCTAAGCCCTGCATGATCTGGCTTCCATGACTTCTTTGACCTCACCTCTAACTTCTTGTTCCTTCCTTCTCAGCCCTCTACTTCAGTCACAGTGGCTTCCTTATCATCCCTTGAGTAGACCAGGCTCATTACCACATCAGAGTTTTTGTATTTACAATTCTTTCAGTGTGTAATGCTTTCATCCCAAATGTCTGCAAGGCTTCCTCTCTTCTTTTTCAGGTCTTTGCTCAAATGTCACTGTCTCTGAAGGCCTCCCCTGACCATCTTATTTTAAATTACATACATAGACATATGCTCTGGCTGTGGTAGACTGTATTTCCAAAAAGACCACACCAATATATTCCATTCTTCACGCTTATTTGCAATGATGACCTGGTCATTTTTCCATCAAGAAGTGGAATCTAGAGTTTATTTCCCCTCATAAAGAACACAACTGGCCCTGTGACCTGTTTTAACCAATGGAATGTGGCAGAAATCTGGGCGTTAAGGGATCTATAAATTTTACCTTCCCTTCTTGGAACTTAGCCCAATGCTCTGAGGAAGCTGAGGCTGCCACATGGAGAGGCCCAAGCAGAGGAGAGCTGAGGACCTCCCCCGAAGCCTCCGCTGGGCCCTTAGCTGGCAGCCAGTACCAAATGCCTACTGTGTGGATGAGACCATGACAGACCTTCTAGCTATCTCAGCTTCCAGCTGACAGTAGTTATAACAATCACCCAAACTACAAATTATGAGACTGAATAAATTATTACTGTTTTAAGCCACTAAGCCATGGAGTGGCTTGTAACATAGCAATAGAGAAATCACACACTTAAAAGTGGAGTACTACTATAACAAAAATTTTGGAGACTTGAAGGGTGTCGAGACAAAAGGCAGTGAAAAAATGGTTCCTGGAAGTTTGAGAAAGGGAACAGACATTATACCTGCTGTAAAGTTTGGCAACATGGTCTCCAGGAGTAATGTGGACTGTAGCAAAATGTAACCAGTGGACTTGGTGTCTAGCTAAGGAGATACCCAGGAAGGATATTGAAAGTGGCAAAGTGTGTATCTTTTAGTTACCCAAGATAAAGTACAGGAAGAAAGCGATAACCTAAAGAAGAAACTACAGTAGTCGCCTCTGTCCCCTGTTTCCTTTTCTGCAGTTTCAGTTACCAGCAGTCAACAGCAGTCCAAAAATATTAAACAGAAAATTCCAGGAATAAACAATTCATAAGTTTTAAATTGCGTGCCGTTCTGAGTAGCATGATGAAATCTCATCCTGCCTGGGACATAAACCATCCCTTTTTCCAGCAGATCCGTGCTATCTACGATGACCACTCATTAGTCACTTAGCAGCCCTCTCCATTATCAGATGAACTGTCTGTTGGGTAATGCAGTGCTTGTGTCCAAGTCACCCTTATTTTACTTAACAGTGGCCCCAAAGGGCAGGAGTAGTGATGCTGGCAATTTGGATATGCCAAAGAGAAGCTGTAAAGTGCTTTCTTTAAGTGAGAAGGTGAAAATTCTCAGTGTAATAAGGAAGGAAAAAATTCATATGCCAAGGTTGCTAAGGTCTATGGTAAGGATGCATCCTCTATCCAAAAATGGTGAAGAAGGAAAAAGAGATTTGTGCTAGTTTTGCTGTCACATCTCAAACTGTGAAAGTATGGCTACAGTGTGTGATAGGTGCTTAGTTAAGATGGAAAAGGCATTAAATTGGTGGGTAGAAGACATAAACAGAAATGTGTCTTGATTAATGGCAATCGGGCTTGGGCATCTACTGGGGTCTTGGAACGTATCCCTCATGAATAAGGGGGGACTACTGTATTCCATTTTTAAGCAAGATTTAGAGAAAGTAGACACGGCCCGGAGTAGTCTTTCCAGACAGCAAGACATTGTGAAGATAAATTTAAAATATTAAAACCTGGGGAAAAGGTCAAATTCAGGGCACTGGCAGTAAAATGTGACCTTAGGGTCAAGATCAAACCAAGGGCATGGCTGTAAAACACTTTGTTAAGACCTCAGACCCTCTGACCGAGCAAAAGAGCTTCTAAGAATCTTAAGGGTGCTGTCCTGTATCCCTTTGGTTTGCAGCCCAAAGTAACATTCAAAGATAAATGTAGGCATTTTCCCCCCTAATTTAATATGTTAAAAAGTTAGAAAGCATTTAAAGGAATTATATCAGCTTGATTTAAGAAGGGCAGAGATAGTTCAAAATGAAAAGAGACACATCTGGGAGTCAAACTTTCTATAGGCATGGAGCAGGCTGAGATGTTTTCACAAAAAATATTTTATGGGCCAGGCACGGTGGTTCATGCCTTTAATCCCAGCACTTTGGGAGATCAAGGTGGGTGGATCACCTGAGGTCAGGAGTTCGAGACCAGCCTGACCAATATGGTGAAACCCCATCTCTACTAAAAATACAAAAAGTAGCCAGACATGGTGGCGTGCACCTGTAGTCTCAGCTACTGGGGAGGCTGAGACAGGAGAATTGCTTGAATCCAGGAGGTGTAGGTTGCTGTGGGCTGAGATCTCACCATTGTACTCCAGCCTACATGACAGTCTCTCTACGTATGTATGTGTATATGTGTATATGTATGTGGACAAGGAAGGATGATTCAGAGGACAAATCCAAGAGCTGAGGAGAACCATTCTCAAAGAGAAAAAGTGAGCCCTAATCCAGAAATAATTCTTGTCCCCACATCAGGAAGACTTGGGATATATGCCTGGCTAGATTTTAGATTAATATGAACTGTGACTGCTGCATGACTCATTTTCCCCGCTTTTGCACAGAAGCGCCTATTGAAATTATCTTTTCCTGAATCCCCGTTGCATGTCAGTTGTGTTGGAAGATAGATAACTCGTCTTTTAGTTCACAAGTCTCTGCATCCCCAGAAATACCTGAGAAGCTTTGTTTGTCCCTAAATGTACTTCAGAGGATAAGATCTTAAGCTTTGAACCTGAACCCTTAATGGCACGAGGCTTTGAGGGAGGAGTGAGTGTATTTTGCACATGAGAGAGATGTGTATTGTTGTAGCCAGAGCATGAACTATGATGAAATTATTTTAGGCCAGTAAATTTGGGGAGTGGCTTGTTGCAAAGCAAATGATCACAAAACACTGTCACCGCTTCTCACCTTCTCTGCTTTATTTTTCTTTGTCATTTATTGCCATAAGACATACTGTATATTTTAATTGTTTCCTCATTGCCTAGGTCTCCCCAGTAGAGAGTGAATTCTAAGACAGTAGGAGGTTTTGTCTGTTTTGTTCACTGTCCTGTCCCATGTACCTCTAACAATGCTTGGAACAGGGCAAATACTCAATAGATATTTGTCATTCATCCAAATACATGTTTGAATTGTGCCAGGGATTGTGCTAAGAGCTGGAGACGGAATGATGAACAAGACAGAGCCCCTGTCTTCAAGGTAATAATAGTAATAATAACAACAATAACAGCTACCATTTATTGTTTACTATGTGATGGACATTGTTCTAAATTATATATAAGCACTCTATTGTCTTCATTTCACAAATAAAGAAATGGGCCTTACAGAAGATAAGTATCATCACCAAAAGATATGAACCAAGGCAGCCTGCCATGAAAGTCCAAACTCTCCAGTGCTAAACTGCTTCCCAGAGATACCACTATTTCAGATGAGTTGTCCAACATGATATTTTTGTAGGGGACCATTTTCAGCCATGCAGGATATAATTTTCTTTCTTCACATTCTCTTTCTGTCATCAGAGGAGGGAATATACAGCATGAAATAATATCTGCAGGTTTTAGAGTTTCTCATCTTCTCTCCTTCCCTTACCAATTTTTAAAGTTACTGTCCTCCCTCCCTTTCGCTCTACTTCTTTCCTTTCATCCTTCCTTTCCTCCTTCTTTCCCTTCTGCCTTTCTTTCTCTTTTCTTCCCTCCCTCCCTTTCTAATTTCCTCTCTGTTTTAAAACGCCATTGTTTTGTTCTTTATAGTTCTATCTTCTCCCCCAACTTGAACCACTTGAAGACAATGAACCATATCTTGATCATCTTTATAACTATCCTAAAGGTCTAATGCAATTGTTGGCACATAGCAGGCTTTCCACATATATTTGGCCAAAAAAAGAAAGACAGAGAAAGAGAGAATAAAAGAAAATTAGTATCTGAAATCATGGTTTACAGTCGAATTAAATTTATTCACATCAATATGTTTAAAAAGAGAGATATCAAATGAAATACCTAAATGAATAAATTTTATCAAAGCAATCTCTATTCTTAAAAGATATATTTCTAATTAGGTTTTGTTGCTAACTAAGAATGGGCATTTAAAAAATACTGACTTTGTATTTACCAACCTTGCTTAATTTCTTAATTCTAACAATTAATCTGTGGATTTCTTGGAGTATTCTGTGTGCAGCCATAATCGTCTACAGATAATACCGTTTTTGTTTTTTCATTTCTAGCCTTTATACTTTTTATTTCCTTTCATTTTCTTACTGCCTTGAGAGAACTTCCAGGAAAGTGTCAAATAGAGGCAGTAATGAGGTACTTTTTTTTCTCAACCTGACTTTAAAAGGAATTCTTATAATTTTTCATCATTGGTTTTGCTGGAGGCTTTCAGTTACTTCCGTTGATCAGTTTAAGAAAATTCCCTCCTATGCAGGGAGGAACTTACCATTTTTCAGCTCCAACTTATCATCTTTCAGTTCCAATTCACCCTTCAATACCTGCTTTGTGATCATGCGGATGGATCTGGTAAGCATTTCTCCTTTGCCAGCTAGCAAGATGGTAAGGATGGTAAGCCTTGTCATCGTGGGTGTGGAAGGATGCTGCATGGCAAGGGTGCTTCTCATCCTGACTTGATGTGCTTCTCTGGCCAGGCCACTGTGGGTACCACTTCCTCAATGCCCGACTCCTACAGCACAGGCTTTCATAGCTTTCCCTGTGCCTGACTCCTGCAACACAGGTGATTTCTGTAGCATGTCTCCTCAGTGTGCAGTGGTCAGTCGAACCCAGCAGTCAGTCCTCCCAGCTGACTTTACAGTGAAGTGCTGTCAGTTAGGCTCCTGTGGTCACCAGTTTCCCCGGCACTCTGTAAAAAGGCAGCTTTGTGGTGAGTTCTAAGGCACAGCGCCTCCCTGTGGACGGTTTCCCCCAACACTCAGAAGGTGGGTTTCTAGTGAGTTCTGCCAGCATGGAACCTTGGTGACTTCTCTGCCATGCAGCGAGCCATGTCTGTACCTTCTCCAACAAGGTCTTGATCTCAGCCATGGTGTGTGTATGAGGGCCAGGAGCTCTTTTTTAGGTGTTCTATCTGAGTCCAAGGAATAGTGGCTATACCTTGTAACTGCTATCTTGCACTCTTTAGAGTTCTTTAGAGTTCTCTTTACTTTTCACTAGCCAAGCTCTCATTACTCTAATCCCCTGAAATAGTAATTCTTTGTATCAAATTTTCCTTGTTTAAATTACTGTGTGGTTTCTGTTACCTGATTACATTTCTATCCCTAGTTTGCATTTTTAACCTAAGTTGGTTGAAAATTTTATTAACTTTAAAAAATCTATTTAGGTGAATGCATACTTTTTCTTCTTTATTCTGTGCATGTGGTGCACTAAATGAATAGATTAAAAAATATTTAACTATCAGCCAGGCATGGTGACTCATGCCTATAATCCCAGGACTTTTGGAAGCTGAGGCAGGAAGATAGCTTGAGCCCAGGAATTCAAGACCAACCTGGGCAACATAGAGAGACCTCATCTCTACAGAAAATAAAAAAGTTAGCTGGGCATGGTGGCACATGCCTGTAGTCCCAGCTGCTTGGGAGGCTAAAGTGGGAGGACTGCTTGGGCTTGGAAGGTTGAGGCTGCAGTGACCCATGATTGCACCACTGCACTCTGGCCTGGGTAACAGAGTGAGATCGTGTCCCCCACCCCTCCAAAAAAAAACACAACAAAATAAAACCCACTATCCTTATATATCTGGAATAAACCTTCCTTGATTGTAATGCATTATTAATTTAATATAATGTTGGTCAATTTGGTAATATTTTAAGATTTTTTGCACCTTATTAATTATATAAGTGATATTGCCATATAATTTCCTTTTATTTTAATCTTACATGGCTAATGTATTTACATTTTTTTTTTTTACTTTATAAAGAAAAAGAGATTTAATGGACTCACAGTTCCACATGGCTGGGAAAGCCTCACAATCATGGCAGAAGGAGAAGGAGGAGCAATGGCATGTTTTACATGGTGGGAGGCAAGAGAGCATGTGCAGGGGAACTGCCCTTTATAAAACCATCAAATCTCATGAAAACTCATTCACTATCATGAGAACAGCATGGGAAAATCCTGCCCCCATAATTCAATCACCTTCCACCGGGTTCCTGCTGTGACACATTGGGATTATGGGAACTATAATTCAAGATGACATTTGACTGGGGACACAGCCCAACCCTATCAACCTAGGTGTAGAATTACTGTCATGTAATAACACAACGTTTCACTTTTTGAAGAACTGCCAAATTGTTTTCCAAAGTGGCTGCACCATTTTACATTCCACTAGCAGTGTATGAGGGTTCTAATTTCCCTACATCCTCACTGATACTTACTGTCTTTTTGATTATAGTGACTGTAAGATGATATCTCATTGTGGTTTTGATTTACATTTTTCGAATGACTAATGGTGTCATATTTATTCTTTTTTTTATTATTATACTTTAAGTTGTAGGGTACATGTGCACAACCTGCAGGTTTGTTACATATGTATACTTGTGCCATGTTGGTGTGCTGCATCCATCAACTCGTCAGCACCCATCAACTCGTCCTTTACATCAGGTATAACTCCCAATGCCACCCCTCCCCCCTCCCCCCTCCCCATAATAGGCCCCAGTACCACATTCTTTAGTCATCATCTTTTTTTACTCTCCACTTCTTCATTCTAAGTTCAATTTTCTCCTTAGAAAAATGCATCCTTTAGTGTGTATGTGAGTGTGTGTGTGAATGAGAAAGAGCTGTCTTAAGAATAATTCATTTTTAGTCAATCAGGTCTGAAAATGTTTATTTCATCCTCACTTTTGAATGACAATTTTGCTAGGTATAAAATCCTAGGTTGAAACCTATGTCCTCTCAATTTTTTGGAAATTCTCTTGCTTTCTGGACTCTTATTATTGATGATACTTTTTGTTAGTCTAAATATACTTCCTATATTAATCTGTCTTTTCTCTCTCTCATTGACTTTCTTATTGTTTGATTTTCTATAGTTTACCACACTAGGTATGGTCTAGATGTGAATTTATTTTAAAAGTTTTTTTTTTTTTTTTTTGAGACAGGGTCTTGCTCTGTCACTCAGGCTGGAGTGCAGTGGTGCAATCATGGCTTACTGCAGCCTCAGTCTCCTGGGCTCAAGAGATCCTCCCACCGTAGCCACTGGAGTAGCTGAGACTACAGCTACATGTCACCACACCTGACTAATTTTGTTTATTTTTTTGATGAGACGAGATCGCCCTATGTTGCCCAGGTTGGTCTTGAACTCCTGGGCTCATGCGATCCCTCCTGCCTTGGCCTCCTGAAGTCCTGGGATTACAGGTATGAGTCACCATGCCAGGCCTAAAACTTTTTTGCCCAAGGCTAGATATACTTCTTCAGTGTAAAGACATAATTTTCTCCAATTCTGAGTCTAGTTAGTCCTGCTAGAAGTCTTCTATGCTTCTGTATTTTTTTCAATCTCTTTGAGTTTTTTAAACTTCTCTTTTATATTTTCATCTACTTAGCTCTCTGTGCTTCATTTTCAACATTTTCTTTAAATACAGTTTCCAGTTCCACAATTTTTTCCCCCACTGTTCCTGGTATTGCAGGAGTACATTTCTGGTAGGTCAGTTATGGGGTTGGAATATCTAAGAAACCGGCTGTAGAAAATGTACCTTGATTTTAAGGTTGTTAGTGGTCATTTGTCCCAGGTGGGCAGCCAAGCACATGGTTAGAATCTTTAGATCATCCCTTGCTAGTCAAGCAAGGTTCATAGAACAGCAGCATCTCAGGCTGTACCAGAGATCTACTAAATCGGAATCTGCATTTTAATAAGATCTTTAGGGGATTCAGAGCACACGGAAGTTTGGGGAGCACTACTCTGGAGCACTACTATTTGTGTCTTTTTGTTGCTGGCCTGAATCGAGGAGATTAAGTGAAACACTGAGAGTGAGCATTTAGAAATTTTTATTATCATTTGCCAAAATAATTGTATAACTCTTGAAGCTGATAATAATAAATACATTAAGCTTGCATTTTTGTATCTTTGTTTTTTACTTCATTTTTCTAAGGATTTATTTTATCTCATTCACCCCATTGAAGCAGTCTGGTTGGCAGTTGGACACCCTTATTAGCAGATGAAATGCCAAAAGCTTATCTCACCAACTGGGAGGGGGTTCTGCGCTCTTCAGTCACGGTTTTGTGGTTGAATTCTTGTATCTTGTCTATATAAAAATGAACTTGTATGCTCTGCCTGTTTTGTGGGGAATTCCCCATCAATTCATCAATTACTATTACTTTCTCATTTTTTCTTTTTTCTTTTCTTTTCTTTTCTTTTTTTTTTTTTGAGACAGAGTCTCACTGTTACCCAGGCTGGAGTGCAATGGCATGATCTGGGTTAACTGCAACCTCTGCCTCCTGGGTTCAAGCAATTCTCCTGCCTCAGTCTCCCAAGTAGCTAGGATTACAGGCACCTGCCACCACACCAGGCTAATTTTTTGTGTTTTTAATAGAGACGGGGTTTCGCCATGTTAGCCAGGCTGGTCTCGAACTCCTGACTTCAGGTAATCCACTCGCCTTGATCTCCCAAAATGCTGGGATTGCAGGCGTGAGCCACCACCCAGCCTGTTGCTTATAAATTTTAAGGTGAGGTCATCTTTAGCCAACAATATTTTCCTGTGAGATTCCCAAGGTCCCGGGATGTGGATACTTCTCTAGAGCACAGTTTTGCATTTGATCTCCTGGGGTCCAGAAATTTCAGTCTTGAACAATTTTTTTTTCTTAATTATTTGATGGCAGGTTTCCTGCTTTGTGGGCAGAGTAAATTCAGACTCCACACTCAAATTTGGCACAGAGTTGAGATTTTTATTTTAGAGGGGAGTTTTTTTTCCCCTCCATCCCAGAGCTTGGGCAGACAGCAAGCGTCCTTGTAACTTCTCTGCGCAGGCTGGTGGGATTGTTCAGTCTCCTTTTATAGCCTGTGCAAACCTTTAAGAATTCCAGCTTGATGCAAATATTTTACTTCTCACATGGGCACAAGGCAACTGTCTCTCATCTCTGCCCAGGGATTAAAATGACAGCCCCTTCCCTTGAGGTCTTTGCTCAAGTGTAAGTTCCTTTGGCTATGTGTCGTAAGCAGTAGTCTACTGCTGTGATTTTAAATACCTTTTATGTTTCAGGTACCTACAAATCTTTAATTCACTATATTTATGTATTTGTAATGGGAGAAGACTGCACTTGCTCTGTCCTCCATGTTGATGGAATTGGAAATCTGAGTCTTTATCTGTAACTGTGGTTTGAAAGGTTTTGTCTCCTAATTTCAGGCAAGAGTGAGGTGAGCAGGCCTTATGAGTCTTCTCTTTTTTTTGAGACGAAGTCTCGATCTTGTCCCCCAGGCTGGAGTGCAATGGCGCGATCTCACTCACTGCAACCTCCACCTCCCAGGTTCAAGTGATTCTCCTGCCTCAGCCTCCTAAGTAGCTGGGATTACAGGTGCCTGCCACCACGCCTGGCTACTTTTTGTATTTTTTAGTAGAGACGGGGTTTCACCATATTGGCCAGGCTGGTCTCGAACTCGTGACCTCAGGTAATCCGCCCGCTTCGGCCTCCCAAAGTACTGGGATTACAGGCCTGAGCTACCGTGCCCGGCCTTGTGAGTCTTCTCTTGCTTCTGACATCCCACTACATTGAGTGTTTGGCTGGATGGAACCCTGTGGTGGATACCAGGAAGCGCTGGATCAGAAGGATAATAGCAAGACTGCTGTCCTCTCATATTACCTTTGTTTTTCTTCCTTACCCCTTACAATATTATATAATCTCTTTCACTTCTCCACCCCATGATTCCTAAGTGCTTGGCCTGAGAGCCTCCTTTCAGCAAATCTTCTTCTGTTACCCCTAAACCATCCCTGCTTGCAGTCCCAGTCCTTCTCTCTCTTTGAGACAGCCAGTGTAGGTGGAGGCTCCAGATGTTTTGGGGCAGACATTTACACAAGAAGACTTAACTCTGAGGCTATATTTGTCTTTCTGTGGCACTTCTAATAGGGTCTTTGAGGAAAAGACAATCCCAACTATTGGGGAAAGAGATCCAGGACCTTTATGTTAGACACAGGATAATGTGAGTACAGGAGCATCATCATGATCATTGTGATCATACCAAGGCTTTCTCGTCATCGGGAGAAAACTGCTGTACCACCTGATTAGAACCTTGAGAGAAATAATTTTAAAAACCCTCCCAAAACCAATTTTAAAAAAGGAAACCTGGTCAGGCATGGCAGTTGACACCTGTAATCCCAGCATTTTGGGAGGCTGAGGTGGGTGGATCACCTGAGGTCAGGAGTTTGAGACCAGCCTGGGCAACATGGCAAAACCCAGTCTTTACAAAAAATACAAAAATTAGCTGGGTGTGGTGGCGCATGCCTATAGTCTCAGCTACTTAGGAGGCTGAGGTGGGAACATCACCTGAGCCTTGGAAGTCGAGGCTGCAGTGGGTTGTGATCAGGCCACTGCACTCCAGCTTGGGCAACAGAGCAAGACTGTCTCAAAAACAAAACAAAAACAAAAACGGGAACCTGAAAGATCAGTTTGGACATGTAAAAGCAAAGCTATCAATGTCCCTGTTTACCATTTGACCTCAGTTTCCATGTCACACTATAGCAATGCTGTATGGCAGAAAATAAGCTACATTTCTCTGTTCCAAGCTCTTGTTGATGAGAACCAGTATTAGAACCCTGCCTGCACCCTCCAGCCTTCGCCACTCTGTTCCCCTCAGAGAATGCCCTGCTCATACATCATTACCATCTGACACCATCAGAAGGAACAACAGTTGTTAGGTTTCTTTCATGTCCCAGACATTATAAATTACATCAGGAACATTTGAAAGAAGAAATTTTTCCTAAGTTCAACTCTGTCCCTGAGTTACTTGAGATAAGTAAATAACAAGACATGCACAATTTATGCACAGTTGCAAGAACTTGAGCGTAAATGAACTTGGGCTTTTGAAAAGGTAACCTCCACTAGCCCATTTCTCCCATGTCCTTTTGTCTCTGTCCCTCTCTGCATTCAGCAATTGTCCTATTTAGCATAGTTAGTACAGTTCCTTTTCAAAGGAAATCAAGTAAAGAGATTTTAACCTCTTAAAGACCAGAGTTATTAAAATAATAGCAATAGCTAAAACCAATCAGAAAATGAACCAGTCCCATTTCTGGTAGGGGTAACTTGCCTTCTCTTTTCATCCTTTACTTTTTCAGTCTTGGAAACAGGAATAACAGGCTACACGTTTCTAAATCTAATGGCTACCAGCAGTTTAAATAATTCAAGAATTCTATGGAAGTGGACTTTGCAGTAATGCATAGCAGGCCCCCCTCCCCTCCAGCCCTCCTCCACACCACATCTTAAGTTAGAATGTCAGCCTCCTTTTTCATTTCATTCAAAGTGACAGGAAAAAAAAAAAAGATACTTTAAGACCTAATCAGGTACTGTACCGGTGTTCTGAATGATGAAAAAAACCCTCAAATTACTTCAGTGGGTTTGTCAGTTCTATTGTTAGCTTAGTCAAGTGGCCCTACAGAAAGGAGACAGGAGAGCGAAGAGAAAATAGTAGAATTCTAATCTGCTTTTTAAAGACTCTTGGTCAGAAGTATAGCAATTCAGATACCCCTGTTTGAAAGCAGCAGGACAGATTTGTTAGAAGACAAAAGCTCCAATTAGTATTTTCCACACCCTTTCACAATTTTCTCTACTGCTTTTGGCTCTGAAACCCTTTATGCCAGGGCCTTTGTGCTGGCAAAGAGGCGGGTGGAAGGGCACAGGGGCGGGGGAGGGGAGCCCCGGGCTCGGAAAGATGGCACGCAGGGCCCGGGTGCTCCGGGTGTCCCACAGAGGTCAAGTAGCTCGGGAGGGAAGGGGAGCTGCAGACACCGAGGACGCGGGGGCGGCCAGCAGGAGGGAGCCTACCTGAGTTCATGGAGATTCGGGCTTGGCGAATAACCACCTGCGGGGCAATTGGCGTGGTTGGCTGCAACTTGTGGAGACCTTTGGCGACCTGCAGAAGTTTTCCAGAGACGTCGAGCCCATACAGGAACCGGTCCACCAAGAACACAATAGCTGCCGCAGCCGCACAGTCCCGAGCGAGGATGGAGGCCCTCAGGGACGCCTGGAGGAACAGCGTGGAACATCTTGAGCCAGGCGGAAACGCCGGCAGGCTGAGGGCCAGGCTTAGGGTGGGAGGCATTTTCATTAATACAACAAAACCCACAGCTAGGAAGAGAAAAATACTTTATTAGGCAGCTGAACCAAAAGAAAGAAAATAGAAAAATCCAGTTCAATTGTGCAATAAAATAGTATTTTCTTCATTCAATGTCCCCCATTACATTTATAAAATTATAGAAGCGATACATGCTTACTTCCTGTTGTTAAAAACTCAAACAATACTAAAGTGCATAGGGTAAAAAGTAGGTCCGGGCATGGTGGCTCATGCCTGTAATCGCAGCACTTTGGGAGGCCGAGGCAGGCAGATGTCTTGAGGCCGGGAGTTCGAGACCAGCCTGGCCAGCATGGTGAAACCCTGTCTCTACTAAAAATACAAAAATTAGCTAGACGTGGTAATGGGCGCCTGTAGTCCCAGCTACTCGGGAGGCTGACGCGGGAGAATCACTTGAACCCAGGAGGCAGAGGTTGCAGTGAGCGGAGATCCAGCCACTGCACTCCAGCCTGGGTGACAGAGTGAGACTCCATCTCAACAACAGCAACAACAACAAAAACTATGTAGGGTAAAAACTAAAAGCGCCCCATAGTTTCCCCACCCCTCATTTTATTTCTTCTCCTACTGTTCCAACTCTCCTTGACAATGGTTTGGGAGAGAGGATCCTTCCAGAACCTCTATCCTTTTATTTATATTTAGACATTAATTGATCGTTGTCTTGCTTTGCCTTCTCCTACCTTTCCTATCTCTTTCTCTCTCTTTCATACATAAATGACGTCACACTAAACATATTGTTCTGCCGTTTTCTTCTTTCAATCACCATCATCTAGGAGAACTTCCACATTAGTTCATGACACTCTGCTTCATTTATTGCCTACATTTTAATTAGGAAGAAATATGGAATTTTAGATAACAGTCCATATTTGACTTATATCATCATGTTTCGTTAATGAATAAAATAAGAAAAAGAAGAAACCCGGCATGAAATGAAAGTGTAACATAAAGAGTGAGAAGTAGAAATAAATAATCAAGTTTTTATGAGAAAACATCATCATCGTTTGCTCTGCTAGGGTGTTGTACGAAAGACCTTTGATTTAGTGGTTACATAGCTAGTAGCGTAAATGAGTTTATCACCGAAATGCTATTATCTTCATATGCTAAACTAAATCATGCTGAGTGCTTTCTGGGCGTGTTTGTTCACACATGAAGCCTAGAAAGCATTGTAAGCATTGCCCATTTTCCTACTACAATGTTACTACACAAAGCACTGCTTTCATCACCACATAATCCTAAGTACTAACACTTACTGGGCAAAACCAGGTGCCAGGCACAGTGCTAGGTGATTTATATGCACTAATTCAATATCCTCCTAGCAATCCTAAGAGGCAGGTTCTATTATTATTCTCATCTGTAAGATGGGAAACCTGAGATGCAGAGAGGTGAAGTGATATGCTGAGGTCAAATGACCTGTGACTAAGCGCTGAGGTTTGAACACAGGAGGTCCAAATTCAGATCTTACATGCTCCCTTGTTGCCCTGACTCCATGTTAGGAAGCTGGATGGAGCTGCTGGGAGTCTGGAAAGGCCCAGGTAGTGGGTTAACAGGGCAGAGTACCAGAAGAAGAGAGCTGCACAAAGCAAGTTCAGAGATCTGCAGAGGGTCCTCTTTGAGTCAATTATCTGATATTTACTACTATGTTAATAAATGCCATATACATAATTGGTTACAGAATATTTGTATTCACAGGCTTTCATCAGTCAGGTAATGCCTGCCAAATACCAGCACAATAATCTTTCCGTTTTAAAACTGATGCTTACTTAACCTGTTAAGATATTTAAACTATCAATGTGTTTATTAAGTATATAATTTTTTACTCGACTTACTTTTTGGTCTGAGTCAATCATTGCTCTCACTGGGATAGAGCTGCCAACTGTTGGGGAGAATATCTCTTCTCTCCTCTCGATGTTTCCTTCCACGTGACGGGAGCTCTATGACCCTAGCATCCCCGGCCTCTTTCTATCACTTTCCTCACTCTGCTCCATGGGGGGTGCAGTGACTAATCTGACTGGTAAATTTTAGAAGAAGAAAGTGGGCGTGTATGATTTCTCCCTTTTTTCTCCTGGGAACAAGCTGTGCAAAGGAAACAGCACTTTGTTGTTGCTTTTCCGTATCCTAAGTCTTGTCTAGTAAGCTGCCCTGCATGGAGTATTGTGCTTGGCCCTGTTCCTGTGACTAAATGGGGAAGTCTTTATAATTTTGGGGTTCCACTAGCAGATTCCCTATGTCCAAGACAAAGCTGTATCTTCTAACTTGCCCTTTATCAGAATTAAGGGTACTATTTCATCTCTTGTTTGCCTCTTTTCTTTTATTTCTCCATTTGCTCAGAATCCAGGAGAGGAAGAGAGGTACTATTGATGGGATCTTCCCAAAGACCCTGACATGAATAACTGCCTTTCTAAGGCACACCATAACCCTTTCTAGGGAAACTGCTGTGCCCACAGCCCCTGTCTTTGAGGTAGCCACGTATTTTGCCACTTGGCCTTGACACCCTTTTTTCTTCACCCCACAACCAGATCAAGGCCACCTGATCAAGAGTAGCTACCTGATAACCTGACCCCTCATGACTCTGTGGCCAGGCTTTAAAAAACCAATGTATCAATCTGAACTAAAAAATATAGAATTTGCCTGTTGTTGAAGGATAGAAAGAAAGTAGAGTATGGCCAAGCCATGTTTACGGGCAACACAAGGGAGGATCCAAGAATGGCTCTGAATGCCAGTCCACGTTTTCATGAGTGCCATTCTAGGAATTACATGTCTCGTTTAGTATGCCACGTGTATTTTCAAAATATTGCACACCCTCTTTTATGTATTTACTTGATTGAGCTTCTGTTCCTTCCAACCAGAAAAAACCTAACAAAAATTGCAATGCTCAAAACTTCTACTGAGTTTGTCAAATAAACCATCAATCTGAAAACTACAAGTTTCAAAAATGAGAAAAAGTCTGTTGGCCGGGCACAGTGGCTGAAGCCTTTAATCCCAGCACTTTGGGAGGCTGAGGTGCGTGGATCACTTGAGATCAGAAGTTCAAGACCAGCCTGGTCAACATGGTGAAACCCCATCTCTACTAAAAATACAAAAATTAGTGGGGCGTGGTGGCACATGCCTATAGTTTCAGCTACTCAGGAGGCTGAGGCAGGAGAATCACTTAAACCCAGGAGGTGGAGGTTGCAGCGAGCCAAGATTGTGCCACTGCACTCTAGCCTGGGCAACAGAGCAAGACTCGGTCTCAAAAAAAAAAAAAAAGTCTGTCATTGGCATTCATAAAATGTAAATCAAAGATGGAAAAGCAAATTGATGGTTTTATATGTTGCCAGCTGTGTCTACTAAGGCCAGTCTCTCAGCAAGGGTCCTTCCTGTGCTAAAGACACGTAGATATAGTCCTTTGTTTTGTATCTTCAGCTACTATCTTCAGTACTTGCAGTTTCTGCCACTGCCAGCCTTCCTTCTACTTTTGCTTAGAAGGAACAACACTATTCCTGCCACCCTGCTCGTGGCTGTGGACCTTGGGGGGGTACTCAGATAGCCTGTGAATGCCCTCTTTTTGATGTGACACTTCAGTGCATGCTTGATTTCTAGTTCTGCTCTCCATCTTTTTTTCTTTTCTTTTCTTTTTTTTTTTTTTTTGTCTCTGTCACTCAAGCTGGAGTGCAGTGGTGCGATCTCGGCTCACTGCAACCTCTGTCTTTCGGATTCAAGTGATTCTCCAGCCTCAGCCTCCTGAGTAAGAGGGACTAGGTGCTCACCACCACGCCCCGCTAATTTTTGTATTTTTAAGTAGAGATGGGGTTTCACTATGTTGGCCAGGCTAGTCTCGAACTCCTGACCTCGTGATCTGCCCGCCTCGGCCTCCCAAAGTGCTGGGATTACAGGCATAAGCCACTGTGCCCAGCCTTGTTCTCCATTCTTATTGGTGTCTCACTTTAGTTTTAGGGAAGCTGCAGTAACTATTCGGGCGGCAATGTTCAGAGGCAGGCTATTCTCCAGAGGTGATTCCCACTCTTTCCTCACTGAGAATAATGGTTTCCACTTGTGTAGGACCATCTAGTCTGTGAAAAATGTTCACACACACCTCTATGACATTTAAATTTTATAGTAACTCTAAAGTCTAAACAAGAAAAGGAAACTGAAGCTGCGAGATTAAGTGACTTTCCAAAGTTATAAAATCAAAAGAGTCAGAGCTAGGCAAAAATTCAAGTCTCTCTCTCTTTTGTTTTTATTTACTTATTTTTAATTAATTTTTAGAGACAGGGTCTCACTCTGTCACCCAGGCTGGAGTGCAGTGGCTGATCATATAGCTCACTGCAGCCTCAACCTCCTGGGCCCAAGTGATCCTCCCACCTCAGTTTCTGAGTAGCTAGCTGGCATTATGGGCATGAGCCACTGGTCCTGGTTTCTCTCTTTCACAGTGGTAAAAAATGCATAACATAAAATTTACCATCTTGACATTTTTAAGTGTACATTTCAGTAGTGTTAAGTATGTTCACGTTGTTGCAAAACAGATCTTCAGACAATTTTCACTTTGCAAGTCCAAAACTTTATACCCATTAAACAACAACTCCCCTTTTTCCACTCTCCCCAGTTCCTGGCAACCACCATTCTACTGTAGGGGTTAAGAGGTGTGACACCTTTCCTCTTCCATCATAAGGGTCACAGCTGACACTCCTATAATACAAGACAGGTTAGCAAGAGAAAACCATAACAAATTTATTTAATCAAAGTTTGATGTTACATGGGAGCCTTTAGAAATGAAGACCCAAAGACCCAGAAAAAACTGCCTATTTTTAAGGCTTAAATTTGACAAAGAATAGACAGCCATGTAGAAATGTGATTGGACAGAAGGAGTATGACTAATCATAATAGACTAGGTGTGATGGGACTCAGCAAGACCTATCTGGTGAGATTTTTCTCAGCCTGTCTGTGTAGTATCCTTCCTTCCAGGTACAGGTCTTATAATCTACTATCAGACAAGATAGGACAGAGAATTTTTTTATGGCCAGCCTCTACACAGAAAGGCAGGGAAAGGTTAGAGTAATATTTCTAGGTTTTATGACTTGCTTTGGTGGAGAGGAGTTCTAACTTCTATGACTTGCCTTGAGGAAGAGGAATTCTGTGGTTTCTATGACTTGGTTTAGTGGTGAAAGAGGAGTGAGAGAGAGGAGGGCAGGAGAAGGTCAGAGAGAACTTGCTTCTGAGGCTGCTTCTGGGGTCTTTCAATCTCCTTTACTTCAAAGTACTCAGCATGCCAAAATGTCTTACTATGGGGTGTCCTTTTCTGAGCTCCAACATTACTTTCTGCTTCTATGAAGTTGACCACTTTAGACACCTCATATTAGTGAACTCATACAGCATTAGTCTTTTTACTTCATTTAGCATGATATCTTCAAGGTCCATCCATATTGTGGCATGTGGCAAGCTTTCCTTCCCTTTTAAGGTTGAATAATAATCCATTGTATGTATATACCACATTTTGTTTGCTCATTCATCCATCAATGAACATTTGGGTGACTTCACCTCTTTTTGTTGTGAATAGTGCTGCCATGGACATAGGTATGCAAATATCTCTTCAACACCCTGCTTTACTTCTTTTGGATATATACCTAGAAGTGGGATTGTCTGATCACATGAGAGTTTTATGTTTAATTTTTTGAGGAACATCCATGCTGTTTTCCACAGAGTTTGCACCATTTTACAAGCCCACCAAGAGTGCACAGGTTCCATTTTCTCCACATCTTTGCAATACTTGAGGAACACAAGTGTCTTGAGCATCAGTTCATCTTCTGCTTTTCCCCTGTGGCCTGAGCAGGGTTCTGTGGAGCAGTGCCTAATCTGAGAATAAGAAGTTGGGTCTTGGCCAAGCGTGGTGGCTCATGCCTATAATCCCAGCACATTAGGAGGCCGAGGCGGGTGGATCATGAGGCCAGGAGTTCAAGGCCAGGCTGGCCAACATAGTGAAACCCCATCTCTACTAAAAATACAAAAAATTAGACAGGTGTGGTGGGGCGCACCTGTAATCCCAGCTACTTGGGAGGCTAAGGCAGGAGAATTGCTTGAATCTGGGAGGTGGAGGTTTCAGTGAGCCGAGATTGTGCCATTGCACTCCCGCCTGGGTGACAGAGCAAGACTCCGTCTCAAAAAACAAACAAACAAAAAAGTTGGGTCTTTAAAGCTGGGGCTGAACTCACTGTTGACTCCAAACAGTGGTTTTAGGGGCCCCACTTCCTTCATTATAATGAGAAAATTCTATGAAAAGGAAAACAAGGACAAATAAAAACAAATTCCAAATGAAAAGAGTATTCTTGTTACATATTTAAAAACGAGAGACAGGAAAGAAAACTTCCCGGGAGATGGCTTTTAATTTTTGTGCTTTGATATTCTCTAGCAAAAGTTGGTATTATGAGAGCAAATGATGATTTGGTGGTAGCTGGGGATCACTACAGTTGGGCACTCCTCACAGTGAGCTACAAGGATACTTAGTAAGTGCAGTGGCATCTTTTATGAAATGGTCTTCCTGAGTTATGAGACAGAGCTTCTTGGAGTCTGGGGAGGCCAAGGTAGCCAGAGTTCACAGGGCAGAGTATCAGAAGAAAATAGCTGCACAAAGCAAGTTCAGAGGTCTGCAGAGGGTCCCCTTTGAGTCTTCAGCAGAATACTGATCAGCTTCTGCATGGAAAGGAACCACCCAAAGCTGGGGGAAAAAGCCACCTGAAATGAACATAGGAAACAATTCTTAGTCCTCAAGCAGCTTATGTTTCTTAGGAAACGATTCTTAGGCCTCAAGCAGCTTGTGTTTCTATCAGCCAGTGTAGAAGAGTCTTGTCATTTACAGGGCATGGGGTAGAGTATTCAGAAAGGTATTGCTTTGGTAGGGAGACTAAATTAGCCTTTGACTATGACTGTTCTTGGCCAACTCTGATACCTTAGAAGAAAGCTTCAAAAGGATCAAATTATTTCCTAACTTGACTGAGTCCCAGAACAAAGCTCAAGAATATTTATAGGCACACAAAATGTTCACAATCCAAGAAGGTAAAATTTATAATCTGGCATTCAGTCGAAAATTGCCAGGTATGAAAGAAGCCCAGATTGCACAGAAAAAGAAATCAATAGAAAGTGACCCCTAGATTACAGTTCAAGAAGGTAGAGTAAAAATTAGGTATATACAGTAGAGACACGGAAGATATAAAAATTGAACCAAGTCAAACGTTTATAGATTAAAGCGATATAAAGTCTGAGATGAAACCACGGGTATCTCGGTTTGTTTCCTAGCTCTAGCACTTATTTGCCATGGCAAGTTACTTAACCACCCTGTTGTCAATGACCTCATCTGTGAAATGTGGATAATATTCGTGTGTGGTGCTGTTTCAGGATTAGAGGAAGTGTGGGTCAAATGCTCAGCACAGAGCTTGGTAGATTGTGGGTGCTTAATAAATGACATGGAACACTATGAAAAAAATGGAAAGAAGTCAGCTACTCACTTCCACTCTCTTGTATGACGAGACATAAACAGGCACAGACAGACTCCCAAAGTGAGTTTCAGTGGAAGTTTCAATAGAGCGAAACAGAAATAATGGGTCATGCATGTAACATCTACAAGGCTTATCTCAGAGAATGGCTAAACCTCTCATTTTTTTCAATCTCTTTCTTCTCTTCACCAGCTCTGAGGATTGATGTTACTGGAAACTGAGAAAGGAAAAGGAAAATGAGCGGGCTCTGTGGCACTTGGTGAGGGAAAGCTGGGTCTTGAAAGGGGGCCTTCTCAGCACACACGTGCGAATTGCTTTTGGCTGTCGCCAATGGAGGAATCCCTCCCCGAGCACCTGTAAACTGATGCTGCAAACACCCCATTCTGCATCCCTCAAGAACACGCCATATATTTGAGCAGAGAACATTGCCTAATCTATTTTTCCCCCTTCTACTCTTAATAGTTGGAGCACAAAAGCCTGAGAGAGGGTGACCTGCCAGACAAAAGGGCCTTTGAGTTCCTTGGAAAAGTAGACTTGGAGGAGGATGGAAGGAATCCAAGTGGCCCTATTATTTCCACTTGCACTAATTAGACATTTTTCTGTCAGCTATTGAGCACTGCTGAGAGGCCAAACTCACTGAATTCATTTCTAAAGTGTTTACAGAAGTTTGCATCTGTTTGTGTCTCTTCAGGAGGAAAATAAGCACTTCAATAGCATTGTGGAAAATCTAAACGAAGCATCCTATTCTGGAGGACCTGGCATCCCCGAAGCTGCATAATTTAACTCCGTTCAGGGCCCAAACCTCTCGCATCTCTCTCCAAGACCTAACGATGCAAAATGCAGAGAAGTCAACTCAGGAGAATCTTTTCTTTTCATTTTCTTTTCTCTTTCCCTTTTGAAACGGCAGCATGCTGTGCACTACATACAGATTTAGGTGGGTATCATTCTTGCAGCCCCTCTGTCGTGTTTCTACCAGCACTCTGAGAAATTAATACCCACTTTCATTTGCTGCCAAGTAAGGGGATAGTAAATTCCTCAGCAGCAAAGCAGAATACATCATCATCCTGGGAATCTTCCCAAAATGTATGCCGGGGAGGGGGCGGGGGGCACTCTGACATCAGAAGGAGAAAAATGAAAGAGGGCCAAAGTGTGTGGTAGGGAAGGGACGCTAAAGAGTTTCCCTACATGGTAAAATGTGCCTGGGTTATGCACAATTAGATTAACATGAAAGAGAGCCCCTCTCCCTCCCCCACCCCCTAAAAAAGAAAGAAAAAGAAAACAACACAAAAACCCTAACCCACTGACTACATGGGCAATGCCTTTGAAATGCATATTGGTCTACATGGAATTTGATTCAGGATTCTTTTTGTTTGGGTTTTTAGGCCCACGACTGACCTGCCATCACAGAGGACTCAAAAATATGATCTTTTTAGGTAGTGTCACAGTAACAGAGTTTTAGTGTTGGGATGAACATAGTATGGCTCCAGATCAAAAACAAACAGGGATTCTAATCCTTTATTTTTCCTCGGAGGCTGACTTAGGGGAAGATTGTCCAAACAGCAACCAAATTGTATTTTTCCTGTTATGTGATCATGTTTAAATAAAAATACGTGGATGTGGATGAGACAATGTGCTGGATTTCTGAAGAGAGAGGCTCACAAATGCATGTACACAGACACACGCGTAGACACACACACAGTTGTTTTTTCACATCTGTTTTCAGGATGGGAAATAACAGGGTTCTAATTGCGTTTAAGGCTCAAAGGGAACTTCATGGCCAGGAAGCTGAGTCAGGTGGTAAAGAAATTAAACTCTACAATGAGATTTTGATACACAGATGATTGAAAAAATGCTAAAGAGCCTTTTCTAAGGGCTCTTGCTGAACAGCAGCAAGGAAAAGTATGTGCTGTTTTCATGGTTCCTTGCATTAGTGCCAGCCCCTCCCAATGCTGAGCATCAAGTTTAGGTCCCAGCTATGGGTTCACAGCTGTGATGTGTTCACAGCAGTGACAATGGCAGCTGTTCTCAAGGAGGGGCTGGGTGAGGGGGCTCAGAACTGAAGCCATCTGGCACTGCAATTGGCAGGAGCAGTGTAAGGGGAAATTATTGCTGCATAACAAATTGGGAGATTGGCAAAAGGTAGGGAAAGATGGAAGGGAGGTGGGGAAGTCCTGAGATGAGGAATTAGCAAAATGAACACATGAAAAGTGATTGACGTCTGCATAGTTATCCATCAATAGTAAAAGCAGAGTGCAAGTGGTACAGATCGGACTGGTGGACTCAAGTCAATGGATGACCAAACATGGCATGCTCCATATTTGTCCACCCACTAAATGTGACAAGGAAGTGAGAAGAAAAAACTGACCTTTCTTAAGGTTTATGCCCAGGGCCTGTAAACATTTCACTGGCCTTTCTTTCACTTTTACCAATAGAAAATGCAGATTCAAACCCTTCTGAAAAATAGTTGTAAGCTTTTTCTCTATCTTAATATCTAAAGATAATATTTTGGATCATCTCGCCCTTTCTCAGATCTACTGTATATGGAGTTGGCCATCTGTTAAAGGGAAAAGAAACCAGTATCAAAATAGGCAACCATCTCACCAGGATCCCTGTGAACCTCATGGCTGGGAGCTAGGGACCTGCACACCTTACCTCTCTTCTGGTGCCCAGGTTGCTATGGCTAGCATGAGTCCAGTCATCATTCTTTGTGATTTCAGCATCCACATTGATGATTCCTCCAGCGCACTGGTGTCTCTTGCCCATGACCTTCTTCTCTCCAGCTATCTTCTGCTACACCCCACCTTAGTCACCTACTCTCATGGTTGGCCATACCTTAGAATGTATGATTTTGGCAGCATTTAAGAATCTCAATTTAAGCATTGCGTTCTCTGGTCTTTATCTCATGTTCTTTCAGCTTCCTTCTTCTATAGCACAAATCCAACAATTCTGCAACCTTTCTGGGACACCCATACAATTCACTGACCCTACTGTTTTGTACTATCCCATCAGTCATCTCATGCCCTCACTTGCCTCTTTAAATTCGATAGTGCGTAAATGTAATAACTTTTAAAAAGCATTCTTGTCTCCTCTCCCTTTTTCTGCCTCTGTTACATTTTTCTGAAAAATGTCATCCACGCTTATTGTTAGAGAAAAACCTTGGACTCACATTAGAGTCACCTGGTAGGACTTTCAAAAGTCCAGATGCCCAGATGGCAGCCCAGACCGGTTAAATCAGAATCTCTGGAGTGCACCTGGGAATTGGTTTCGTTTAACAATCCCAGGTGATTCCAATGAGCAGCCAGAGTTGAGCACTCTGGCTGAGTGAGGCTGATCTTCCAGGCTCTTTCCCCAGTCCTCACTCTCACCTCCCTTCTGTGGATGAAACAAATTATCTGATGGGGGTGACATACCTGGCTCAGACCTTCCTCTCTCCTCTTTTCACATCCTCCTGCCAGGGGAGAGGGTACATTCTGGCCTGTTTTGCATGAAGGAAGGAGCCTGCCAGGAGCAGGATGTATCTGGAGTGAAGAATTTTCCAGCCCACACCTGAATTTTGAAAACTACATTCTCCTATCTGTTTTATAGTCATAAAAGTTACTCTTTTGTATCTACCTTTCAGCTGGTTCTGAATGCAGGAGGGTAAGATCAATGTTATTTATTGGCACCCCAAATTCCAAAATTATATAAAATTCTTTGCCTAACCTGAGCTTCTACCTAAGCAAGTGAAAATGGCTGAAAAAAAAAACACAACCATGATACTTTAAATTTATGATTGTAACCTGAAGATGGCCCCCATTACTGCCTGGCAATTGGAACTACATTTCTACCTCCTTCTCTCTTCCCAACCCAAATTCCTCTCATCTGAGTCTCAGCTGTTAACCTTGATTGTTATTTCACTGAGAAAAGATAGTCAATGAGAAGAGACGGTCCTTATTCTTTTACCTAAATTTGCCAACCCTCTTGAGTTGGAACCTATGTGTTCCATCTACCCTCTTACTGGTAAGTGTGATACCAATACCTTACTTATAGGTTCAATTCTAATCCTTCTTCACATGATATCTCCCTTCTCTTCTGCATCATTAATTTCCTTCCAGATCATTCTCATCAGCATCCAAACATGTTGTAATAGCATCTACCTTAAGAACAATCCTTTCATCTAGAACCAAAAATATCATTTGACCCAGCAATCCCATTACTGGGTATATACCCAAAGGATTATAAATCATTCTACTATAAAGACACATGCACACATATGTTTATTGCAGCACTATTCACAATAGCAAAGACTTGGAACCAACCCAAATACCCATCAATGATAGACTGGATAAAGAAAATGTAGTACATATACACCATGGAATACTATGCAACCACAAAAAAGAATGAGTCCATGTCCTTTGCAGGGACGTGGATGAAGCTAGAAGCCATCATTCTCAGCAAACTAACACAGAAACAGAAAACCAAACACTGCATGTTCTCACTATTAAGTGGGAGCTGAACAATGAGAACACATAGACGCAGGGAGGGGAACATCACACACCGGGGCCTGTCGGTGGGTAGAGGACAAGGGGAGGGACAGCATTAGGACAAATACCTGATGCATGTGAGGCTTAAAACCTAAATGATGGGTTGATAGGTGCAGCAAATCACCATGGCACATGTTTACCTGTGTAACAAAACTGCACGTACTGTACATATATCCCAGAACTTAAAGTAAAAATAAAAAAAGAGAGAGAAAAACAATCCTTTCTGAGCCATACATCTGTCTCCAGCTCCTATCCCATTTCTCTGCTGCCCTTTCCAGCCAATCCCAAAAGAGTTGTCTAAACTCACTGTCCTCACGTCCTTACCTGCCACTCTTTCTTAAATCTATAATTTTCATCCCTAACACTTCATTGTACCTATTCTTTTCAAGGTTGCTAACAAATCCAGTGACCATTTATTTATTCTCATGTTATTCAAACTCCTAGAAGATTTAGCTGAGCAAATCCATCCCTCCTTAAAAAAGAAAAAAATTCAGGTGGCTTCTGGCATTGCACATTCTCCTGGTTCCCTTCCTTGCTCTGATTTGCTGAATCAAGCTTCTTTCCCAGCTTCTGAACAAGGAAGGCCCTAACGATCAGTTCTGAGACTGCTTCTCTCCTTCAGCTACACTCAGCCTGTTCTATGGCCTCAAATAGCAACTCTGATGATGAATCCCATGTTTAAATACCATCCTGTTTCTCTTTGCTCGAATGCAGACTCGTATATGGAACTGCCCACCACAGCCCAAGTTGGATGTTAGGATCTCAAACTCATCATGTTTAAAACAGAACTCTATTTTTCCTCCATTCTTGCTTCTTCTTCAGTGTTCTCTGTCTCTGTAGTGATGTCTCATTCACTCATTTGCTTAGGACAAAACCTTGGAGTTTTGACTCCACATTTGTGACTCTTTTTTTTCCCTTGTCCTCTACACCCAATCCATTAGTAAATCATGTTGGCTCTACCTCTAAAATACGTGTAAGATCTGACCATTTGTCATCTCCTCCAGGGCACCCACTTCAGTCAAAGCCACTGTTACAGTCTTGCTTGGATAGGGTCCCTGCTCTTGCCTCTGGCGTTTCTCCCTTACACAGCAGAGTGATCCCCTAAAATGTAAGCTTAATCATGTCAGTTCCCTGCTCTTGACTTTAACATGGCTTCCCATCACATTTAAAATAAAATTTAGGCCAGACGCCATGGCTCAGGCCTATAATTCCAGCACTTTGGGAAGCCGAGGCAGGAGGATCACTTGAGCCCAGGAGCTTGAGAGCAGCCTGGGCAACGTAGGGAGACCTTGTCTTTACAAAAATATATATTTTTTAAATTAGCCACCCTTGGTGGTGCTTGCCTGTAGTCCCAGCTATTCTGGAGGCTGAGGTGGGAGGATCACTTGAACACAGAAATTTGAGGTTACAGTGAGCTATGATCACACCACTGTGCTCTAGCCTGGGCAACAGAGCAAGAGGCTGTCTCTTAAAAAAAATTTTAAAATTTAAATCTGTTATCATGGCCAATAAGATCCTATATGATATTGCCTCTTAATACTTCATTGACCTATTTACTCTTATTTTCATCACTTCTCACCATTCTCCAGCCTCTTTGCTCATCCTCCAACAAGTCTTTGTATATGTTGCTCCTTCCCTCTGCAATGCTGTGCCCTCAGCTATCCGCATGGCTCCCTCATTCAGATCTGGGCTCCAGTCACCTATTCAAAAAAGCCTTCCCTCACCATTCCTCTGCAATCATATTAGAGTATCTATAGTCACTCACTATCTCTGGACTCTGCTTTGTCATCATAGACTTTATTACTCTCCAATATTAAATTATATATATACCATCTGACTGTGCTCAATCTCATCAACAGTGATGCTTTATCAATACAGATTCGTGGATCTAAATAAAGATCCACTAAATCAGAATCTTGAGTAGTAAGACCTAGGAATATATGTATTTTAAGAAGCTGCTCCCCACTCCACCCCAGCTAATGCATACATGTCCCGCATAATTCTAATTCATTCATCCTGTTGACCAGTATTTGGAATCTCTAGCATAAGTCATTTAAGTCATAAACAGATATAAATTATGTGCATTTTAAGCATATTAGGCAAAAGTATGGCCTTAGACAAAGAGTGAAGGGAAGTTGTTATAATTCTGTGATCAAAGCAATATAATAGGAGAGCTACTGAGACAGGTTAGGGGTCTGGCCTCTAAGCCCTTTTAAAGCTCTACTTGACAGTGACTCCAGAAGACACAGAGGTCTGAATTTCACATACAGTGCCCATGGAAATATTGGTTGGTGCAAAAGTAACTGCAGTTTTTTGCCATTTAAAAGCAATAGCAAAAACTGCAATTACTTTTGCACCAACCTAATAATTCATGCCTAGTGTAATAGGAGGTTTTCAACAGCCATGAAAGGAATATATTTCGCCTGTGGTCTTCACATAGAGAATATACATTAAAAGCTCCAGAATTGAGCTGAGAATATTTTCAAAATGTGACCGATTACCCACATATGTGGAAAACAAGCCAGTATTGAGACTACTTTTATGAAGAAGCTAGTGAAATCTATTACTAGAGGGAGATGCTGTGGGAAAAGGCAAAGAAAACGGGTTTCAGCTGTACCGAGGCACTACGTGGTTTTGCATGTTACTTAACCTTTAGACGTTAACATTTACATCTATAAAGTAAAGATAACAATGCCACAGGGCCTGGCACTGTGGCTTACGCCTATAATCCTAGCAATTTGAGAAGCCAAGGAAGGAGGATTGTCTGAGCTGAGGAGTTCGAGACCAGCCTGGGCAACATGGTGATGACCTACCTCTCTTAAAACACAAAAAAATAGCGGGGTGTGGTGGCACATGCATGTGGTTCCAGCTACTTGGGAGGCTGAGGTACAAGAATTGCTTGAACACAGGAGATGGAGGTTGCAGTGATCATGAGATCATGCCACTGCACTCCGACCTGGACAACAGAGTGAGACTCTGTCTCCAAAAAAAGAAAAAATAAATAAAAATAACAGCACCACATAACGACTGAAAAGATTACAGAGGAGTACATGTAAGGTGCCTAGCACTTAGTAGATGCTCAATAAATAATAACGTATTGTTTTGACAGTGGATTGAGGGTGAGATTGTGAAATCAGTTTCTGAGATCTCAAAATACAAAGAAAATTCTAAAACTTTCCATTTAAATTTATCAGTGAGAAAGAAATTAAGCTTCACTAACATTTTAAAAAGTGAATTGACATAAGCACCTTCCTCTGTTATGTGCGATAGTTACTCAGCACAGATGGCACATGATCGTGCTTCATCCTGGAGGAGCCGATGACCGGAACTCTCTTGTTGGACGGTTTCACTGTACAAACTGTACTGCAGTTTATATAGTTGGTAAGTAGGTTTATAGTTTCTAGTATCAGAAATCATAGATACTTTGGAAAAATTCATAATGAGAGGGGGAAATACTACAAAAACCTCCAGGCAAAGTTCCTTAGAGAATGGCCAAATATGGAGCTTAGACATTTTTCTTTTATGAAAGGCTTTTCTATCAGCCTGTTCTGTGATGACAAGTGGCTGACAACAGTACGCTGTGCAACAGGTATTCTGAAAAATATCTTTCAAATAATGAGGGCTGGAAGTATTTTCTTCATTGTGATTTAGGTACTAAAAATATCATATATTTTAAAACACACAAATGGGAATTTTTTTTCTTTCTTTCCTAAGGAAACATGACAACTAAGAAAATTTTAAGCCTTTTAAAAAAATGTTCCAAATGAAGAGTTTGAATGGATTTTTGGCATCCTTTGTTAAAAAAAGTATCCTCTGATTAACTTGCAGAAACATGCAACTGACATTGGGGAATGCAGAAATTTGCTAGCTGCATTTCAACAAATGATGTCTCATAATTGGTAGATGGATTGAAATGCGAGTGATGTGAATTTGTAATCATAGCTGACCATTTCTATTTGGATCTACACATCTTTGACACATAAATTTTTAACTGTGACAGTCATTAAAACCAAGTATTAAAGTAAACTGTACAAGCTACATCTTCAACGCAGAGGACTAATTCAAGATTTTTAAAACTAAACACCGTATGTTACAATCTTAACATGAACAAAAAAGTTCTCATGCCAATATTGCACTTTAAAATTTATTTTAAAGTATTCATTTAATCTTTGTCTCATTCTTCTTAAATTTCTATTCTACTGAAATCTATATACATAGTAATGCACAGTACATGCATATCATTAAATAAATAAATGTATAATGTGGTGCTTATGTAAAAGTTTTTACTGATGAGATGAGCAATAAAAATGTTTTAAAGGCCGGGCGCGGTGGCTCAAGCCTGTAATCCCAGCACTTTGGGAGGCCGAGACGGGCGGATCACGAGGTCAGGAGATCGAGACCATCCTGGCTAACAAGGTGAAACCCCGTCTCTACTAAAAAATACAAAAAAAAACTAGCCGGGCGAAGTGGCGGGCGCCTGTGGTCCCAGCTACTCGGGAGGCTGAGGCAGGAGAATGGCGTGAACCCGGGAGGCGGAGCTTGCAGTGAGCTGAGATCCGGCCACGCACTCCAGCCTGGGCGACAGAGCCAGACTCAGTCTCAAAAAAAAAAAAAAAAAAAAAAAAAAAAAATGTTTTAAAGACAATTGATTCAAATGAATAGATTCATGGGATAATAGTAAACTTCTTTTGTGCTGTGTGAATATGTCTAATAAAAGAAAGTACTGATTCAAAATCTATGAATTTGTTGAGCTTAAAAAGGCTTGGGTTTTGCCCTTGTGAGTGAGATAATCTTGTTTCATGAAGCAGGCAGGTGATTACACATGATGAAAGGGTGGGAGAAGGAAATCCAGGGCATATCCCTGCTGAAGTATACTTGGTGACATGGCTTGGAAATATCTCTCAAGCTCTCTGAGCCAATCATCTTATCTGTAAGATGAGTATAATAAATTTCACTTTGCAGGGCTGTCATCAAGATTATATGCTGTGAAGAATAAATATATCACATTGAAAAGTATGAAATTGCTGGTGTTTGACATTTGTTGCATACAAAGATGATACTTTCATATGGTTCAACCTCATATAAACACTGTCAGATATATGGAGATAATATTATTTCAGCTCCTCATTTACTTAACATACAAGATTTAGGAGGTGATGTTTTTCTTATTTGCTGCCAGAAAGAATGAACACGTCCCTAGGATTTATTTTCTGAAGGTCATCACTTTCTTTTGTCTGCCCAACACTTGAACCTGTTCATTTTCTGCTAGCATTTTGAGCTGGGTTGCTCAGCCCACTTGTCTTAGTCAAATCAACTACTCCAGGACTTGGCTCAGTCTTCAGGCCTCATTATAGGGAGACATCAAATTCATGCCATAGATTTAGCCTCATCAAAGGGATAACTTGCATGCCTGATTCTGTGGCAACCAAAGTTTCTTGGTAGAATTTTAAGGACAAGTCACCATTTTAATTTATCTTCCATTGAAACTTGAAAGTACTATATTAAAAGGGCAGTTTTTGGCAGAGTTTTAGAGCAGGGTTTAAATCCTTGGTGATTTTAATCAGACTCTACCTTAAAGTCTGAAAATACATAGGCCTTGGGGCTAATATTTTCCTCCAAAGCTCCATTCTCTTGGCAGCTAATTTTCACTTATTAAATAAAAAATATTTTTGAAGCATCTAAACCTTTTATCTGGCTTCTTTTCAAAACAAGAACTATAATGTTCAGCAAAAGAAATTCAAGTTTTAAATGTTGATTCTTGAAAATTATACAATTTCGGTTTTAATTAATTCTGCTCAGAATAAAATAGTCAAATCACACGAACAGAAAGAGGCAGAGGGGCAGGCTATGGGGCAGCAGAGAGAAAAGAAGTACAACAAGGACAAGGCTGCCCCAGCCCTACGACAGCCTGCCTCGCCAGGCAGTCATGTAGATTCAGGGAGAAAACACCACATTTAGGAGTAGGAAACCCGGCTCTGGTGATCCCATCATTTCCATGAACTGGCTGTGTGACTTGGTGAGCCTCTTCTCATTCTCTCTAGATTTCAGTTTCCCCACCTACCCAACAATGGGCTTGAAATAGAGGACCTCTGAATTTCTCTCCAGCTTTGATGTTCTACCATTTGATGGAGAAATAACTTGTACTCAATACCAATTATATACACAGTATGTGTGTATGTACACCAGGCTAAAATGATCTAAAAAATATAACAGAAGGATAATGATACTCAGCTTATAGCAGGCCACCAAATGGGAAGAGAAAAGGTTTGGAAAGAATAACATTGCATTTTGAATTCTTACTTTACTCAGTGAAAAGATATAGTACTTGAGTCACTTAATTAATGACTTTAGCCTCCCCATTGTTAAGATGTGTGCACTTCAGTATTTGTACTTGCTCTTAGAAAAGTGGTGAGAAGTTTTTGAACATTTGACCTTATCTAGATTTAAGGACAACTGTTTAACAATCCTTCTTCTTTCTCTCTCTCTCTTCCCTTCCTTTATTATAATGGTAAGCAATGTTTGTTGTAAAGAATCAAAGAAGTATAAAGAACAAAAGTAACTAGTATTCTCACCACCTTGATGAAAATGTTCACCCAAATTTATTTAGAAGATTTTCTTGTTGAGGATTAGTATTAGGTACTTCTGTAAGATCTATATGGTTGTCTTGTTTTTGTTTTATTTTCTTTTAATTAGTTGAGATTTTCCCAACTCCCCCCCACCCCACCTGCCCACCCCCTGCACCAAATTTAAGTATGAAGGAATGCCAGCCTGCTACTTTTGGAAAGATGCTTCGGTTGCATTGTGGAGAGAAGCTAGCAGGCCATGGCAGACTCTCTGCCAATATATTTCTGGGTCTTCTCCTTCTGGGCACATGGTGGGATTGTATTTCTCTGACTTCTTAAAAAGAAGTGTGACCACATGGCTTCTCTTGACCAATGGTCACATCTGTTGGATTAATTGCATTTAAAACCCAGTGTGCAATTCCTTATTTCTGCTTCCCCCTGCAATGGCAACCAGCCATATCCTAGATGTTAGGTGTCTCATCAATCTGGGCTCCTGAGGAGACTGACATAAAGCAGAGCCTCCCACTGACCTCAGATGGACATGTAGCAAGAGGACAGAATAAACCTTCTTTGCTTTCAGCCCCTGAGTGTTTGTTTCTTTGTTTGTTTTTAAATCTGTCTGCAGCATGACCTTCCTGTTCTTACAGATACAGGGAATGTGACTAGAGTTAGGGAGAGGAGTTGGATATAATTTAGGAAAGAGGGCCAGGTGTAGTGGTTCATGCCTGCAATCCCAGTACTTTGGGAGGCCTAGGCAGGTGGATCACTTGAGCTCAGGAGTTTGAGACCAGCCTGGGAAACATGGTTCTGGGAAACCCATCTCTACAAAAAAATAAAAAAAATTAGCCAGGCATGGTGACATGCACTTGTAGTCCCAGCTACTTGGGAGGCTGAAGTGGGAGGTTGGCTTGAGCCTGGGAAACAGAGGTTGCAGTGAGCCAAAATTGTACCACTGCACTGCGCTGCAGCCTGGGCAACAGCGACATACCCTCTCTCAAATAAATGAAATTACTTTTAATTGCAAGAACCACAATTACATTTTCACTAACCTAATAATAATAATATTCCAAGAAAGAGATGATATGCTCTGAACCAGAATAGTTACAGTAGGATTAGGGAAAGGAAGATGTATTTGAGAGACATCTCAGAGGAAAATTATTAGGATTTGGTAATAAATGAGATATGAGGGTTGGGGGGAAGATAAAGCCAAGGTCTTGATTTGGGGAACTGGGGGTTTATAGTGCCATTTACCGATATGGTGATAACTGGGGGTGGATAAAGTTTGGTTGGTGGAGGGAGAAGTTGAGAGATGATGAGTCCAGTTTTGGACCTATTGAACTTGAGATATCTAGGACATCCAAATGGAATAATTGAGTGGGCTCTTGACTGTACTATGTACCACAAACTGATGAAGTGGGAAGAGTGATATGTTTTTCCCAATCTTTTTTCTCTAGTTATGTTTAAGAATAAAATATCTTAGTAGATACTAGAGCCTATTCTTTTCCTTTTAGAAACATTTTTGTTGAAATATTCCATTGAACAAATTCTGCTTTTTCCTGTGGACTGGGGTTTATTTTGCCTTCTGTTCTATAGAGGCACAGGCTTACATACTTACATTCATTGAAGGTGTGCATTTTAAGTGTCAGGGATATGATGGTGAACACAGAAAAGGCCTGGTCCTCATGGAGCTTGTAGCTAGCAGAAGAGAGAGACAGGAATAAAAGAAACCCCACAAACAAATGTAAACTGCAACTTTGAAAAGGTGGTACCTCATAGCCAAGGGAATTGGGGAATTTTGATTTAGTCGCAGAGATGAGGGCAGGCTTCCCTGAAGAACTGAGACATGAGCTGAGAAGGGAGAGATAAACAGAAATTAATCAGGCAAAGGAGGGAGGTAAGAATGTCTTGGGAATGGAGAGCAGCTATGTGCATGGAAGAATCCCGGTAAGAGTGTGGACTGAAAGGAGGCCATGAGATGGAGATGCTGCAGCAGGGGCAGCCGAGGGAAGGACTGTGCCTGGCTGGGCCTGTGGGCTTCATTTCAGAGTTTTGCATTCCTAGGCATATTGGGGTGATAGGTGTAGTTTACACAAACACCTCTGTGCATGGAGAAGAGATGTCGAGGAGTGAAGGGGGATGGATGTGGGAGGCTTTTCAGGAAGCAATGGCAGGAGCCCAGGTGAGATATAGCTGCAGCTGCAACAGGAGTAGTGATGGGGTGGAGGGGAATTGAGGAGTGATTTAGAAAATAAGACCTACTAAGCTTGGTGATGGAGTGGATATGTCAGTCAAGGGAGAGGAAGGTGACAAGAACGACCTTGAAGTTCCCAGCTTATGCTACTGGACCCTGAAAGGGGACCTTATTTGAAAGCAGGGAAGAGAAGGACCATGAGTTTCAGATGTCTCTAAGACATCCAAGAAGCACATGCCAGCTTCCCCTCCCATGCTGTCTCAGGCAAAGGCATCACTGCCCTGCGTGTCGCGAGACTGAAATCTTATACTTAGTGCCCACTCACCCCGTCTGTCCAACAGGTCACCACATGCTCCTCTGTCTTTGACAAGTAGCTCAGCTCCCTTCCTCATACTCCATTCTTCTGATCTGCTATCTTATCTAGGGGACCTAAACAAAATACAATTGTTGCAGCCTCAGAGACACCAGACATTCGGCTGGAGCAAGGTTCTTTCCGAGACAAACTTTCATTTTCAGATCATGGCAAGATCCAGAGGTTCCTGAATTAGTCAGGGCAAGAGTAGGAGCAATCAGGCCCCTGGCCACGGCTGTGACCAACCACTGGTATCTCAACATCTTAAAAGCCAGCACAGGCTGGGCGTGGTGACTCACGCCTGTAATCCCAGCACTTTGGGAGGCTGAGGTGGGCAGATCATGAGGTCAGGAGATCGAGACCATCTTGGCCAAAATGGTGAAACCTTGTCTCTACTAAAAATACAAAAAATGGTCGGGCGTGGTGGTGCGTGCATGTAGTCCCAGCTACTCAGGAGGCTGAGGCAGGAGAATTGCTTGAATCCAGGAGGTGGAGGTTGCAGTGAGCCGAGATCGTGCCACTGCACTCCAGCCTGGGCAAGAGAGTGAGAATCTGTCTTAAAAAAAAAACAAAAAAAAAGCCTGCATGGCCCTCCTCATGTGCCCCTAAATGGAAAGAACAGAGCTGTCCATAGAGAGATGGGGAGTTCAAATTGTGACTTTGAAAAACCACTTCTCCAAGCATTAATTTTCTTAACTGTGAAAAGGGAATTATAACACTTTTCTTTAAGGGTTGTCGACACAGCTGAAAGAACATAGATTGAGCAACTGCCGCATATTAGGAGGTCAATACATGGGAAGAACCATTTCAATAAGCCGGACTTTGACAAGGGTTGCCCTTTCTCTTCGTTCTTGTAGTGTTCTAGGACATGAACTGGGTCTTCTCTTTCTTCTGCCCTTCTCTCAGTGTTCTATCAAATGTCTGGCACATGCTGACACCCACTAAAGTTTGTTGAATGAATGAATGCAGAGTTTTTCTTCACTTTGTGGTGTGTTTTTCTTTTTTCTTTATGCATCCTGATGAAAAGGGTTTCTGCTATGAAAGCCCCAAAGCAAGTAAGATGAAAAATGCTGAAAGAATCATAATCCAAACAGCACCTGTTACTGCTTTTGAATCCTCTATTACTAATATAAAAACCGGCACCTGGAATAAATGTTTTAAAATTAATTTTAAGGAAATCTTTTAACCAAGAGCTTATTCATGGAGGGAATTTTATTACTTCCATAACTTTCTTTAACTTGATATTTCATTTCTTAATAAATTCATACTTTGGTGTCTTTTGCTAAAGTTTCTCCTCCATCCCCTGAGCTCACAAGTTAGTCACACTAGGCATTTTTAAAGCATTTTCTGCAATCTTGCAATAACCAACTCTTATATTTATTCATGTTTATTTATGTTTTAAATCTCACCCCTCTAACATCTTAAGTAGTTCAGAAATAAAAATATCAACAAGTCAAAGGCACCAAGATAATACGAAAAGGCATATTAGAAAAAATATTCTGACCATGCAGCCATAAAAAAGAATGAGAGCACGTCTTTTGCAGGAACACAGTTGGAGCTGGAGGCCATTATCCTTAGCAAAGTAACACAGGAACAGAAAACCAAATATCAAGTGTTCTCATGTTCTCACTCTAAGTGGGAGCTAAATGACGAGAACTCATGGACACTTAGAAGGGAACAACACACACTGGGGTCTGTCGGAAGGTGGATGATGGGAGGAGAGAGAGGATCAGGAAAAATAACTAATGGGTACTAGGCTTAGTACCTGGGTGATAAAATACTCTGTACAACAAACTCCTGTGACACAAGTTTACCTATGTAACAAACCTGCACGTGTAGCCCTGAACTTAAAATAAAAGTTAAAAAAATTCTTGGGACTAAACTGATCGAACTTTATTCATCCACAGGGGTTTTCCACAAAATAGCATAAGGAAACAACTAAACACTTATTATTATTATTATTATTATTATTATTATTATTATTATTATTATGGTGTCTCTTCAAATCTCTCCAAGGCACCACAGATACTTTCCAAAAATATTTACAACATCAGGGCCATCAGATTACCCATTTTTCATGGTTGTAGAGTTGAAAAGAACATGGGAAAAATGATATCCTCCTTCTGAGCCTGCTTTATGTCCTCAGACTGTGCTTTTAGTGCCAACCTACAAAAATCATCTCGTATCTCCATGAGTGGGCACCACAGTAAATCCAGGGCTGACTGACAGCAGGCCCCTCCCTCCCCAGAAATAGGCCAGTCTTCCTTCACCATCAGGACCCCCAAACCTGTGCAGGGAATGTCCAAACTCAGGGCTATCACACAGCTCTTGGCCTTGCAGCCCAATCTGTTCCCACTTGCAAATCCAAACACACCCTTTATTCTACGTTTTGAAAGCTTTACTTTCATAGTTTCTTTTAATTCACCAGACATTTTTTGTTGTTGTTTAGAAGAGTGAAAACTACAGAAAGAAAAATTCCCAAGGTGTCATCCACGTTGAGTCCTTCCCCGGCACCTTAGCAGCAAGTTAGGATTCTATGGGTTTTCCTAGCTAGCACTCCACCGCCATGGCCCAAAGCTGAGCTAAACAGAAGCTAATGCTAAATGCCTTCAATACTTTTTGAAAAATCCATCAAAGGTTTTGCTGAATGATATTTATAAGGGCCTTACTGTTCTCTTTCACAGACTGAAATGCCCTTCTCCGACACTTGAAAAAAGTTGCTCATGCTTTTCATCTTTCCCTCTCAGAGTGTAAACATTGTTTTGAGTGAAAAGAGCTGAAGGAGTGCTTACTTTCCCTTGAAATTTTATTTTTAAATAAGAGAGGGAGAAAATCCTTTTTCTGACTAATACTAATAATACAGGTCAAAGTGTCAGGCGATATACAATTAAATGGAAAACAAAAAAGGTTCCCCCTCTCTTTCCCACAGTACAATGGCCCTGGAATATAAATTACCGATGAAGATGAAATAATACTTCAAAGACTATAGGGCAGGGCAGCTCGGTGTTTACAAAGTATTTTCTATGGCACGATGAGACATTAAAGATGATGGTAACCCACGGACTTGAGGGTGTTGCTGAATAGACCAAAACTAGCATGAGGTAGGATTTTAGGTCCCCGTAGCCTGTGACCCCGTGATATGCTTTGTTTTACAAGGGCAGCTGCAGTTATCAACAGATGTTTCAGCAATAAATAATTGGTATCATCTCGGAAAAGACCCATCTACCTAGGGAGAGGGCATAATACCAAAACACTGCCCAGCTATTACAGCCACATTAATCTCCCATCTCTTCAGGTTTCTCGGGGAGCCTACTGCAGGTGTTTTTTCTGGGAGAGCGCGGACAAACTCTCTCAAGTCAGCAAGCTTTGTGTGGAGTGTAAAGGAGGTTGGCCCCTGCCATAAATTTCTGTCTGTGGCCACACACCAAAGGAAAAGGGATTGGAGAGTCAGGGAGGAGGGGAGGAGAGCAGTGGGGAGGGAGGAAATGGGAACACAGTGGAGACCAGAAAGCAAAACACAAAACATGTATCATTTTTCTTGGTTAAATTCAGCCCAAGAGAATAACACTATAAATGACTCTTCATTTTACCAACTCATGAACTGTGGAAAACAGTTGTTTGTGACTGGCCTTTTTCTTAAGCATTCTGTGCTCAACTTCGATCTCTTAATTGTGGAATTAAAGACACAGTGTTTATGCTCTGAGTACAATGCTAATTTGAAAAACGGGGGGAAGCATTTTATGGGAAGGATTCATTTCAAGGTAAAAAAATCACAGAAAGTTTATATTTATGAATAAACTACAATAAGAGAGAAAACATGAAAAGACAAACTCAGTAATCTTTAACTATTTTTTATGTGAGAATGGAATTTCACAATTAATCAGTTATTAAAATATGACCAGCCAGCTCTGATAAACTCTAATATTGAAATTGACCTGATTGGGATATGGTGAAACAAAAACAAATCATGGAATTTATTCAAACTATTTTTAATAATCTAAGATATTAAAAATAGATTTTAGGAGCACCTGATCACAGGGTGCTATGGTTCTCCGTATTTACAAAACAGAGTGGTTTAGCAATTGTGCACTTGGGGTCTGGCACAATAGGAGAACATCCTAAAAGTCATTAGGAGGTGTGGTTGTTTAATTTATAGCTTGCTGGGCAAGCTAAAGAAAATGATGCTCAGAGTTCAAAAAGCTGTCAGATTAAATACATTAGAGACTAAAGAAGGCCTAATAGACAGTGCCCCTTAGAGCTGCCACTGAGTGACCTTGTGAGCTGGGCTCACACTTCTTAAATACTCTATGCTTCTATTTCTCCAGTGGTGAAATTTGTGTAGTGTAGAGAGGCATAGCGGGAGGTATCATAAGTGGGCTCTTAAAACAGTCTACCAACTATGAGCAGCTTCTCTCCCAACTCACATTAAACCCCCAATGCAGCGGGACTGACGTTTTTAAATGATGTTTAAAAACATCATTTTCAGTTTATAAGCTAATATCACTACCAGCTTTGAAGGCAGGGCTCAGGGATCTGGTGATTGCAGGATGGAATGAGGGGAGTAAAACCCCAGTTATAGTGATGTGCCACATCTCCAGCACTCAGCCTATGTTCAAAAGTCAGAGAAACCTGCTAAGCCCAAAGGTCAAAGCAGGAGTCACTCCCTCTTGCGAGGCCATTTTGCTCTCGCCTTCCTTGGAAGGTTTGTAAAGTTCTTTCATGCCACTAAGCTAATTCCACAAGCGATCTTCAAGCAAGTAAAGTGACCATCAGCTTTTGCAGGAGGGAGTCTGAACAACAGTTCCCAGAATTGATGAAAAAGAGATTTTTTTATTGGGTTGGTCTCCTACAGCCTTCTCACTGGATTCTCCTTACTCCTTACCTTGCCCCTCTCCACTATATCCTCGTTCACACTCTCTGCCTTTCCCCCTTGCTCGCCACTCTACTCTTCCCTGCCAGCAGTGGCTCTCAAACTTTAGCATCAGAATCATCTGGAGGGCTTGTCTAATGCTGATTGCTGGACTCTCACTCCCAGGGTGTTTGATTCAGTAAGGGTTTTTGATTTGAGCCCAAGAATTTGAATTTCTGACCAGTTTTCAGGTGATGCTAATCCATTGTCGGGAGGTCTCACATTCATAGCCACTGCTTTAGAGCTGCAGTGTCCAATAAAATGGCAGCCCTGACCACACGTGACTATTTACATAGAAATGAATAAAAAATAGCTAAAATAAAAATTCAGTTCTTTGGTCCCGTTCACCACAAATTTAAGTGCTTGAGAGTCATCTGTGGCTAGTGGCTACCATATTGAACAGCACAGTTGTAGAACATTTCCATCATCAATGCAGAAAGTGTTACTGGACGGCCTACAGCTTACTTCAGATACAATAAGCAAACCTCATGGCTTCTACCTATGTTTTCAAACTCTTCACTTGGTGCTTCCTGATGGAGAATTGGAGCTGGATGAAGGAGAAGGCTGTAAGTCACAATTTCACCACTTACTGGTCTGTTCCCCTGGGCAAATTAATCTCTCTGCACCTTAATTTCCTTGTTTGTAAAAGAGGGATGATAATGGTAATACAGGAGATCCCCAACTTACAATGGTTCAACTTGTGATTTTGTTACTTTACGATGGTGTGAAAGCAATATACATTTAGTAGAATACAATCATTCTGTTTTTCACTTGCAGCACAGTATTCACTAAATTACACAAAATATTCAATACCTTATTATAAAATAGGCTTTATATTAGACGATTTTTCCCAACTGTGCAGTAATGTAAGTGTTCTGAGCTTGCTTAAGGTAGGCTAAGCTAAGCTATGATGTTTAGTAGGTTAGGCTTAATAAATGCATTTTTAATGTATAATATGTTTGACTTATTATATTTCCAACTTATGATGGATTTATTGGGGGCAACTCCATCATAAGTCAAAGAGCATCTGAATCACTCTCAGGCTATCGAGAATTAAATGAGACGATGCATATGCAAACACTTTGTAAACTCTATAATGATAGTTAAGTTGTAGTTATTATTTTATTCTACTTTTCCACTAATACTGACCACATTTATTTAAAACCCTTGGCTCACTATTGTGTTCTCCTTAAGTATTGACTTTCCTTTGCTTGCAATTCTCAGTCTGCTTAACCTGTTTTGTTTGTTTTTTCAGAGGATGAGAGAGGTGGGGTTTTACTGTTTCTATTAAGTCTCTAAAGATGCTCTTGTGTGTCTAGTGTGTCTACAAATCAGGGGATCTTTCTTAGATTTTTGCTTGAATGGGCAAAGACAATGTCTATATATTTATTTTGGGATGACTCAAAAATACAATCTTATGTAAACCGATAAAGTAAAAATTTTAGGATATTGTCATGCTTCTAATGCCTGATCTCCAGACAAATATATTTTTTATTTGAGAAAATATAAACTAGCAAACTTTCTTCCTTGACAATCATCTGAGAGAATGTGGGTAAAAAGCAATGCTATCAAAGAGGAAAATGGTTCTCCCTGTGTCATCCCCAGAACCACAGCCTGAATACCGAGCTGCAATCTGAGTTCCTGTGCTACTCCTCAGGCTCTCTCCTATCTGGCATAGAGGTACCAGTTCAATTAATTTCCAATAAATGAGTTAAAAAATAAGCATGTCAATGACTTTGACCTGATACTTCCTGAACAGCCTTAACCTTGAGGGTATAAGAAAGTCAACAGGACCCTAGGTGGAGCTCAGGGAAGGAATATGCCAGACTTCAATAGCTTAGACAGCAAGTCACACTGATGAAACAAGGGCGCATTTATTTTCTTAAGCTACCCAACTTTTAGAAAGTAGTATTTCAAAATTAAAATGCTGTGAGGAATGGCGAAATCAAATCTGCTTCTTTGGCCCACCAAGGATATGTAAATATTTCAAGATGACAGGGTTCATGTTAGACCCACTGACCACTCTTCACTTTTACTGGATTTGGCTTTACAACACAAGATCTTATGGGCAAGCAATGCTTTTCAAACAGCTATTTCCCCCACATTAGTCAATCTGGCAGAGCTGACCATAAGGGTAGGGGGCTGTCTTGTGCTTCAAAGAAATTTAATCTATTAGACCACTTAGAGTCTAAATGCCTCACTTGGGGATATCAGAGGAACAGGTGGTGTGGCTCTTCCTACCAGTAACTGCTGCAACCTGGCGCCAATCACATCCTTCAGGTTTGTTTTGTCCTCTGGGCCCACGGCTTGTTTGTACTGCCACTTTTCAGGCACGAAGGGCCACTTCATTTCCTTTGCCTCCTGGATCAGGGTCCTTAACTCGCCGGGGAGTGAAGCTGAAAAGGTCAGAGTTCAGGTAAGGAAATTGCAGTCAAAGAAAAGGCTGTTGAGCTACCGATGTTATGATGAAGCACCTCAGTGGCAAAAAAAAAAAAAAAAAAAAAAAAAAAAAAGAGAGAGAGAAACCTTTTCCCTGCCTCTTGCTGGCATGTCTAAGCTGTTGGTTCAGACTCAAAGAACAACAGTGTGGAGCTATCTGTCAGGGGTGGCCCTGGCCTACTTTGCCCTACAGGTAAATTGGGGTAGTCAGGCATTAAGAAAGGTTTTTAGCAGGAAGTAAAGCACTTTAGTGACTATCTCTGCATGAAGAGTCAGAGAAAGGAATGAAGGAAATATTATTTTCCCTGTAAAATGAGAAAGGGACTGAAATGGAATGGCATTTTGGGCTTGTGGCAGGTGGGTGATGCAGTGTTAATTTGTACAACCTCTTTTTGCTTCTCTAAGACTTCACTTTCTCATCCCTTCGATATGGATACATTTAAATACAGACAATAACTACGAAAAACACAAATGAGATTTGAAATGGTATAAATTAATTGTGAAATGGCCCTGTTTCACATTAGTAGATATATTAAATATCTTAATGGGCACCAAATCTACTTATAGCAGTCCATAATCTCTGATACAAACTTCGGAAACCCAAGCAGCTTTGGCAACTGGAAATTTTTCTTAAGTTTGGCACCCGAAACAGACTTGAATTGACTAGAGGTTATTTATAGTCCTGGTTAACGACTCAGTGAGATTGCTCAAAAGTTTTGCTGCAAAATTTTTTGTGTTTGACTGCACTCCACCTGCTACTGAAGTATGAATGTAATATATGGTACATGCACCGGAAGACCCTTCTAACACTAGAAAAATTCTGAATTCTGAAGTACACATGTGATGCCAGGGTTCTGAAAAAAGGATTATGTATATATGACTTGTATATATGACTGCCATATAAATAAAGGACCTGTATATATGACTGCCAGCTATAAATCTCTAGGTACTTATCTTGCAAGCCTCTCATGCTCAACATCCAAAACTGAACTCATCACCTTTTTCTAAATCTATTTTCCCTTATAAATCTCTATTTTAATGACTGGTACCACCATTAATTAAGTTCCCAAATCCGAAACCCAGAAGTCGGTCTAGACTTTGTGTTCTCTCTTCTTCCCCAAACCTAATTAGTTGTCAAATGCTGTGGCTCCTAAAATCCATTTCCTCCTCTTCCTTGGCAGTAATTCTCACCTGAATCTTGCTCCATCCAGTTCCTATTGCACATTGTTGATCTTCATTTTTCTAAAAACAAGATGGACCAGTCCATTGCCCTGAATAAAAATCTTCAGTGGTTTGGCAAATCCTGTTCTGGCTGTTTGGACTGCCTTCCCTTGGTGCCTTGTGACCAAATTCAGGCCCATTGGCTTCAGCACTCAATGCAAACATTGCCACTTCTCCTCAATCCACCATGACCTCACAGTGGAAGTGAGTGCCCGCTCTGAGCACTTCCAAACCCAAGGGAGCAGGCCCTTTCCAGCCGTCATCCCACTACTCTGTAACTGCTTCTGTCTCTCACTGGACTGCTATCTCCCTGAAGACAAGCATCATGTCTCATCATTTTTATAAGTCACACCATGATGGGTGAAAGACCAGTATGATTAAAAGACAAGGTTCATCTTCTAGCTGGTGCTTTGAAAATATTTTTATATCATCTGTAAAAAAAGGCATGGTTCATCTAATAGCTATGTGAAACATTTTAAATAGAGCAAAAGAGATATGACAGAAAGAACAACAGAAAAAAGGAGAGAGAAAATCTAACTTGGTCTGTGATCCCTTTTTATGAACCATTTAGCCACCAACTGGGCAAATGTAAGGAAGTTTTCTGGTGGGGAAGCACTGTTTGGCGTTGAGGGGATATCACATGGGCCATACCAGTGAATGATTCACACTGATTACCGAGGACGGCTTACAGGAATCACACTGAAATTATCAGCCCTTATCTCCATTGAGCAGTGCAGGACTACTGAGCATCTACTGTGTGATGCTCCCCCTTGAAAGCAGACCTACAGGATTAGGGACTTATGTGGCCACATTCTGACCCTCTTACAGCCACTGACATAATTTCAACTTCTGAAACTGTTTTCCGTATAGTTGTAGAGAACATTTATTCAAGAACATTTCTAAACAGTCACAGACAGGAGGACCCCTTAGTCCTGTTTACTTAGGACCGTCCTGTGTGGTCCTAGGGTCCTTATTAACAGTGCTCCTTTTCACTCTCAGAAGTGTCCCAGTTTAGCTAATAAATTATTTAAATTATTTGAACACTGAGTCAATATGAGCAGTCATATGACAACGGAATGTGATTTCTGGGTTGATAGAATTTTATCATACTTTGGACTGAATAGTGTTAATATTTTCAAATTTCTTCATGGTAATGGAAAAGTCTGTTCTTTACAACGAACTCATTTTTGCCTCCTCCACATCACCCTTTCCCCACACCTCACGTCAGAATGTCCTGTGGGGCACCCTGAAATAAAATATGCCTCTAAATTATGTTTTTAAAATGTATCTCTGGATTTCAGTTCCTTCTGCATCTCTGGGGAAGTTGCTGGGATGGTCACCCACGCTGACAAGGACGATTTCTGAGGGAAAATGATGGGGTAGAGAGGAGGAGGGAGAAGAAGAAAAACCTAGTGTTTGTGTTGCAGGGTCTGCTGGCTCGCCCCGCTGTCATAAGTGACCCTGTACTAATGCCTTTCTCTGGGAGCACATGCGGTGACGACATCGGTGGCGGTATGACCCGCCTGCTCGAGCCGCTCCGCAGCCACCTGCAGAGGGAAGGGATCCGGTGCAGACTGCACTCCATCCGCACGGTGGGCTCGGGTGGGAAGCGCAGCGCCGCCCTTGGGCTGGGCTGATGCTACAGCTGCCAGTGGCTCCGCTTAGGAGGCGTCCTTCCCGGTCGGTTTATTGGATTCAACCAGCGCCAGGCAGTTAGCCCCAGACCCAGCAGTGGCTTCCTCTGCCTCTCTGATCACTTACTTCCCCAAGCAGCTTACCTGAAGGGCCATGTCTAATTTAGTGATTTTACAGCCGTGATTTGCCTTATCTGGAACTAAACTGATTACTTCTCCTATTCTGTGGCACTCGGGAAGAAAAAGAAAAGAAAATGCTACTCAATTGGGAGCTCAGAGTCTTCACCAGAGAGAACACAAAGCTTAAAGGAATTTGGGCGGAGGAGACAAAGGATGTGGTGTAGTAAAAGGGAGAAAAAAACTTTAGTGGAAACAACAGCACACAACACACCGCCCCTGGGGAGAACTAGGGCCAGCCATAGAGCATATTATATAGGTGCCAAGTACCTGCCATTCCCTGACAAAGGCTGACATCTGTGAGAGTGATCTCAGGCTGACAGGCACAAGAAGCTAGGAAGCAAAGTCACACGTTGGTGTATCACAGAAACTGAGGCTGTGAAACGACTGGGTGTAGGGGATTTTTATCTTGAAAGGAGGACAAATGACAGGTTACAAATAATTAAGACTTCCATAGTCCCCTCATAAAAATGTATGTGCCTAGGTACAAGAACTCAGGAGACAAGACTCTCCCAGAACCTTCTCCCATTACATAATGAGCAACAGCAAAAAAAGAGGAGTGTGCATTTTATTTAGGAATCTTGTTTCTGTGAGGAATAGCAAAGTGCTAAAAATACTGAGAAAAATATTAACAGCATGTAAAAAGGACAGTACTTATGGAAGTGGAGGGAAATTTATTCAAATGCTAAAAAGAAATCTAAAAAATAAAAATAAAAAGAAGAAGAAGAAGGTTGCCCCTCAAAAATTGGTTAAAGAAGAAATAAGAATTGCTTTAACTTTCTAGACTTTGTGATGGAAACTTCCCAAACAATGACTTATCTAATACTCTGAATGTCACAAACACTAAAATGAGCAAAAAGCCAAATTCTCAAACCCTGATAATGATGCAATCAGTTTTATCGAGATGAGAGAATTTATTTTACAAATGGCATGAGAATATATCATGAGGGATGTATTGGTGATCAAAAAAGTGAGGTTGGACTGGTGAGATGACATATTTATGGAAACCCTAGAAGTCTATGGAAACTGATGAGGCAAAAAATCCTAGTTTGAAAAAAAGTATGTGCCACCATTCAGAAATTGCTTCAATTTTTTAATAATTGAAATTTACGTGCACCAGCCAACTTGGATCCTTTGTTCTTCTTGAACTAAACTGTTTCTTGTAGCCTCATGTTTACTGAAGCCTAAAATTAGAACTGACAGCAATTCACTGCAACAAAGTAGGCTTCCTCCCCTGCCCGTCCGCCCGCAGCCCATGTCCCATTCATGCCCTAGAAATCCACTCATCTCTCGGTGGTCATCTGCCAAGAGAAGAAAAATAGGGCAGAGATGAGAACGTGTCGTTCAGGCAGGGGAGAGGAGAGTGAACCTGCTGGCTCACCCCTGGTGCCTCCCATCAGAACCTCACCTCTGCAGCGCTGGTCCTCACTCTTGTCCTCTTCTGACACATCTGGCCCTTCCAACAAGAGCTGGTCCAGCACTTGCTTGCACTCTTGCAGTAGCGCAGATACCGCTTTTTGATTATTCATGATGATTACGATGAATTGGGAGTCCCTGGGTCTAGGGTGATCAATTACCTAGGAGAAGACATTGATTCTCAATAAAGGAGCCCCTTGAAGGCCGAAGTACCTGGTGAACAAAAGAGAGGGAAAGATGATTAACTGAAGTATCATCAATTATCTGTAAGACTCAAGCAGGGAGGGATAATAGGGCAAATGCAGGAAAATACATGACAGCCCCCAAGGACTTCATTAGAGGAGTGTGTGAAATTACTTCAGGGCCTGGCTAGATGGGCAGCACCTCGAAGGCCTCAGAGTGCAGAAGCGAGAGGGGCCTGGTACAGACTCCAGTTATCTATCCACAGTGATGTCAGTGGAATCACATGGGCCAAATGAAATGAATATACTGCATGATTTATTTATCTTCTGCATACTTCACATCAGTGCCTCTGGAGCTCAGTGGCACCACACTCTCGGCTCTCTAAAAGTCCACAGGAAGCATCTGGCTAACAGTTTTAATATCAGGCACTAGTACACGGTAATAACCCACTGCTGATTTCCCCTGTGCGGTATTCTTCATAATATTTAGATGATATAATTTGGACCAAGATAGGCAATGACAAATGCCAAATTTAAAGCTCTTCACTGCCGAGAACACTACCGAGTAAAATAGAGGACTGATATCCCAGAAAACCCAATTTCCTAAATCTATCAAATGGATGGATCTGTCATATGGATCTACTTATATTGTCATTTAACCTATATACAGTTGAGAGATTTCTTATGTAAATATTAGTGTGATTAATGAGCTACTGCTGTCAAGGTAATTTCAAGAATGAAGTAACTTACTAACAGACAAAAACAATGCCTGAAAAATACATAGAAACACATTATTCAATTAACAAATGTTTTTGTCTATCTTTCTTTTGTTAAAGTATTATATTGTAAACAAAAGACAGGAAGTTATTCTCTCTTAGACATTGCCAGAATAGATATTGGAGCTGCTGTCAGGTTTAGACACTTCTGGAGGGCGTGTAGAATTTTATTACCAAAAGTAAGAGAGTCTGAAAGGGAAGAAAGTAACAGACATATGGATGGCTCTAGTTATTCTGTCTCTGAGCTTATACATGCAATGAAGTAATCACTGAAAATATTAAAGCAGTGAATTATTGTGTTGGTGTTGGGATTAAATGTGCTCTACTAGTCAATGGTTTCTTAACTAACTTTAAGAAGTTGGCTTTGAATTTGAAATAGCAAGAAAGCCTTTTTCTCTCTCTGATTTTCTATTCTATGACTTAACAGGAGCAGAAAATGAAAGCTGAGCTAACTGTGTAATCTAAATTTTGTGTTTTTCATACTAACTTGGCAGGTATACTTCGTTATCTTGATATACTTTGTGTTTAAACACACACACACACACACATTACACACATACGTTACAGAGCTAGAACTGCCGAAACAAAACTTGAGGTTATTACAGGCTTGTTTCTTTTAAAATCCTAATGTATTTGTCGATGAAGAACACAAGCAGAGTGCTCAAATACAAAATTTGTGTTACTTGAAAGGGCATTCACTTAAGTGAGATACTGAAGAATTAGTCACTAAGAGCAAGTCTAACCATTGGTGTCTCTGTGTCACTTTTTGGTAATTCTTGGAATGTTTCAAACTTTTTCATTATTATTATATCTGTTATGGTGATCTGTGATCAGTGATCTTTGATGTTACTATTGTAATTATTTTGGGGCACCACAAACTGTCTGGGAGCCAGCAAAGTTAATCCGTGAATGTTGTGTGTCTTCTGACTGCTCCAGTGACCACTCATTGCTCCATCTCTTTCCCTCTCCTCAGGCCTCCCTATTCCCTGAGACACAGAAATATTTAAATTAGATCACTTAATAACCCTACGGCAGCCTCTATGTGTTCAAGTGAAAGGAAGAGTCACCCATCTCACACTTAAAATCAAAAGCTAGAAATGTTAAACTGAGAGAGAAAGGCACATTGAAAGTCAAGATAGGCCAAAAGATAGGCCTCTTGTGACAAATAGCCAAGTTGTGAATGCAAAAAAAAAAAAAAAAAAAAATTTCATGAAGGAAAGGAAAAGTGCTGCTCCAGAGAACACATTAACAGGAATTCAGGAGAAACTGAGTCCAACCCTCATAGATAACTTTGGGGTGTTCAAGACTTCAGTGATGGAAGTAGCTGCAGATGTGGTGGAAATAGCAAGAGAACTAGAATTAGCAAAGCCTAAGATATGACTAAATTGCTGCAATCTCATGATAAAACTTGAATGAATGGGACGTTGCTTCTTATATATGGGCAAAGAAGGTGGTTTCTTAAGATGAAATCTACTCCTGGCAAAGATGCTGTGAACATTGTTGAAATGGCAACAAGGCATGTAGAATATTACATAAACTTAGTTGGTAAAGCAGCAGCAGGATTTGAGAGGATCGACTGCAATTTTGAAAGGAGTTCTACCATGGGTGAATGCTATCAGACAGCATCACATGCTACAGAAAAATCTTTAGGAAAAGGATGACTCAATCCATGTAGCAAACTTCATTGTTGTCTTAATTTAAGAAATTGCCACAGTCACTCTAGCCTTCAGCAACCGTCACACTGATCAGTCAGCAGCCATCAGCATCGAGGCAAAACCCTCTACCAGCAGAATGATTAGGACTTGCTGAAGGCTCAGATAATCATTAGCATTTTTTAGCAATAAAGTATTTCTTAATTAAGTTGGGTACTTTTTTAGACATAATATGATTGTACACTTACTAGACTATAGTACAGTATAAACATAACTTTCATTAATATATGCACTGGGAAACAAAAACATTCATGTAACTCATTTTTTTTTAAATTTAAAGATTTTTTTAAGAAATGGGTCTCACTATGTTGTCCAAGTCAGACTCAAACTCCTAGGCTCAAGTGATACTCCCACCTCAGCCTCCCAAGTAGGATTACAGGTACACACCACTGTACCTGGCTTTGTTTGACTCACTTTATTGTGATACTTGCTTCTGTGTAGAGGGTTGGAACTAAATCCACAATATCTTCGAGGTGTACTTGTACAAGTTTAATCTCTTTTCTGTTTAGGATACTTCAAAAAAGTATTTCTGCATGGATTGGGTGCTGAACTAAAAGGTTTCCAATGTCTCTTTTAACTCAAATGTCTATAAGTCACAATGTTTTATGCCACAAGCTGGTGATTGGCCTGCCTACTTAGGAAAAGAACTAAGCAGTAAAGGCTGCTCAGAATTTTATCCTCATACTGCTATTGCAAAGAGTACAGGAGCATATGTTCATTCCTTCTGAGTACTGCAGTGAGCTAATAAAAGAGCTAATTAGTGGACTACAGTGAACAAGAGGCCCTGAAGCAATGATATCCCATTCCCATCATTCCTTGAGAGAGGGAGATATTGGCTAAAATGGGAGGTTAGCATTGAGATTAAAATATACATTTGGTGGTTTAGAAGGCTAAGAACAAATTTTGCTTGGAGTGAGCTGCAGGTAAGTCAGAGACTCATTTTTCTTCAAGTCCAAAATTAAAGCAAGAAGGGCGTTCTCTTTCCCAGCATTCTTTTGTAGAACTTCATCTAGAAAGAGAGGTGTAACAAAGAAATAGGAAGAGCTAACTGCATTATAATATAATTTTAGTAGCACATCATGCTTTTGTCTAAAGGCTTATGTTTTCTTAGTGCTGTATCATTCCCTTAAGGTAGAAAGTAGTCTTTTGTTGAACTCATAGAAGCAGAGAGTAGGGTGGTGGTTACCAGAGACTGTGGGATGGGGAAATTAGGGAGATGTTGGTCAAAGGATACAGAATTTCAGTTAGACAGGAGGAAAAAGTTCAAGAGATCTATGGGATGTCATGGTGATGATAGTTAAAAACAATATATTATATAAGAGAGTAGATTTTAAGTGTTCTCACCACAAATAATGGTATATGAGATAATGTTAATTAGTTTGATTTAACCATTCTACAATGTATGGCCATAAATGTATATAAGTTAATCTGTCAATTAAAATAAAATTAAAAAAGAAAGTAGGCCAGGCGCGGTGGCTCATGCCTGTAATCACAGCACTTTGGGAGGCCGAGGCGGGCAGATCACGAGGTCAGGAGCTAGATACCATCCTGGCTACGGTGCAACCCAGTCTCTACTAAAAATACAAAAAATTAGCCAGCTGTGGTGGCTTGCACCTGTAGTCCCAGCTACTTGGGAGGCTGAGGCAGGAGAATGGTGTGAACCTGGGAGATGCAGCTTGCAGTGAGCCAAGATCATGCCACTGCACTCCAGTCTGGGCGACAGAGCAAAACTCTGTCTCAAAAAAAAAAAAAAAAAAAAAAAGAAAGTCGTCTTCTTTACATTGACAAATTAAAGTAAATTTTAATTCCTCTGTTTCTGTAAATGACTTAAGTGGAAACAGCATATAGTAATGAAAAGAGGACCTAGAAATAGGAAACTAATGCTTACAAGAGTGTTCAACAGATATTTATTGATTAATTCCACTTTATACTCTGTCATTAACTATTAGTAAGACTTCTGGATCCACTTTTGAGATTGACTTTTCTCATCTGTATTTTTGAGGGAGTTGGTTGGAACAATTGCTAAGCTGCGTCTAGCTCATAAATTACATACTCAGCAGCAGTCTAAATAGACTATGTTGTTTATTGCCAAAGAATATTTGATATTTGTTTATTAAGAAATTCCCTAGCTCTTTTGAGAACCCTTACATATCGTTTTTATGTATGTATATTTTTGTGTGGTTAGAAATATTGGCTTGAATTTTAGAAGTTGATTACTAAATTACTTATTTGATTTGGTTTCTTCACTTGCAACACCAATTCCTGATGTACAAGATCATAAATCTCTTCCTTTTGTCTAAGTGATGTGAAAGAGAGATAGGGCATGCAGTTGTATGAAGGCAAACAACAGGACTTGACCTAGTCACTTAAGTAAAGCTAGGGCAGATCAAGGGAGGCTTCTTTGAGAATGTGATGCCTGAATTAAGCTTTGAAAGAGTGATAGGGCTTAATGAAGTTAAAATGATGGGGAATGTAGAAGGAACTAGAGAGGGAATGAAAGATGGACAGGTTGGCTGAACTAGAGATAAAAGGAGAAAGTTGATATGAGGTGAGACTGGAGAGGTAAATAGGGGCTGTGCGGGCCTATGTGTGCCTGGTAAAAAATTGTACCTTTACCCTAAGAGTGCTAGGAAACTCTTAGGGTAGCAGGAGGACCCTGGCCAGATTTGCGTTTGGAAAAAATCGCTCTGTTTTAGCTGTAGTGTGTAATTTGGGGTGGGGGTTTGCAGGGAGGTAACTGCAGGCAGATCAGTTAGGTATTATTGCAAAAATCCATGTGAAAAGTATCAGGACTTTAGACCAGAGCGATAGTATTACAGATGTAGAAAACTGGACAAAATTGAGAGCTGTTTGGGGAATAAATGCAATATTGGCATTGGATAGATATGAATGTTATTAAGAATGAGTACCAGTTTCTCCTTCATCATAGCCCAAAACTGAATGGACAGTGTTACCATGTTTTGAGACAAGGAGCGCAGAAGAGATCTTCTAGGAAAAGACATAAATACATCTATTCTGTATTTCTACCTATAAAGATAAGTTAGATAAATCATATCATCCACATAAAAAAATCATATTTTAGCCAAGACAACATTTCTAAAAAGGAAGAAGAGATTTCCAAGGTAATTCATGTTTAGTACTTGCAGTTCCCCAGAAATGTACTGAAGATATTCTTTACACTTTTTGAAAGTCGCAGCATTTTCCCCCTTTTCTCTGTAGAATTCAGAGGAGACAATAGGAAGAAAATACTGTAACATGAGAAACGCTTTGGAATCCAACCATCTGTCCAGACTTGTATGGTTCATTGTTAGGCATAACAGAGGCTGGAGCCTAGGAACTTTCCTTCAGGCAACAGTCCTGCTGGAAATTTTGGTCAACTTCATTTATAAAGGAATCATTTTCAATCTCAACACATACCAGTTTTTCCTCCCCTGAACTGTGGCATTCTGTGAGCTGTATATTGTTTTTACATTTAAATAATGGGAGTTTCCCAATATGTTTGGTAATCAATGAATTACTTTTTCTCTTTTAATATCCCTCCCCTGTACTTTTTTTTCTTAAAAATCAAATAGAAAGGGTCCAGGAAATGCAATCAGACATACAAACAGATACTTTTGGAATAAATACCCAACAAAGTTAGAATGATACACCTTAAGGCACATGTGCACACTCACAGCTAAGTGGTCATGTGTTTATACATTCTGTGTGTGATATTGATATATAAATTCTTCAGTTCTATTGGTAACTTAGAATTTAGTTGAGTGGCTGAGTTATGGGATAATTGACAAATGAGCTATTATAAAAAGTAACCAAACCAGTGGATTATTCAAAGCCCCATCTCTTTTAGCATCTGTGTTTGAATCTTTTTCACTGGACAATTAGTACCCCATTAGGGAATATGTCGAGGAAAATGACTTAAAAGATATTCCATTGTCTACTGGTTGCCACTGCTATTATAACCCACTAGCCAACTAGTCAGAATCCCCAAGCTAGAAGATGTGGAGAAGAGTAAAGAAATATTAGCGATGATTTTTACTGTCAAGGAATTTACAATATAATTAGAAGGATAAGATGCAAATATATTAAAAAGTAAACTAGATAAATATACAGGGTATATAATACACAATTGTACTCTGCAAGCTCAATTTAAATTAACTGTGTTGGAATTTAATTAATCCTTGGTTACATTCATAAGCAAGCCCACAGAGCTTATTTAATTCATATGTACATGAAAAATTATTCTAAAACAACTTTTGTTTTCTTTTCTTTATGAGATCGAGTCTCGCTCTGTCACCCAGGCTGGAGTGGAGTGGTGTGATCTGGGCTCCCTGCAACCCTCTGCCTCCTGGGTTCAAGCGATTCTTGTGCCTCAGCCTCTGAGTAGCTGGGATTAGAGGCATGTACCACCACACCCAGCTAATCTGAAACGACTTTTTAATTTACACTCATTTCTCATATTGCTTCTATGAGAAAAGGTATTCTGTTCTCTAATGTACAACAAGAATACATTTCTCTAATCAGGGACCAAGCAATGACAATCCAGCCATTCTCACCGTTTTACTCTTCTCTGAGCACCGACAGACATAAACTCTCACCATATGGCCTCTTGCACTGATTGGCAGTAGAAGTGGGGAAACAAATGGAGAGACAGCTGACTGGAGAGTAAGGCAAGTGTGGGAATCAGAGAGATATTATTGGGTAATAGGCATTTGTCAGCATCTTAAAACTGCATTAAAAGCGAAAAGAAGGCAACTTCTAAGTCACCAAAAACATAAAAAAGTAGACTTCTATTTCTAGCAGTGAGCAAGACTATCTAACACTCCCACTGAAAACAATTAAAAATGCTGCAAAAACATTTTAAATCTCGAAAATATATCAATAAAATGGCAAGAGAGGAAGCGGTACTAAGAAAAAAAACGAGTAAAAGCTGGAACCTAAAAAGTTAACTGCAATAGAGAAGCTAGCCATTGCCTTGATTGTATTTGCCAAACTGTGAACTTAAAACTGGTTTTCTCTGTCTTGTAAGGTAAGAGGGGAGAAAATGAAACCAAAGGCCTTAACTGAGGTAGGAATTTAAGTGAAGACTGCACACCCCCTGCATAAAACTGAGATTCTAAAAGGTTGCGCCTTCAGTGTAAGAGTGAACTAAAAAATAAATCCTCATCCTCTCCCCTCACCTCCCAGGAAAATTGTCTGCGGCAAAACATGCTGCTTCGTGGAGGGGAATAAAAATATTTCCCTTGAGAATTTGAAGCCACAAAGTCCATAAAACCTCTAGCTAATGATTAATTTAAAATAAATTATTTAAAATGATTAGGTTAGTAGTGTTCCCAGTCAACTGGTGTGACTAAATATAATCCTTTCTTAAAAAAATTAACCTCAATCCAAGCTTCAAAGAATTCCCACCTATAAAATACTAAGACGCATGAGCTCCTGATCAAATCTCACAAAATACATAAGGCAAAAAGAAATCATGAATGAAAGCAGAAACAACAGATACTAAAATCAGACCCACAAAGACTTTACATAATGGAGTTAACAGATATAGACTATAAAATGTATGTTTAATATGTTTAAGGAACTGAATTAATGTATTGAAAATATTAATAAACAGCACAAGCTATGGAGAAGGCATAAGCAGATTGACTAAGAATAATAATTTCTAGAAATAAAAATATAATAATAAAAATTTCAAATTCAATGAATGCATAGATTCAATAAAAATATTTGCTCTAGGTTGGGATCAGTGGCTCATGCCTATAATCCCAGTACTTTGGGAAGTAGAGGTGGGTGGATCACTTGAGGTCAGGAGTTCAAGAGCAGCCTGGCCAACATGGCAAGACCCTGTCTCTACTACAAATACAAAAATTAACCAGGCGTGGTGGTGCATGTGGTGGTGCAATGAATTATAGGTGGCCAACTACTCGGGAGGCTGAGACAGGAGAATCACTTGAACCTAGGAGCTGGAGGTTGGAGTGAGCCAAGATCATGCCATTGCACTCCAGCCTGGGCAACAGAGCGAGACTCTGTCTCCAAGAGAAAAAAAATAATTAGCTCTAGCTGAAGATATAATTTTTGAACTGGAAAATAAATCAGAATATGTCACTTAGAATTCAACAGAAAAAAGGCAGAAAAATAGAATATATGAAGAGAGGCTAAAAAACAGGAAATAATTGGTAGAAAAGGTTTAACATAAGTCTAATCAGAGTCTTAGATGGGAAGAAGAGGGAGCAGCAGTAGAACCAATTGGAGAGATAATTATGATTGCAAATTTTTCAAACAGGAGACCATGGTTCTGGGACCCTCGTCAGGTACCACTTTCAAAGAATGTTCAAGTCTCTTATATAAAATGGTGTAGTAGTTACACATTCTCCCCTATATTTTAAATCACCTCTAGATTACTTAAAACACCTAATGTAAATAGTTGTTATGCTGTATTTTAAATTTGTATTATTTTTTGATTTTTTAAAATTTTTTAACATTAAAAAACCTTTTATTATAATTATGTGTAAGACAGAAACTAGTAAAAAATACAGATGGAAAGGAAAACTGAAATTCTCCTTGATCCCAACACTAGAAATAACCAGTTAATATTCTGATGTACAGTCTATTGTTCTTTTTTATATGCATAAACATGTTTTTCAAATTACAGTTGGGATCAACAGTATATACACTGTTTCATAATCTACTTTTTATTTACTTATTTATTTTATTTAAATAGGTTTTTGGGGAATAGGATTGTGTTTGGCTACATGAATAAGTTCTTTAGTGGTGATTTCTGAGATTTAGGTGTACCCCATCACCAGAGCAGTGTACACTGTACCCAATGTGTAGTCTTTCATTCCTCACCCACCTCCCACCCTTTCCCCTGAGTCCTCAAAGTCCATTGTATCATTCTTATGCCTTTGTGTCTCCATAACTTAGCATCCACTTATTAGTGAGAATATACGATGTTTGGTTTTCCATTCCTGAGTTACTTCACTTAGAATAATGGTCTTCAATTACATCCGGATTGCTGCAAATGCCATTATTTCATTTCTTTTTATGGCTGAATATTAGTCCATGGTGTATATATATCACAATTTCTTTATCCACTCATTGATTGATGGGCATTTGGACTGGTGCCATATTTTTGCATTTGTGAACTGTGCTGCTATAAACATGCATGTGCAAGTATCTTTTTCATATAATGACTTCTTTTTCTCTGGGTAGATACCCAGGAGTGGGATTGCTGGATCAAATGGTAGTTCTACTTTTAGTTCTTTAAGGGATCTACACACAATTTTCCATAGTAGTTGTACTAGTTTACATTCCACCAGCAGTGTAAAAATATTCCCTTTCCACTACATCCACGCCAACATTTTTTGATTATGTCCATTCTTGCAGGAGTAAGGCAGTATCACATAATGACTAAGATTTGCATTTTCCTGATCATTAATGATGTTAAGCATTTTTTTTCATATATTTGTTGGCCATTTGTATATCTTTTTTTGAAAACTGTCTATTCATGTCCTTAGTACACTTTTTGATGGAATTGCTTGTTTTTTTTTCTTGCTGATTTATTTGTAGATTCTGGAAATCAGTCCTTTGTTGGATGTATAGATTGAGAAGATTTTCAAGGTTGTCTTTTTACTCTGCTGATTGTTACTTTTGCTGTGCAGAAGCTTTTAAGTTTAATTAATCTCATTTTTTTATCTTTGTTTTTGTTGCATTTGATTTTCTTGGGTTCTTGGTCAAGAAGTCTTTGCCTAAGCCAAGATCTAGAAAGATTTTTCCAATGTTGTCTTCTAGGATTTTTATGATTTCAGGTCTTAGATTTAAGTATTTAATCCATCTTGAGTTGATTTTTGTATATATAAAGATGAGGATCCAGTTTTATTCTTCTACATGTGACTTGCCAATTATCCCAGCACCATTTGTTGAATAGGGCGTCCTTTCCCCACTATATGTTTTTGTTTACTTTGTCGAAGATCAGTTGACTGTAAGTATTTGGCTTTATTTCTAGGTTCTCTATTCTTTTCCATTGGTCTATATGCCTATTTTTATACCAGTACCATGCTGTTTTGGTGACTATGGCCTTTTAGTATAGTTTGAAATCAGGTAATGTGATGCTTCCAGATTTGTTCTTTTTGCTTAGTCTTGCTTTGACTATGCAGGCTATTTTTGGTTCCATATGAATTTTAGGGTTGTTTTTTCTAATTCTGTGAAGAATTATGGCAGTATTTTGATGGGCGTTGCATTGAATTTATAGACAGCTTTTGGCAGTATGGTCATTTTCACAATACTGATTCTACCAGTCCATGAGCACAGGATGTTTCCATCTGTTTGTGTTGTCTGTGATTTCTTTCAGGAGTGTTTTGTAGTTTTCTTTGTAGAGGTCTTTCATCTCCTTGGTTAAGTATATTCCTAAGTGTTGTATTTCTTTTGAATCTATTGTAAAAGGGGTTGGGTTCTCGATTTGAATGTCAGCTTGGTCACTATTGGTATGTAGCAGGGCTACTGATTTGTGTACATTAATATTGTACCCTGAAACTGCTGAATTTATTACCAGTTCTAGAAGCTTTTTGGATGAGTCTTTAGGGTTTTCTATAATAGTTATACAATCATGTCATCAGCAAAGAGTGACAGTTTGGTTTCCTCATTACCAACTTGGATGCCCTTTATTTCTTTCTCTTGGCTGATTGCTCTGGCTAGGACTTCCAGTACCATGTTGAATAGGAGTGGTGAAAGTGGGCATACTTGTCTTGTTCCAGCTCTCAGGGGGAAATGCTTTCAACTTTTCCACATTCAGTGTAATGTTGGCTGTCAGTTTGTCATAGACGACTTTTATTACCTTAAGGTACGGACTTTCTATACTGATTTTGCTGAGGGTTTTAATCATAAAGTGATAATGGATTTTGTTAAATGCTTTTACTGCGTCTATTGAGATGATCAAGTGATTTTTGTTTTTAGTTCTGTTCATGCGGTGTATCACATTCATTGACTTGTGTATGTTAAACCATCCATGCATCCCTGGTATGAAACCCACTTGATCATGGTGGATTATCTTTTTGGTATGCTGTTGGGTTCTGTTAGCTAGCATTTTGTTGAGGATTTTTGCATCTATGTTCACCAGGGAAATTGGTCTGTAGTTTTCTTTTTTGTGTGATATATTTTCCTGGTTTTGGTATTAGGGCAATAGTGGCTTCATAGCATGATTTAAGGAAGATTCCCCCTTTCTCTGTCTTTTGGAATAGTGTTAATAGGACTGGTACCAATTATTTGTATGTCTGATAGAATTCAGCTGTGAACCCATCTAGTCTTGGACTTTTATTGTTTGGGGTAATTAACCATTTCAATCTCACTGCTTGTTATTGGTCTGTTCAGAGTTTCTATTTCTTCCTGGTTTAATGTAGGAGGGTTGTATATTTCCAGGAAATTATCCATCTCCTCTAGATTTTCTAGTTTATGCATGTAAAGGCATTGAATGATTTTTTGTATTTCTGTGGTATCAGTTGTAATATCTTTCATTTCTTTTCTAATTGAGCTTATTTGGATCTTCTCTCTTCTTTTCTTGGTTAATCTCACTAATGGTCTACCAGTTTTATTTATCTTTTCAAAGAACCAGCATTTTGTTTTTGTTTTTGTTTTGTATATAAATATACATATTTAATTTAATTTAGTTCTGCTCTGATCTTGGTTATTTCTTTTCTAATGCTGAGTTTGTGTTTGTTGTGTTCTTGTTTCTCTAGTTCCTTGAGGTGTGACCTTAGATTGTCTATTTGTGCTCTTTCAGACTTTTTAGTGTAGACATTTAATGCTATGAACTTTCCTCTTGGCACCGCCTTTTCGGTATCCCAGAGGTTTTGATAGGTTGTGTCACAATTATCACTCAGTTCAAAAAATTGTTTAATTTCCATCTTGATTTTACTCTTGACCCAACAATCATTCAGGAGCAGGTTATTTCATTTCCATGTATTTGCTTGGTTTTGATGGTTCCTTTTGGAGTTGATTCCAATTTTATTCCACTGCAGCCTGAGAGAGTACCGGATATAATTTTTATTTTCTTAAATTTGTTGAGACTTGTTTTGTGGCCTATCATATAGTCTATCTTGGAGAAAGTTCCATGCAATGATGAATAGAATGTATATTCTGGGGTTATTGGGTAGAACAATAACAATGTTCTGTAAATATCTGTGAAGTCCATTTATTGTATAGTTTAAATCCATTGTTGCCTTGTTGACTTTCTGTCTTGATGACCTGTCTAGTGCTGTCAGTGGAGTACTGAAGTCCCCCACTATTACTGTGTTGCTGTCTCTCTCATTTCTTAGGTCTAGTAGTAATTGTTTGATAAATGTGGGAGCTCTAGTGTGAGATGCATATATATTTAGGATTGTGATATTTTCCTGTTGGACTAGTTCTTTTATCATTATACAATATTCCTCTTTTTCTTTTTTAAATGCTGTTGTTTTAAAGTTTGTTTTGTCTAATACAAGAATAGCTATTCCTGCTCACTTTTGGTGTCCATTTGCATGGAATATCTTTTTCTGCCCCTTTACCTTAAGTTTATGTGAGTCCTTATGTGGTTGGTGAGTTATTATCCATTCTGCTATTCTGTATCTTTTAAGTGGAGCATTCAGGCTATTTACATTCATCATTAGTATTGAGATGTAAGGTACTATTCTATTCATCATGCTGTTTGTTACCTGAATACCTTACTGTTTTTCCATTATGTTATGGTTTTATACGTCCTGTGAGATTTATTATTTAAGGAGATCCTATTTTGGTGTATTTCAATCATTTGTTTCAAGATTTAGAGCTCCTTTTAGCAGTTCTTGCAGTGCTGGCTCGGTAGTGGCAAATTCTCTCAGCATTTGTTTGTCTGAAAAAGACTGTATCTTTCTTTCATTTATGAAGCTTAATTTCACTGGATACAAAATTTTGTCTGCAATGGCTTTGTTTAAGGAGGCTAAAGATAGGACTCTAATCCCTTCTAGCTTGTAGGGTGTCTGCTGAGAAATCTGCTGTCAATCTGATAAGTTTTCCTTAAAAGATTACCTGATGCTTTTGCCTCAGCTCTTAAGATTCTTTCCTTCATCTTGGCTTCAGATAACCTGATGACTATGTGCCTAGGTGATGATCTTTTTGCAATAAATTTGCCAGGTGTTCCAGGTGTTTGAGCTTCTTGTATTTGAATATCTAGATCTCTAGCAAGACCAGGGAATTTTCCTTGATTATTCCCTTAAATATGTTTTCCAAACTTTTAGATTTCTCTTCTTCCTTGGGAACACCAATTATTTGTAGGTTTAGTCCTTTAACATAATCCCAGACTTCTTGGAGGCTCTGATCTTTTTTTTTTTTTTTTTTTTAATTCTTTTTTCTTTGTCTGTCAGATTGGCTTAATTTGAAAGCCTTGTCTTTAAGCTCTGAAGTTCTTTCTTCTACTAGTTTGATTCTGTTGCTGAGACTTTCCAGTGCATTTTACATTTTTCTGAGTGTGTCCTTGATTTCCAGAAGTTGTGGTTGTTTTTTATTTATGCTATTTCACTGGAGATTTTTCCATTAATATCTTGTATCTTTTTTTTGATTTCTTTAAGTTGGACTTCACCTTTCTCTGGTGTCTCCTTGATTGGCTTACTAATCAACCTTCTGAATTCTTTTTCTGGCAATTCAGAGATTTTGTCTTGGTTTGGATTCATTGCTGGTGAGCTAGTGTGATCTTTTGGAGGCGATAAAAAACCTCGTTTTGTAAGATTACCAGAATTGCTTGTCTGGTTCCTTCTCATTTGGTTAGACTATGTCAGAGGGAAGATCTAGGACTGAGATCTGCTGTTCAGGTTCTTTTGTCCCACGGGTGCTCCCTTGATATGAGGCTCTCCCCCTTCCCCCAGGAATGGGGCTTCCTGAGAGCCAGACTGCAGTGATTGTTATTGCTCTTCTTGATTTAGCCACCCAGCAGAGCTACTGGGCTCCAGGTTGGTACTGGGGAGTGTCTGCAAGGAGTCCTGTGATGTGATCCATCTTCAGGCTTCTCAGCCATGGATACCAGCACCTACTCCAGAGGTAGCAGTGGAATGAAGAAGACTAGTAAGGGTCCTTGCTTGTGTTTTTGTTTAGTACACTGGTTTTGTGTACGTTGGCCTCCAGCCAGGAGGTAGCACTTTCAAGAGTGCATCAGCTGTGGTTGTACAGGGAGGATACAAGCTTACCCTAGAGTCAGGCAGTGGGTGGAGTCATAGAGCTCCCAAGAGAGTATGTCCTTTGTCCTCCCTACCAGGGAAAATAATAAAAGGCCATCAGATGGGGGCAGGGTTAGGCATGTCTAAGCTCAGACTCTTCTTGGCCAGGGCTTGCTGCAGCTGCTGTGGGGGATGGGGGTCTGGTTCCCAGGCCAATGGAGTTATGCTCCCAGGGGGATTAATTCTGTCTCTGCTGCATTACAAACACAGGTTGCCAGAGAAGTTGGAGAATGCCAGCAGCCACAGGCCTCACCCAGCTTCCAGGCAGCCTACAGCCCTAAAGGCCAGTCTCATTCCTACTGTGCCCCTCCCCCAACAGCACCAGGTTTATTTCCAGGCAGCCAGTGAGCAGGGCTGAGAACTTGTCACAGGTAACAAGCCTCCCAGCTAAGAAAGCAAGCTGACTCACAGTTCCTCGGCTGTCCCACAGAGCCTGCAGCGGCAATCCACCTCCTTCAAAGGGTCTGTGGATTCTCTGGGCTTTCTTGGTATGTTCCTGTGGTGGTTCTTGGAGTAAAAGTTCACAGTGTGGGTCTCTGCATGCTGTTCTGTCCATCTGAGTGGGAGCTGCAAGTTAGTCCGGCCTCCTATCCACCATTTTCTGCTTATCTCTTTATTCAAATATTTTCAATCCATGGTTGGTTGAGTCCGAGGATGTGCAATCTGAGAACAGGAAGGGCCAAGACTAACCAAAATACTCAGGATCCCCAAGCAGGATAAATAATAAATAAATATCCATATATAAAAATACCATAATGAAGCCATGGAACACAAAAGACATAGAAGATCTTTAAAGCAACTAGAGAGAAAAGACAAATTACCTCCAAAGAAAAAACAATGGACTTACATATAGTTGGTTACCTAAAAGCAACAATGTAAACAAGAAGACAGCAAAAGGATATCTTTCATATGCTGGGGGAGAAAACTTGCAAAATAAAGGTATTTTCAAAGAAACATCAATAGATCCTCACTAAACAAATTTCTAAAGTATGTGCTTTAGAGAGAAGAAAGATCACTGATCAAGGGCTTGAGAGTCAAGCAGAACTAATAAGCAAAAGAACTTGTAGATTATTGGCAAAATCTAAGCAAACATTGATCATATTTAACATAAAGCTACACAATAACAATGTATCGAAGAGATTTCTGCACTCCCATATTCATTGCAGCATTATTCACAATAGCCAAGATATGGAACCAGCCTAAATTTCCATCAAGGATAAACGAATAAAGAAAATGTCATATATATATACACAATGGAATATTATTTAGCCTTAAAATAGAAGGAAATCCTGTCATCTGCAACAACATGGATGATCCTGGAGGATGTTATGTTAAATGAAATAAGACAGATACAGAAAGACAAATAACATATGATCTCACATATTTGTGAAATCTAAAAATGTTGAATTCATAGAAACATAGAGCAGCATGGGGGTTACTAGGAGATGTAGGGATGGGGTCAGGGCCTGGGGAGAAGTTGGTCAAAGGATGCAAAATTTCAGTTAGAGAGGAGAAATGAACTCAAGAGGTCTGTTGTATCTGGTGACTATAGTTATTGAAAATAATTCTATTGTATGCTTGCAAATTGCTAAGAGTAGATTTTAAGTGTTCTCTGGCCTATTCTGTTGGGTGGGTTCTTGGCCCACAAGAGCCAGACAGGCAGGTGATCAAGCCACATTGGGCATGCTGAGGGCCTCCATGGGCACTCACTAGGGCTCTGGCCAGAAGACCTGAGTGATGCTCTGCTTCCTGCAGGCAGTGTGGCAGGCTGGGCACGTCCTAGAGGCCCCATTCAGACACTGCATGCGTGTGGGGAGGTCCGGGGGACTGGCTTGGCCCTGCAGCCACACCATCCTCCCCCAAGGCCGCTGCTGGCCTCTGTCTAAGGAAGGATGAGATCTTGCTCTGGGTCTTCCCAGGCTTCTCACACCATGAGGGGTCTGATTGGGAAGCCCCGTGGGTGAGCACAGGAGTGTGGCAAGACTCTTCTCTTGGGGTACTGGCGGCTCCATGCCTGGGTAGGAGTGCCGGCTGGCCAGGTCTGTGCATGTCTGCAAGAAGTGCTGCTAGTGGTGTGGATGCACAAACATGCTGAACCTCTGCAGCAGGGGGAAGTCCTCAGGCTTTGCAATGGTCAGTGCGGCCAGTGCGGCCAGCATCTTGTCCAGGTCGTCATCCTGCTTGTAGGCTGTCAGTGCTGCCAAGAGCTGGCTATAGCCTGTGGACCCCAGGGCCCTGCGGGCATCTGCCAGGTAAGCACTCACGGTGTGCTGGCCCTGCTTCCCTGCTCTGGGCGCTCTGGACCCCCACTGTGGGTACCTGCCAGGGTCTCCTGTGGGGGGTGACCTGGGGGACAGGTGGGATCTGCCCTGGTTCAGGTGCTCTCTGGGGTCCAGCTGCTGGGCCACAGCCTTGGACAGGGTCAGCTTGGGATCCGGTGCTGTCCTTCCAGCAGGGTCCAGGGCTGGCTGTGCCCGCTGCCTTCGGGGCATGCTGTGCTCAGGTTGATAGCTGCAGCCTTGTCCTGTTAGCTGTATACAGACCTCCTCAAACTGCTGCTTGTGGTGGGGCCACACAAACTGGTAGAAGCCTTGGAGCAGGCTGTGCTTCTTGGGGTCGTCAGCAAAGAGGAGGCCAAGACAGGCCGCCAGGGCAGCTAAGTCATCGGAACCCTTTTAGTCCTGTAGGACCTGGGTGAAGGTGGCGAAGTTGGCTTGGCTCAGCTCCTGCTTCACGGCCACCATGAAGAGCTTGGCTCTGTCTGCCTGTGCACCAGCCATGGGCTCCTCCGACTGGCTGACCAGCCGGGTCTTCTTCCTCCTTCCTTGTGGCTCCTCTGCCAGCCTCTTAGATGGGAGGGACAGGGTGGAGCACCTGTGGGTTTGCTCCTCGCCAGGGCCCCCCAGCCCACCACCAGCAGCTGGTGACCCTGACAGCCTCTGCTTCAGGTTGAGGACGTGCAGGTCCAGACTCTTAGCTTTCCTGGTGGAAAGGAGGGGGCCAGGTGACTTAGCCACCCTGACAGCATCTTCTCCCTCACACAAACTGGATGCTGCAGCCCGGGGCGTGGTGCTGGCATAGTTCACTTAGCAACACAGAACTGGGCCATGTCTTGGATGACATGGCCAAAGTTGTTGTACACCCTGATGTGGGGACACACCCAGGAGGGCAGCTGGGCTCTGGGGTCGGCAAAGGCGAACCTGTGGTCACAGAGGAAGACAGCCCCGTAGTTCTGGCAGTGCCGGATCACTTGCCCGATGGCCTGGTTCACAGCCCTGGATGCCTGCTGCCGGTACCACTCCTGCCCAGACAGGAACTGGCTCCCAGGCCCAACCTGGCCCTTCATCTCGTCCAGGAACTGCATCTTGAGGACAACCAGGGGTCCATGTGTGGGGGCTATGGGAGGCCCGTGACGATCACACCACAGCCATTATTGTCTGAGAAGTCCAGCCCCTCCCTGGCCTTTCCCTGGCATACCGCCAGGAAGATGGCGCCGATAGACCCAGGGGAGGCAATCCTCGCTTAGTAAGCACTCATGGTCTCAGAGAAGCTGCCTTTGCTCCTGGGCTCCACAAACAGAGGCTTCAGTGCCTCCTAGCCAAGACACGGGCCCGCCAGAACTCCAGGCTCTTTTCTATGATGGGATATAAAGGGAAGAAGATCAGGAGCCCGTAGGGCACCATGCGGGTGATGTTGCCCAGAGCCGTCCCCAAGGAGGACAAGCACTCCTCGGAAAACCGTCTGTCAAACGCTGAGCTCAACTGGGCTCCGTCAGGGCCTCTGAGGACGATCCCCACCGAGATCTGGTGCTTGTCGATGATGTGTGGGTTCTCCAGGCAGACTGGAAAAGGGATCTACATCTCCAGGGCAAAGGAGGATCCCGGGGCCAGCGTGCCACCAGTGAGTATGAGAAAGCAGACGCCCTGACGGACCAGCTTGCGCATGGTGTGGCCAGGACTGAAGCACCAGTAGCTCAGCACCTTCCCTCGCTTTCTGGCTGCAGTGGTGCTCCAGGTATCAGATGGCTGAGCCGCCCTCTGGTGACGGGCATCAGGATGGATGTGCACTTTATAGGCCCCTAGCCTTGCCAGGGAACCAGGGCCACCCTCAGAGGGGTCTACACTGAACATGATCTGGATGATATCCGCCAGCTTCTGCAGTCCGGTCTTGTTGGCGAACACTCCAGCATGTCCTGCCAGGTGCTGGATGATCTGGTCCAGCGAGTCCAGGATGCAGCCATTGGTCTGTAACATGATCTGGGCTTCAGCAAACAGCTCAAAGATGTAGCTCCCAGGCTTGGTGACACCGCTGTCATCTCCAGGGAGCTCAACGGCATTGATGGCCTACTCCAGGCAGAGCAGGATCATCTTCAGCTTTGCAATGTCTTGCAGCTCCATGTTCAGCCCTGAGCTGGTGGGGTCCCACTGAACTCTGAGTGGGGCTCAGCCTGCTGCGCCGCCTTGATCTGCTCCTCCAGCACCTGGTCTATGATGTCCAGTCCCAAAGCTAGTTCATGGGGTGTCAGGTGAAAGGATGCCAATTCTTCACAGAGCTCCACGTTGTGAGTTTCATCAAAGATCAGGACTGGGGGCGGAGCAAGATGGCCGAATAGGAACAGCTCCAGTCTCCAACTCCCAGCGCGAGTGACACAGAAGACCGGTGATTTCTGCATTTTCAACTGAGGTACTGGGTTCATCTCACTAGGGAGTGCCGGACAATCGGTGCTGGTCAGCTGCTGCAGCCCGACCAGCGAGAGCTGAAGCAGGGCGAGGCATCGCCTCACCTGGGAAGTGCAAAGGGAAAGGGAATCCCTTTTCCTAGCCAGGGGAACTGAGACACACAACACCTGGAAAATTGGGTAACTCCCACCCCAATACTGCGTTTTAAGCAAACAGGCACACCTGGAGATAATATCCCACACCTGGCCGGGAGGGTCCCACGCCCACGGAGCCTCCCTCATTGCTAGCACAGCAGTCTGCCATATCGTGGCAAGGCAGCAGGGAGGCTGGGGGAGGGGCGCCCGCCATTGCTGAGGCTTAAGTAGGTAAACAAAGCTGCTGGGAAGCTCGAACTGGGTGGAGCTCACAGCAGCTCAAGGAAACCTGCCTGTCTCTGTAGACTCCACCTCTGGGGACAGGGCACAGATAACAACAAAAGCAGCAGAAACCTCTGCAGACGCAAACGACTCTGTCTGACAGCTTTGAAGAGAGCAGTGGATCTCCCAACACGGAGGTTGAGATCTGAGAAGGGACAGACTGCCTGCTCAAGTGGGTCCCTGACCCCTGCGTAGCCTAACTGGGAGACATCCCCCACTAGGGGCAGTCTGACACCCCACACCTCACAGGGTGGAGTACACCCCTGAGAGGAAGCTTCCAAAGCAAGAATCAGACAGGTACACTCGCTGTTCAGCAATATTCTATCTTCTGCAGCCTCTGCTGCTGACACCTAGGCAAACAGGGTCTGGAGTGGACTTCAAGCAATCTCCAACAGACCTACAGCTGAGGGTCCTGACTGTTAGAAGGAAAACTATCAAACAGGAAGGACACCTACACCAAAACCCCATCAGTATGTCACCATCATCAAAGACCAGAGGCAGATAAAACCACAAAGATGGGGAAAAAGCAGGGCAGAAAAGCTGGAAATTCAAAAAATAAAAGCGCATCTCCCCCGGCAAAGGAGCGCAGCTCATCGCCAGCAACGGATCAAAGCTGGACGGAGAATGACTTTGATGAGATGAGACAAGAAGGCTTCAGTCCATCAAACTTCTCAGAGCTAAAGGAGGAATTACGTACCCAGCGCAAAGAAACTAAAAATCTTGAAAAAAAAAGTGGAAGAATTGATGGCTAGAGTAATTAATGCAGAGAAGGTCCTAAACGAAATGAAAGAGATGAAAACCATGACACAAGAAATACGTGACAAATGCACAAGCTTCAGTAACCGACTCGATCAACTGGAAGAAAGAGTATCAGCGATTGAGGATCAAATGAATGAAATGAAGCGAGAAGAGAAACCAAAAGAAAAAAGAAGAAAAAGAAATGAACAAAGCCTGTAAGAAGTATGGGATTATGTAAAAAGACCAAATCTACGTCTGATTGGGGTGCCTGAAAGTGAGGGGGAAAATGGAACCAAGTTGGAAAACACTCTTCAGGATATCATCCAGGAGAACTTCCCCAACCTAGTAGGGCAGGCCAACATTCAAATCCAGGAAATACAGAGAACGCCACAAAGATACTCCTCGAGAAGAGCAACTCCAAGACACATAATTGCCAGATTCACCAAAGTTGAAATGAAGGAAAAAATCTTAAGGGCAGCCAGAGAGAAAGGTCGGGTTACCCACAAAGGGAAGCCCATCAGACTAACAGCAGATCTCTCGGCAGAAACTCTACAAGCCAGAAGAGAGTGGGGGCCAATATTCAACATTCTTAAAGAAAAGAATTTTAAACCCAGAATTTCATATCCAGCCAAACTAAGTTTCATAAGTGAAGGAGAAATAAAATCCTTTACAGATAAGCAAATGCTTAGAGATTTTGTCACCACTAGGCCTGCCTTACAAGAGACCCTGAAGGAAGCACTAAACATGGAAAGGAACAACCGGTACCAGCCATTGCAAAAACATGCCAAAATGTAAAGACCATTTAGGCTAGGAAGAAACTGCATCAACTAACGAGCAAAATAACCAGTTAATATCATAATGGCAGGATCAAGTTCACACATAACAATCTTAACCTTAAATGTAAATGGACTAAATGCTCCAATTAAAAGACATAGACTGGCAAACTGGATAAAGAGTCAAGACCCATCAGTCTGCAGTATTCAGGAGACCCATCTCACACGCAGAGACATACATAGGCTCAAAATAAAGAGATGGAGGAAGATTTACCAAGCAAATGGAGAACAAAAGAAAGCAGGGGTTGCAATACTAGTCTCTGATAAAATAGACTTTAAACCATCAAAGATCAAAAGAGACAAAGGCGGCCATTACATAATGGTAAAGGGATCAATTCAACAGGAAGAACTAACTATCCTAAATATATATGCACCCAATATAGGAGCACCCAGATTCATAAAGCAAGTCCTTAGAGACTTGCAAAGAGACTTAGACTCCCATACAATAATAATGGGAGACTTCAACACTCCACTGTCAACATTAGACAGATCAATGAGACAGAAAGTTAACAAGGATATCCAGGAATTGAACTCATCTCTGCAGCAAGCAGACCTAATAGACATCTATAGAACTCTCCACCCTAAATCAACAGAATATACATTCTTCTCAGCACCACATCGCACTTATTCCAAAATTGACCACATAATTGGAAGTAAAGCACTCCTCAGCAAATGTACAAGAACAGAAATTATAACAAACTGTCTCTCAGACCACAGTGCAATCAAACTAGAACTCAGGACTAAGAAACTCAATCAAAACCGCTCAACTACATGGAAACTGAACAACCTGCTCCTGAATGACTACTGGGTACATAATGAAATGAAGGAAGAAATAAAGATGTTCTGTGAAACCAATGAGAACAAAGATACAACATACCAGAATCTCTGGGACACATTTAAAGCTGTGTGTAGAGGGAAATTTATAGCACTAAATGCCCACAAGAGAAAGCAGGAAAGATCTAAAATTGACACTCTAACATCGCAATTAAAAGAACTAGAGAAGCAAGAGCAAACACATTCGAAAGCTAGCAGAAGGCAAGAAATAACTAAGATCAGAGCAGAACTGAAGGAGATAGAGACACAAAAAACCCTCCAAAAAATCAATGAATCCAGGAGTTGGTTTTTTGAAAAGGTCAACAAAATTGACAGACCGCTAGCAAGACTAATAAAGAAGAAAAGAGAGAAGAATCAAATAGATGCAATAAAAAATGATAAAGGGGATATCACCACCGACCCCACAGAAATACAAACTATCATCAGAGAATACTATAAACACCTCTACGCAAATAAACTAGAAAATCTAGAAGAAATGGATAATTTCCTGGACACTTACACTCTGCCAAGACTAAACCAGGAAGAAGTTGAATCCCTGAATAGACCAATAACAGGCTCTGAAATTGAGGCAATAATTAATAGCCTACCAACCAACCAAAGTCCAGGACCAGACGGATTCACAGCTGAATTCTACCAGAGGTACAAGAAGGAGCTGGTACCATTCCTTCTGAAACTATTCCAATCAATAGAAAAAGAGGGAATCCTCCCTAACTCATTTTATGAGGCCAACATCATCCTGATACCAAAGCCTGGCAGAGACACAACAAAAAAGAGAATTTTAGACCAATATCCCTGATGAACATCGATGCAAAAATCCTCAATAAAATACTGGCAAACCAGATTCAGCAGCACATCAAAAAGCTTATCCACCATGATCAAGTGGGCTTCATCCCTGGGATGCAAGGCTGGTTCAACATTCGCAAATCAATAAACATAATCCAGCATATAAACAGAACCAAAGACAAGAACCACATGATTATCTCAATAGATGCAGAAAAGGCTTTTGACAAAATTCAACAGCCCTTCATGCTAAAAATGCTCAATAAATTCGGTATTGATGGAACGTACCTCAAAATAATAAGAGCTATTTATGACAAACCCACAGCCAATATCATACTGAATGGGCAAAAACTGGAAAAATTCCCTTTGAAAACTGGCACAAGACAGGGATGCCCTCTCTCACCACTCCTATTCAACATAGTGTTGGAAGTTCTGGCTAGGGCAATCAGGCAAGAGAAAGAAATCAAGGGTATTCAGTTAGGAAAAGAAGAAGTAAAATTGTCCCTGTTTGCAGATGACATGATTGTATATTTAGAAAACCCCATCGTCTCAGCCCAAAATCTCCTTAAGCTGATAAGCAACTTCAGCAAAGTCTCAGGATACAAAATTAATGTGCAAAAATCACAAGCATTCTTATACACCAGTAACAGACAAACAGAGAGCCAAATCAGGAATGAACTTCCATTCACAATTGCTTCAAAGAGAATAAAATACCTAGGAATCCAACTTACAAGGGATGTAAAGGACCTCTTCAAGGAGAACTACAAACCACTGCTCAGTGAAATAAAAGAGGACACAAACAAATGGAAGAACATACCATGCTCATGGATAGGAAGAATCAATATCGTGAAAATGGCCATACTGCCCAAGGTAATCTATAGATTCAATGCCATCCCCATCAAGCTACCAATGAGTTTCTTCACAGAATTGGAAAAAACTGCTTTAAAGTTCATATGGAACCAAAAAAGAGCCTGCATCTCCAAGACAATCCTAAGTCAAAAGAACAAAGCTGGAGGCATCACACTACCTGACTTCAAAATATACTACAAGGCTACAGTAACCAAAACAGCATGGTACTGGTACCAAAACAGAGATATAGACCAATGGAACAGAACAGAGTCCTCAGAAATAATACCACACATGTATAGCCATCTGATCTTTGACAAACCTGAGAGAAACAAGAAATGAGGAAAGGATTCCCTATTTAATAAATGGTGCTGGGAAAACTGGCTAGCCATAAGTAGAAAGCTGAAACTGGATCCTTTCCTTACTCCTTATACGAAAATTAATTCAAGATGGATTAGAGACTTAAATGTTAGACCTAATACCATAAAAATCCTAGAGGAAAACCTAGGTAGTACCATTCAGGACATAGGCATGGGCAAAGACTTCATGTCTAAAACACCAAAAGCAACGGCAGCAAAAGCCAAAATTGACAAATGGGATCTAATTAAACTAAAAAGCTTCTGCACAGCAAAAGAAACTACCATCAGAGTGAACAGGCAACCTACAGAATGGGAGAAAATTTTTGCAATCTACTCATCTGACAAAGGGCTAATATCCAGAACCTACAAAGAACTCCAACAAATTTACAAGAAAAAAACAAACAACCCCATCAAAAAGTGGGCAAAGGATATGAACAGACATTTCTCAAAAGAAGACATTCATACAGCCAACAGACACATGAAAAAATGTTCAGCATCACTGGCCATCAGAGAAATGCAAATCAAAACCACAATGAGATACCATCTCACACCAGTTAGAATGGCGATCATTAAAAGGTCAGGAAACAACAGGTGCTGGAGAGGATGTGGAGAAATAGGAACACTTTTACACTGTTGGTGGGATTGTAAACTAGTTCAACCATTATGGAAAACAGTATGGCGATTCCTCAAGGATCTAGAACTAGACGTACCATATGACCCAGCCATGCCATTACTGGGGATATACCCAAAGGATTATAAATCATGCTGCTATAAAGACACATGCACACGTATGTTCATTGCGGCACTATTCACAATAGCAAAGACTTGGAATCAACCCAATGTCCATCAGTGACAGACTGGATTAAGAAAATGTGGCACATATACACCATGGAATACTATGCAGCCATAAAAAAGGATGAGTTTGTGTCCTTTGTAGGGACATGGATGCAGCTGGAAACCATCATTCTTAGCAAACTATCACAAGAACAGAAAACCAAACACCGCATGTTCTCACTCATAGGTGGGAACTGAACAATGAGATCACTTGGACTCGGGAAGGGGGACATCACACACTGGGGCCTATTATGGGGAGGGGGGAGGGGGGAGGGGTTGCATAGGATTTATACCTGATGTAAATGACGAGTTGATGGGTGCAGCACAGCAACATGGCACAAGTATACATATGTAACAAACGTGCACGTTATGCACATGTACCCTAGAACTTAAAGTATAAAAAAAAAAAAAAAAGATCAGGACTGTCCCCTTCTGGTCAATGCTGTGTGCTCTGCGCCTCTTGGCATCCAACAAGTAACTGTACGGCATGAAGACGATGTCGGCTTACTGCTTCAGGTTCCGGGACAGGTAATAAGGGCATACCCCATGCTTGTTTCCCCTCTTGACCAAGTCCTTGATGTCCAGGATGGGGCTGACCAGCTCCTGCTCCAGGCTTTTCTCTTCTACATTGTTGTAGAAATTACAGAGTGACTTGCCACCTTCTTGCGGCACAAGTGGATCTTCATGTGGTTACTCTTCTGCTTCTTCACCTCAGAGTGGATGCACAGCTGCTCCTGGGAGCCCAGCACACACACCTTAGGCCGGTAGGAGATGTTCCGAAGTTCGTTGATTACCTGTGTGAGTTGTAAGAGGGTCCTAAAGGCCTAAATGATCTTTGGGATGTCCGTGTTACAAGCTATGTGGTCTCCAACAGCAGCAGCAGCACTGTCCCAGGATGACAAAGGCCCGATCTGCCAGAAGATCCCCTTGCACCCTCTTGGCAATATTGCAGGTAAAGATGGTGTCTTGGGTGTTCTCACCAGGCCAGCGCGGTGCACAGGGGGCAGTGTCTTCCCTGTGTCGGTGGGGCTCTCCAGGATGCCATTCACCTTCTCCTGCAGACATTCCAGGACCTTGGTCATGTACTCCTGTTGGCATTTGTAGGGCTGGAAAGGGAAGTCTATGGTCACACCATTCAGGACTATCTTGGGCATATCAGCCTGTTCTCAGGAGGGCACAGAGTGTGGCTGAGGGGCAGGCTATTCGGGTCGGTGCGAAAAAACTACTCCAAACAAGTCAGGGTCTCAACCACGCTGGATAATTGATGCGAGCATGCGCACTGGGACACAACGCTGTTCTCTTCTAGAATCCCTATGGAACAGGTTCCTCTCTTGTCTCTGCAGCGAGCCTTCCAGAACCGGAGGCCCTCAGAAACTCAACCGACTCCAGTCGAGCGCTGCCACCGCGTCCCCCGCTGTCAGGCAATTCAGACTTCGCGGGCTAAGGCGCTCAGTCGCCCCTGAGCGCGCTGCACTTTCGCCCCCACTTCCGGTCAGCTGCTTTGTGTCCCATCGGAAACTTCCCCCCCGCGGAGGGGGTCCGCCTGCTCTTCGGCCACCAGCTGTCTACTCTGCCCTTTGCGCGTTCTGTGTCAAGCTTCCCTGCTCAGTGAACCTCACTTCCATCGCCCACAGGCAGAAATCTGGGGTCCCGCCCGTCTCCTCCCTTGATGTCATCCCCCACCAGGGTCTCCGTTCCACTGCCACCTCCCTAGGCCCAGCCACCACCACTGCCCGGAGAGCTGCGTGGGCCTCCTCCCCAGAGGCGTCTTTTTACTGCCCGAGTGTGAGCCGACCGCTTTCCTGAAAATCTGAAAACGGCTGCCCCTTGCCCAGGACCCGGCTCATGAGAGCCCTGAGCCGCTTGGTCCAGCTTCTGCTCGGGTCGCTGTCTCCCGCACTGGTCCGGGTGGGCCTCCCTGAGTCCTCAGCATCCAGCACTGGCTGACAGCAAGGCGGACTTGAAACATAATTTTACCAACAAAATTTTAGAATCGTTCAACAACCCGATAAATCTAACCTTAGGCAAAATATCTTAAATTTGCAACAAATGCTTAGAAAATGAAATTTAATAAAAATACATCATTTACAATGGTACAAAATATGTAAGGTATAAAAGTAATATATATGAAGTATCTGAGATTAATTCTAATATGTGCACAAGACTTTCAGAGAAAAAATTATAACATTTACCTCATGGGAAGACACGAGGAGATATTCCATGTTTGTGGTCTGGAAAACTCAACATTCAAATTAATCTATAACTTTAATGCAACTGCAGTCAAAATCTCAACAGTTCTGTTTGTGTCTATGTGTCTTTGTGTGTAACCTAAAAAGGTGATTTTAAAATTTCTATGGAAAAACAGTTCAAGAATAATAAAGACATTCCTGATAAAGAATAATGAGGAGAGCACAGTGTTATACCAAACGTCAATAATAAATATATAATTAAATGATGCAAAAATTATTGGCACTTAGAAAAATTGACCTTACAGTCCAGGCATGGTGGCTCATGCTTGTAATTCCAGCACTTTGGGAGGCCGAGGTGGGCGGATCACTTGAGGCCAGGAGTTTGAGACCAGCCTGGACAACATGGTGAAACCCCATATGTTCTAAAAACACAAAAATTAGCTGGGTGTGGTGGCTCATGCTTGTAATCCGAGCTACTTGGGAGGCTGAGGCTCGAGACTCACTTGAACCTGGGAGATGGAGGCTGCAGTGAGCCAAGATCATACCATTACACTCCAGCCCCTGGCTGATAGAGTTAAGACTCTGTCTGAAAACAAAAAACAAAATCAAAAACAAAACAAAACAAAACAAAAAATGGTAAAAGAAAAATTGACCTTACAAATAAAATAGGGAGTCCAGCAAGAGACCTACATATATACGGGAACTTGATTTATTACAGAGCTTGATATATGGCATTGAGCTAACTGGTTATTTATTTATTTCAAATCAATATTAGTTAAAAACTTAAAGGTGAAAGACGAAACTACACAATGTGTAAAAGAGAATATCTAATAGAGAATACCTTTCATTAGGAAAAAAATTTTTTAATTGCTTGCAAAAAGCAACCAAATCATAAGGGAAAAGATTGTAATTAAGGATAAACTTCTGATTAGTAAAATGACACCATAAAAAAATGGAAAGAAAAATCACAAACTGGGAGACAGTATTTGTAGCTTTGGTAGCTGACAAAAGATTTCTACCCTGAATACATAAAGAATTTCTGTAAATCAATGAGAAAAAGACCAACCACATAGTAGGAAAAGAATAGACAAAAGACTTGAACAGGCACTTCACAGGAGAAGAAATGTGACTGGCTAATAAACACATGAAAAGTGTCTGACTTCGTTAGTAATCAGGAAATACAAGCTCAAACCACATTGGAAAACCCTTCACAACTTATTTATTTATTTATTTATTTATTTTGAGACAGAGTCTCACTCTGTAGCTCAGGTTGGAGTGCAATGGTGCAATCTTGGCTCACTGAAACCTCTGCCTCTCAGGTTCAAGCAATTCTCCTGCTTCAGCTTTCTGAGTAGCTGGGATTACAGGCCCGCGCCACCACACCTGGCTAATTTTTTGTATTTTTAGTAGAGACAGGGTTTTGCCATGTTGGCCAGGCTGGTCTTGAACTCCTGACCTCAAGTGATCCACCCACCTCAGCTTCCCAAAGTGCTGAGATTACAGGTGTGAGCCCCCACGCTTGGCCCCTTCGCAACTTCTTGATTGAAAAAAAAAAGCAACTGGATAGTTACAATTGTCAAGAACAGTCAGTGTTAGTTACTCCAAGTCACCATTATTGGAACATACAGTTTGGCATTATCCAGTAAAATCAAAGATGCACACTCACTGACCCAGTGTCCACTCTCAAGTATATACTCTAATTTAGAGAAATTCTTGCATCTGTATCTAGGGGCTATATATAAGAATTTTCATAGTGACACAGTTTGTAATTAGCAAACAAGCAAAAGGAAACAAACCATATGTCCCTCATGGGGAGAGTGGATTAGAAAAGTGAATTACGGCCAGGTGTGATGCTCATACCTGTAATCCCAGCATTTTGGGAGGCTGAGGCAGGCGGATCGCTTGAGCCCAGTAGTTCAAGACCAGCCTGAATAACATGGAAAAATTCCATCTTTACAAAAAATACAAAAATTAACCAGGTGTGGTGGCATGCACCTGTGGTCCCAGCTACTCAGAAGGCTGAGGTAGGAGGATGTCTTGAGCCTGGTAGGCAGAGGTTGCAATGAGCTGAGATTGCACCAGTGCAGTCCAGTTCAGCCTGGGTGACAGAATGAGACCCTATCTCAAAAAAAAAAAAAAAAAAAAAGGAAAGGAAAGGAAGAAGAAAAAGAAAGAGAAAGAAATAAAGGAAGGGAGAGAGAGAAAGAAAGAAAGAGAGAGAGAAAGGAAGGAAGGAAACTGAAGTACATTCATACATTGGGAAAAAATAAACAAATGAATAACTTATAGTTACATATAACAACATGGGTAAATCTTAGAAATATAAAAAGCAGTCACAGAGGAATGCATGCATAAAATGTACAAACATAACCAAACAATATATTGTTACAGGATACAAATATACAGTTGGCCTTTTGTATCTGTGGGTTCCACATTTATGAATTCAACCACCTGTGGATCAAAATATTTTTAAAAGGCCAGGTGTGGTGGGTCACGCCTGTAATCCTAGAGCTTTGGGAGGCCAAGGCGGGCAGATCACGAGGTCAGGAGATTGAGACCATCCTGGCTAACACTGTGAAACCCTGCCTCTACTAAAAATACAAAAGATTAGACGGGTGTGGTGGCGGGTGCCTGTAGTCCCAGCTACTCGGGAGGCTGAGGCAGGAGAATGGCGTGAACCTGGGAGGCGGAGCTTGCAGTGAGCCGAGGTTGCGCCGCTGCACTCCAGCCTGGGCAACAGAGCGAGACTCCGTCTCAAAAAAAAAACAAACAAAAAAAGCAAAATATTTTTTAAAAACACAATAAAAATGATACAAATAAAAAAGTACAATATAACAACTATTTACATAGCACTTACATGTATTAGGTATTACAAGTAACCTAGAGATTATTTAAAGTATATGGGTAAGAATATGTGTAGGTTATATACAAATATTTTGCCATTTTCTATAATATCAGAGACTTAAGCATCCAAGAATTTTGGTATCCTAGGGATCCTGGAAGCAATCTCCCATGGATACCAAGGGATGATTGTATATAGTAAAATTACAAAGAAAAGTAGTGATTAAGTAAAACTCAGAATTCTGGATTTCTTGAGGGGAGTAGGAAGAAGATGTAAAGGAAGTATGGAGGAGACTTCAAAGCAAGTGGTATGTTTTTCTATTTAAATCGATGGCTTGGCCTATGGGGATTCATCATGTTCCATGCATATCACATCTATTTTATAAATTATTGATATCTATTCCACATTTGAAGAAAATATTAAAAAGAATAAAATGAAAACCCAAGCCTGGACGTATTGGATAGGTAACGAATATCATTTACTGCTTTTAGGGTTGGAACCAAGGGCTACATTGAGAGGTGGTAAAAGATATATCCTTTCAGAGTAGAGAGAGGCACTTGCACAGGAAATTCTAGAGGGAATAGGATTTGGAATTGCTGGATGGAGAAGTGAGTAAAAGAATACCAGTTGGAGAATGACATGAACAAAGACTGTGAGGAGGAGATCCTCATCTTATGTTGGGGATCCCTGGTAAGCATAGTCTATTGAGATAATTGATGATATAAAAGCAGTTTGAACTATTAGTTCGAGAAACGCTAGATTGCCAAGAAATTCAACTTATCTTTTCATTCTATTTACATAGAAAATGAAATAAACGACTGGGCACAGCGGCTCACATCTGTAATCCCAACAGTTTGGGAGGTTGAGGCAGGCAGGTCACCTGAGGTCAGAAGTTCGAGATCAGCCTGGCCAACATGGCAAATCCCCATCTCTACTAAAAATACAAAAATTAGCCAGGCATGGTGGTGTGTGCCTGTAATCTCAGTTACTTGGGAGGCTGAAGCAGGAGAATTGCTTGAACCTAGGAGGCAGAGGCTGCAGTGAGCCAAGATCGTGCCACTGCACTCCAGCCTGGTGACAGAACAAGACTCTGTAAAAAAACAAATGAAGAAAAAAAGAAAAGAATTGTCTGATTTTTTTTTAAAGCAAAGTATATTTTAGGAAATTCTGTAAGTGAAAATGAAGGTCTTTGCTATGTCACTTTCATATCAACACTTACAGTCTGAGGATAATTTATTAAAATGGGAAATTGGATTCCAAAGCTGTCCCTTCCCTCTGTCTCTCTTGCCTTTGTGTCCCACCCTCCTCTCTCCAGTTCACTGCAGCTGAACGTGTTTACCAAACTTGACTTCTCAAGAAAGTGCAATGAGAGTGTTCCGGGTCATGAATGGGTTACCTCCCGGCCTGAAGAAGAAAAAATAGGAAAAAGAAAAGGCCATCACTGCAGAGGCTGCTGCTCATATTCTCCAGCTACAGTTACCCACTCCATCAGCCATGGTGACATCTGACGAACTGTTAGCCTGGCCCACATAGCTGGAAGAGCAACATCTCAGGTCAAGGTGAGTCAAGCCTGCCATCTGGTCCTGGCTCTAGGCTCCTGCACTGATGACTTTAAAATGGTACTTCCAGGAAAGTTTTCTCGGCATTTCTGCACCCCAAATGAGAGAACACTCACATAAACTCACTTCATATGTCCCCAAATCCAGAACTATCATGATAGTAGGAGGCAGTTATAAAGTAGGAAAAAAGATTTCCTAAACTTTAAAGAGCCTTCAACTTGAGGTGTATTCTCTGAGAGGCAGATAGTGTCCACCTATATTCTAGGTAAAGAACTTGAGTTATGGAGGTGAAGAGGAGTCAGCTGAGTGATTTCCAAAATCTATGACACAGAGACGATCAAGATAAGAGTGGAGTCCTGACTCCTTCTGAAAATGCATGGTCACTTTGCTTTCCACTAAATGGTACCAGAGGTCTGGAGAGAAACTCAGCAAGAGTAATTTTAGTGGAAGAGAAATAGTTTATCTTCAGAAGAAGAAATGGAGTAGCCTTGACCATTTAGTCTGTGCTACAGTGGGTGAGGCAACGGAAATGTGCTGTTTATACCAACAAAGTCAGAATGTCCAAACTGCTGCATCTCTCCAGGGATGGAGTGGGAGGAGGGAGGATCCAGATGTTGGTGTGGTATGTACATGAAAACAGCATGAAGCATATTGTAATATAAAATTGTTGGAACTGTGAAACATTGCATTATTTTGATGAGGCCAGGAAATGTGCGGATTAAGGATCGTTTGGCAACAGAGTATTTTAAAATCTGTATTTATAATTTTCACAGCCAGGAAAGTTAATTTATTTTGCATAGAACTATGTAGCTTTTGAAGTTAGAGATAGCCCACAAAGGAGCATCTGTCTTGGAGAAATGGGATGCGGGGGCCCTGAAATAACAGGAGCAGAAAAATGAAGATGTTGAAATGAAGAATTGTGGTTTAACTGTTTTGATTATCAATAAACAGCCAAGTTAAGCACACGCACTTTGCAGTGAGGCTTCCTAGGTTTAAATTTCTGCTACTTACTAGCTGAGTAGCTTTAGGCAAATCATGTCTCAGTTTTCTCATCTATAAAAAGGGGTAATAATAGGCTGGACACAGTGGCTCATGCCTGTAATCCCAGCGCTTTGGGAGGCTGAGGCAGGTGGATCACAAGGTCAGGAGATCGAGACCACCCTGGCTACCACGGTGAAATCCTGTCTCTACTAAAAACACAGAATATTAGCCAGGTGTGGTGGTACACGCCTGTAGTCCCAGCTACTCGGGAGGCTGAGGCAGGAGAATTGCTTGAACCCGGGAGACGGAAGTTGCAGTGAGCCGAGATCACGCCACTGCACTCTAGCCTGGGTGACAGAACAAGACTCTGTCTCAAAAAAAATAAAGTGGGGAGAGTGGTAATAATAGGATCAATCTCACAGTTTTATAAGCATCAACTGAATTAACATATGTAAAACACAAAAAAATTGCCTAGCACGTAGTAAGTGCTTTATAGGTATCAGTTATTGCTATCAATAAAGTTTTCAAGCAATAAAATTTTATTTTTTAAGAGGTCATCCAATTTCTTCTAGTTTACTCTGGATTTAGTTTCCTTGTTGGCTTCATTACCATTTAGGTTTTTGAGAAAGAAAATTGCTTAACTATGCCAAGTCTTCAGGTTCCTGATATTTTTCCAATATAAAGCCAAGTAATATTAGGTTGATGCAAAAGTAATTGCGGTTTTTGCCATTGGGATTATCCCATAGATAATTATCTGGATCCATATTCAATTAATGAATAGAAATTCTATTCAATAATTGAAATGTTATGACCACTTATTAGACTTTTTCAGGGAAAAAGATGTGAATTTCATTTGCTTAAAACAAGACAAAAACAAAAACAAAAACCACATCCAGCCAACTTGGTTTAATCAGCTATTTGCCTCTCAGCACTCAGCCAGCCTCTGTCTGAGGCATCAGAGAAGTGCGCCCTGAAGTGGCTGAGAGGAAAGAAGAGCCTCCATCGGATTACAGATCAGACAGAAACACCCACAGCCCCTCATCTTCTCCTTCGCTCAGAGACACACACAAAGCTCTTTATTTATTTTATACTTAAAATGTCAAAGGCGCCTGGGGGTGGGCCTCTGGCCTGGGGATTGGCAGACCACACTCCTGGGCTGACATAATGAAAGTCCACCATGTGGCTGTGTGATTCACACAGCGTGTGCATGTCACCAGCAGCCGATGGGTCTTGGCAGGGAGCCTCCTACTGGCTTGGGAACAAATAGGACTCGCATGTCCTCAAGTAGCCAGGAGACAGTAATGGAGAACCGCCTGGATGTCCGCACACTTTGCGGGCGCAAAGGCAGCAAACACCCACACGCCAAGCTATTCACAGAGTGACAACTAAGTACAGCCCAGCAGCAAGGGACTCCGTAGGACAAGCAGTCGACAGCAGAAGTCTACTAGTCCTGTCTGATCTTAAGGAGAACAAACCCAAAACGTGTCTGCAAAGAAAAGATAGCACATTTCATTTTTTGTTAACTTACCTCTTGACACGGCGCCTAAGCACCTCATGGTGTGTGCAAAGCACAGAGACCTTGGCATAGCTAGCCTTCAGAGACCAACAGACTTGATTAGAAAACCAGGCCTTCTTCTATTCACTCTATAACTTGCAGTTTTAAGGCCCTTAAACTTAAAATTGAAATTCTGAATTTGAGAATCAAGAACGAGATTTCACCAGGCTAATTTGGAAAACGAGCACAGTTTTAGACTTTCAGGATTCTATACTTTCTATAAGAATTATGTGACTGAGTGAAACACGGCTCAGTTGCAAAGCAAATGTGCTCAGAGCGCCAATCACCTGGCTTAGGGGATGATTATTGTTTTTGAACCACTCTACTTACTTTCTTTGGTAGCTCTTCAAGCGGAAGAACTCTCATTTTCTCCTTTCTCTAATAAGGAGGATGGCGATCTGAGACTTAGTGTTAATTCCATTCTTTGCTTTTAGCTAATGAAGGAATATTTGCCAGTATAGAGCTAACAGTGTGATACAGGAAATTTTTAAAAAATGAGTAAATCGAAATAGGCAAGTGAAACACATTAGCTTCTACACAATCTATTACTGGCAAAAAATAATTGTTTGTTTCCTGCTCTTTCCTTAATGCTTGGCTTTCATAGCTAACTTAGCAGTTTAATGCATCGAATAAGATGCACTGTATCTATAAACTTCTCAATGGTATTTAAGCATTTACTGAGTATCCATTGTATACATATTTGGTATTTGGAAGGTTACCAGACAAACAGAAGAGATATTTTCAACCCACAGAAACAACTTCATTCGAGAAGTAAACATAATTTTATAATTCAACTTGTAAAAAATTCCAAAGCAACATTCTGACCCACAGGATGAATTTACTTAAATTTAGGAAATTTGGAGAATTCATTCCATCCTTCCTACTATTATAGTATTTAGAAGAAAAGGTATTTATTATTAGATCTTGACAAAGAAAATGGAACCAGGTTGATGATATCACTTGTATAAGATTACAGTGAGGAAGGTAGCAAGGAATATGGCTCCCGTTTGAAGATTAAGTCAAAAGTTCAGTGATTTGTCAGAGTTCAAACAGCAACTCACTAGGATTATGTGCCAGAAGTTAGACACAAGCTTTTAAGGCCACTGTGGTTTTACCTGAGACCACTCTGTGTCCTGCTTTTTGCAGAGAAGAAACTGATCATCATACTGACAAGCAGAAATCGTTATTTTAACAGAATGTTGATTCTATGACAGAAATGTATATTGTAGTTTATTTAAGGACATGACTCTTAGGCTTGATTCTCAAATTTTAAAACACTGAAATAGCCACTGCTGTACTTTTCTGGGGAAAAAGTATCCTAATTTCACCTTATTCGAGCTACACTATAAGTCCAGAGGGACCAATGAAGGGGAAGAAAAGAACTGATGAGGTCTAAGTGGTGATTGCATTTATAGATTAGCCCTGACAGGAAGCAAATACATCTCCTCCCAGGAGGCCCCAGTGTAGTCAACTGAGAAGTGGAGTCGTTATTTATAAGCACAGTGGACTTTCCCATTACAATAAACATTTTAATTACTTTAAGTGAAAGATTATTTTTGCTGGTAGGAAGCTTAAAAAGTAAATATTGTACTGTTGTTTGTTTTTCGATGTCGGCTATGTGTGCAATCTTCTATTTTTAACACTGTTTCACACAGCAATTTGTCCTACCCCGAAATCATAATGGGAAAATAGCATACACTTAAGAAAGCATTTCACATATCAAAACCTGCAATGCCCCACGTGAGGAAAGAGTAGGCCAAATGACTGGTTGGCAGCATGGCCCCAGAGCAGTTTCATTTCCATCTGTTTTATATGATGGCCATCCACATAAAATTTCATTGACCAATAAGTTTGGAAAACACTTATCCAAATGAATCAATGAAGATGGAGTAGGAGTGTCATGATGGTGTGATTTTTATTTTTCAACAAGGTGACACATTCTCATTCTAAAAGTTACTATCACATATCGCAAAATGTGTCAACCACGTAAATCCATGATGAAAGTCGTTAAGAGTCCTCATGAAACTGTTGTGTTATGGAAGCAAAAACAACTAATTTGTAATATGAGACTCAAATAATCAACTTCCTTTTTTAAAAGTCAAAGTCCCATGATTTCTGACTGATAATATATGATATAATAACTGATATTAAGGAATTAGTGTTAATTTTTAAGGTGAGATAAAAGTAGTTGTGGTTATATTTAAAAAGAGTTCATATCGGCTGGGTGTGGTGGCTCACGCCTGTAATCCCAGCACTTTGGGAAGCCCAGGCGGGTAGATCACCTGAGGTCTGGAGTTCGAGACCAGCCTGACCAACATGGAGAAACCCCGTCTCCATTAAAAATACAAAATTAGCCAGGCATGGCGGCGCATGCCTGTAATCCCAGGTACTCATGAGGCTGAGACAGGATAATTGCTTGAACCTGGGAGACAAAGGTTGCAGTGAGCCAAGATTGCACCATTGCACTCCAGCCTGGGCAACAAGAGTGAAACTCCAAGAATTCATATTGTTTAGGGATACATTCTGAAATATTTAGAAATGAAATTATATGAAGTCTGAGATTTGTTTCAAAATAATTTGAGGCATGGAGGTGGGGTGAAATTAAAGATGTAAATTAGTCAAGATTGGCTATGGACTGCTAAATGTTGAAGCTACATAAGAGTACATGAAGTTTCTACATTGCCTCCTCTACTTTTGTAACAACATATTTGAAATTTTTAATAATAAAAAATTTTAAGAATTCTGTTTTGAGGACCCCAACAAAAAGGAATGGTCTTGATGAATTTTGAGAGGCAGCAAGAGCCCGTTCTGAAATTATTTGAAATCTCCTCTTCCCTGGTTAAGATAACCAACAAAATTGGGCTTTAGCCTCCCTAATATGACCACTACTCTGCAAAATGAAGCTACTGCTTTATCCAATTCTGTAATTAAGTCCAGATTATGCATATTTGGAGTACCTGCTTAATGTGTTGCCAACAACACATTGTATTTTTAAACAGGGCCCCATTCCACCTACATCCACATCATGTAATACTTCTAGGTTACTGTGCCTCATCGTCCTGTTAGCATGTATTAGAAATCACAGCCGAACTTTAATGTTATCTTAATCAAAATACAAACAAAAAATTAAATGTGGTGCAAAAATAATCATACCATGTATTTCAAAGCCATTAGTATGGGTAAATGAGCACTGTCTAGAAAAACACAAGAAGCACGCCCCCTATTAACACCGTCTTGGGAAATCAGAGGCGACAACTGTGAATGAGCATGGCAGCCATGCCTGCTTTTACGGAAACCAACACACTTCTATTCTACTTTCTACAGAATTAAAAAATTAAACAACTGACAACAAAAATTCCAAACTGTGGGAAAGAAAATCTTCAATTTCATTGATCTTTAAACATTTTTTAAATATCAAAAAAGTAGTCTGGTGGGTTGAATGCTTAGAGGTTTTGAACTAAATTAACTAACATTTTAAATCCGTAATTTGCTGTCACAGGTACCACCAAAAGACAAGCTGGAGAGGGAAAATTGCTATTGGTTAAATACTTTCTGTACTTTAGGTGCTATGCTGTGCACTTCAGACACAAAACCTTATGATATTGGCTTTATGATCCCCACTTTAGAGATGAGAAAGTTGAGGGTCATGGAGGTTAAGTAACTTTCCCAAGGTCACATACTAAATAAGGTGTGTATTCAGAATTTCCAGAAGACTTTGACCCCATGAGTGCTTTTAAAACCATTTGCCTTCCAGCCTGCTGACACAGTCCTGAATATTTCAAAATGTATCAATACATTGAAAGATGTAACCCAAGTCCTTTTTAATGCTCTTAGACTGCCAATAAGATAATTCTATGAATTATTTTCTATGTATATATCACATATATCTTCTTCCAATTTACTGATGAATCGATTTCTACCTAGCCTGGTCCAAATCAAGTTAATCAAACTCCATACTTTTCTCTAACTATCCTAGAAAGAGACAGCCAAAAAGTCAGAAGTCTAATTCAACTGGTCAGTCCCACTATTTTCACATTGGAAAGATAATTGCTTACAACTGAGCTCTCCCTAGACTTCCACTCGCAGCAATTCAGGCTGGAACGTGCTCTCCTGTCACACTCTGTCTTCTCCAAGTGCGAGGGAGTTTTGTCTAGTAACAGATAATTAAAGACATGGCAGTGCCACTTGCTAGGATTTCACTCTTTCTCTTTTACGTCTTATAAAAGAAGAAACTTCAGTTTAAAGATTAGATTTTTTTCCCCCTTTTCTAAAGCTGGGTATACCAACTGGCATCGGCTGTATTAAAATCAGGAGAAGCCTCAATCAAAAAGCCTCTCTCGGAAGGCAGGCTTTCTTGTTAATATGCACCAACATGAAAGGCTTTCTTTTCATCCTATACAACTACAGTGTGTGTAAATTGCAGGGGGCTCATTGGCATAAATCTCGCCTGCGACCTCTGAGGTAAACTGGATTTACATTACTTTCTGACAAGAATTAAATGAAGGCCTTGTGGATATATGAACAGCCTTCTAGGCTGCAACAGATGGGCATGAATGTGCTCCCTAGGAAAACTATCAGTGACATCTGTGTCCTCCAAATTCTGGTGGTCTCAGCCAATTAACGGGGGTGGGGGGAGAAGCGGGGGAAGCGGTGGGGGTTGGGAGGCCACAGCACAGCCCCCAGCCAAAACCCAGGCAGAAGTGTTTGTGTTTGGAGATGGGATCAGGCTGGCCTGCAGCAGCGAGGTTAACACTTTATTGTTATCATTCAAATGGAGAATGTGGCTTACAAGCTATTTGTATACCACAGTGAGGATAATATGATTTTTCTCATTTGACCGGAGGAGATGGCCCTCTCTTGCAGCTGATATCATATTTCAGTGCAATCTCTTTGAGACGGGTATTTACTTTTGTCTCTTCCGAGGCAGGCTGAGGGTGTTGCTGTCTGCCAGTTTCTGTAGTGCATTCATGAGTCACAAAGCAGGTGAACTCTAAGATGACACAGAGATCTGTCTCCAAAACATTCTCCTTCAAAGTCTCCTTTCTTTCTTCAAAATTGCATGCACTGATTTCACCAAAAATTAAAAATTAGTCAAAATCAGGGTTTTCTAGTTAAAATAAAGTCAAGAGAAATCACATCAGATATCTCGAATGAAGTGGTGGAGGAATCCTTCAAAGGATACGACGAACCATGAACCCCACTGTCTGAATTTACCAGGTCTCAGGATGTCAGTCCCCCTGTGTTCAATGTGCAGGCAGGAGGAAAGCCGGAGGAACCAGGACAGAAGATAAGATTCCTCTCTGGCACCTCTCCTTTGCTGCAATCTCTTGGCCCACTTGCTTGGACTGTGTAGGGCAGGAGACCAGGACTGGGGAGCTGAAAGGATGGAAGTGGAGAGGAGAACTAACATTTACTTATTCTGTAACAGGAGGAATCAGGAGAGGCGTATGTACGTATTCCAGGTCCCATGTATTCTGGGCCCCAGCAATAAGAGCAGAGATTTGGATCTAAAGTACCCAAGTCTGAATTCTAGCTCTAACATTTACTGCAATATGAGAGAATGGGCAAGTTACTTAACGCCTTTGTGTCTCATTTTGTCATCTGTAAAAATGAGCTAACAATTGTATTTACCTCTTAGTAAGGATAAAAGAATATGACATACAGAAAATGCTCTGATATTGCTGTGAGGGCTGTTTTTATCTACAGTTTACTGTGGATTGAAGGCCCACAGTTAGAGTTCCAGACCTCTAAACTAGTTTGGCAAAATGAAAGGCATTGTGTTATACTAGCTTCTGAAAATTCAGAAAAGTGCTTTTTCAAAAGAAGCAATTGTCATTACTTTTAGGAGCCTGAGGTCATGCTTTAAAATTACATATTTTCTTCAATGTATAAGATTTTGAAATTCTTTGCTAAAATGAACTTAGTAAATATCAAAAGCATCTAGATAATTCTAAATTATAAAGTAGACTATCAAGAGGCAAGTAACATAACATTTAGACCAAAACAATGAAATTAAGGTGTTTATTTTCACCTCCTTTTCTTAATTGCAGGAGTGGAAATGAGTAGCTTGTTCTGTCCTAAATTGGTTATCATATGTGAAGTTTTAGGAGACAATGGCTAATCATGATAGTTTGGATGTAAACTGTACACCCCTTTTTCCTAGGTGTTGTTTAAAACATAGTAATTCCACACAACCATTGTGTACAACAGCAACAACAACAAAAGGAGGACAAGTGGACCTTCTAAACAAGTGGCCTACTGTCTAAGCCATAAATGCTCATAGTGCTGTTTTTAAAGTACATTTTCACATAGGAATTCTTATTCTCTTCTTCTCTGTATGATTTTTTAAATGATCCAATTCTAAGAACTTAGGCAGGCTGAGTTTCAGCACAATGTAAGCTTGCTTCTAGAGGAAGTCAAATTGTTGGTCAACAAAGAAGTCTCTTGCTCTTTCTCCACAGAACTTCCATGCTGGCTGGAGAAACCTGTGGCCTCGAAGGTGAGGGTGAAAGCAACTGTAGGCATAATTTTTGTACAAGCTGTGACTTCATTACGCTGTAATACCAAACATAATTTTGTCTTATTCTCTTGGCACCAATATCATTATGTTGAGCAATAAATAGAAGAGAAGCCTTTGTACACACAGGGATTCAGAAAAGAATCGACACTAAACAAAAGCACCTGTTGTTTCGTTCTTGTACTGACCTCAGAAGTGACCAGTTGGCTGCATTCACCCCATACTTCTCCCTAGGCTTTGCCCAGCACTACCATCTCACACATCATTATTGGACGTAAAAGGAGAATAATTGAGGAGAAGATCAATAAATTTAAAAGCTCTTTAAAAAAAGACATAATGAATTTGGTACAGCACATATTTTTAGATCAAAGATGCCTTTGAAGTGACAAAACCCTAATCTATATACTACTGAAGCACTTCCTTTCTCTCCCAAACTGCTTGTTGTCAAATAAAATGGAAGTTAAGGAAATTATCTTTATCTGAAAATGGCCAAAAGAAGCCATCACCTAATGACAGCCTTGTCACAAGCGACAATTGGGGAAATTGTCAGGAAGGCAAGGCCTAACAAGCAGCAGAGTGGGCTTGCTGTTTGCACTAATCTGGCCGTGCAGCCCCCACACACCATCCCAGTCAGCTTGCTGTGTGAAACAGCTAAGGCTTTGTCAGCGTTAACAGGGACTGGAAAGAACACGCTTTCATGAATATGTATTACCATCCCTCTATGTCTACAGAGACAAACCCTTCAAAACTGAGATATAAAACACACACGCACACAGACACACACACCACCGACCCACAAAAACCAAGAGAACCTAAGCTACTTGGTTGAGAGTAGTGAAATGCTAGTAACTAAGCACCCAGTTCCGTGTGTTTGCTGGGATCTTTCTTTCCCAGCAATTGAGATAAAATCTTTAGGGGGCTTTCAATCTTTGGGAACCACGTGCGTGAATTCAAAGATGCCACACATCGTTACATGGATTGCAAATCACACATTTTATAGTGAATTCACTTTCCTAATACCAAATGTGTTCTGAAATTCTAATACTAAAATGAAAACAACTTTGATATCTTAACTAAGTGCATGTGCAGTTTTTAAGAAACTGATCAAATCTCATACCGACTTCCTATGAAGTAGTAAAAGCACTATGTGGAAAATTATGAAGATGTAGCATTTCCCAACATTGAGTAGAAGGACATTGCGCAGGCACAAAGTGGAAATCACAAATAAGAAATTTTAAGGTGAAAAGGGTGGGGGGGAATCTACTCTGTAAGCCCTTTGTAATCTTAATAATAGTGTTTGTTTAAGAAAATCCATATTATGTGTATTTTTTTTCTTCAAAGATAAATTATTTTACATTCACCCCAGGGCATAGATCTAGTAAGATATTTTTGAATGACTGAAATTAGTTTTTCTACTAGCATTGAAATTTAAGTATAAATATGTATGTGTGTGCATTTACCTTCACTTTTTTTTAGAAGCAGATGCATAGGACAGAAAAGTATAAAGTTATTTCTTTTTTACTTTTTTCTGGTATGATAAAGTTTGGTTTCCCACCGTGCAAGAGACAAAGCTCAGTTTTGAAGGTTTTCTATATTACGCAATGTTTGCTGTAGACATTTACATTTCATTAGCATATTCTGCTCTACATGAAATCCAGCGTTGAATGCTCCCAGCGCGCTAAAGCTAATCCTCTTTAAAGAGCTACAGGCTATATTACATGTGGCCACAGCAGCAGTCTTGCCATCGCTGCATCACTTTGAAGACGATGAACAGAGTTCTCTTGTGTGTCTGTCCATATCCAGACTCATAAACCTTTGCTTTCTGTGCTGTGAAATCCTTCTGTTTTCATCAAGGAGAATTACAAGGAGGCCGAAATCCAAGTTACCATTCTGAAAGCTGGACTGCGCTTGAAGAGACGATATTATGCTGATTTCACTTTTTCCTAAGTATCTATCCACAATCTTTTCAACTAAGATTAAAATGAACTATATCCAAGTATTTTTGGTTCTTTGATTAGGATCAAGTGCTAACCACACCTTCTGTCTAGGGAATCTGATCCTGGATAATCAAGAGAAAGAGACTCAGCGATGTCACAGCTTTGCAGGGCAACATTAAACATTTAGATGCATAATTTCTAGGTAGCTCACTTTTCCATAGACAAAGACGACTCAGCTGGCTATATCCAACTGAGCCACCAATAGATGATGCGGTGATCCAAATTCAACAAAGTATGGCAAACTAAAAATTATACAACATTGCGGAAAAAGTATTTTTTTAGTTAAAACAAAGGAAAACAGTGAAGTCCATATTCTAGTGATGACATTCCCTTAATAATGCTTAAATTATTTTTTAAAAGAAAAGTGCTATATTATAAAGAAGACTGATTTTGTTTTTTCTTCTCTTGTAGTTAACTAATTTATTTTATTTATTTAAATTATTTGTAATTTTAAAATAATTATTGTGTAAAAATTGCTATTGAAGATGTCTGTTACACTATCTAATGTTATTTTACTTAAAGCCCCAATTTTAGTAAATTGTCCTATGATTTCAAAGCAAGAGATACTTTGATTTTCATGCCAAAGAAATATATTTCTTCTTATTTGATTATGGACATCTGAACCTCATCATATTAACCTTTTTTGCTTTTACTCCCAGGAAACTCAGAGCCAGGATTTGTGCTCAGATCCAGGGTTGTCCCTCATTTGGATAACCTTGTACAAACTAACCCATACCCTTCATTATTTGGTCCATCTTCTTTACCCTTGACTTAAGAGCTCTGGACACACCTGTGTCTCTCATTGTGGGTAATTTCAAATATTTTTGAAGATACATGCAGAGTAAAGAACATTTCTCAGTAGTGCTTCTTATTTAAAGTAGCCATTTTCTTCACAAGCATATGCTAAAGGAGCTTTACAGCACGGTGGAAGGAACTCTGAGTTTGGGGTTAAGTAGGTTTGCCCACTACATAGCAGGTAGTTTTTGCCTGCTCTCCTGAGGTGACTGTGAGGTAGATGACCAGTTATAATTCTCTCTCTGTTCCTGTGAACCACTTTGGCACTTTCAGAAATTAAATGAAAACTTTGCTACGAGTTGTCATGCCATCTTCCTTTAATTCTGGCAATATCTATATTCAGGCTGATATTTATTTATAGTTAATGTAACTCTCTGCTTGTTCTTACATTCCACTCACTTCCAAGGTAAAACATACTCTGAAAGACCTTATGATTTTATTTGCAGCCATCCAGACACTAGCAAATACCTTTCCCAAGAGGTATACATTTTTCTATGACTGCACCACTTTGAAATTTATTAAGCATCTTTTCTGTAGGCTTTTCCTCTTATTCCTTATATATATTTTTTCTGGTTGTCTGTTTAGCATCACTTTCTAATTTAAACAAGGTAGAAAAAAGGTATACAGTTAGGTAGATTTACAATTATTCAAAATATTGTACTCAAAAACAGTTTTCCTACGGGAAAAAACATTTGAGTATGAACATACTTAAAAATTAAAATGACGGCCGGACGCGGTTTCTCACGCCTGAATCCTAGCACTTGGGGAGGCCAAAGTGGATGGATCACCTGAGGTCAGGAGTTCAAGACTGGCCTGGCCAACATGGCGAAACCCCATCTCTACTAAAAATACAAAAATTAGCTGGGCGTGGTGGCGTGCGTCTGTAATCCCAGCTACTCGGGAAGCTGAGGCAGGAGAATCGCTTGAACCTGGGAGGCAGAGGTTTCAGTGGGCCGAGATCACGCTATTGCACTCCAGTCTGGGTGACAGAGTGAGACTCCCTCTCAAAAGAAAAATGACATAAAATCGTTTATTAATCAAAATTATTTAAAAAGTTATTAGCAAACCATTCAGCTTTTATCCAAAATAAATATATATTTAAATTTATTACTGAACATTTCTGAAAATTCACAGTATAGCAGACTTAAGAGATACTTCACAAATCCTCAAAAGGAAAAAAATTATTTGACCACAACTCATAAAAGCTCTAAATTATTAATTCAAAATTAAATTTTTTTATTGAGCCACTTGGAAATTTCTTTCTTTTCCTTTCCTTTCCTTTCCTTTTTTTCTTTCTAAAAACACAGTCTTACTCTGTTGCTTAGGCTGGAATGGAGTGGCATGATTGTAGCTCACTGTGGCCTCTAACTCCTGGCTCAAATGATCCTCCCACTTCAGCCTCCCTAGTAGCTAGGACTACAGGCACATGCCACCATCCCCGGCTCATTTTTATTTTTTAAACTTTTTTAGAGATGGAGTCTCACTACTATTGCCCAGGCTGTCTCAAACTCCTGACCTCAAGCAGTTCTCTTGTGTCAGCCTCCCAAAGTGCTGAAGTTTACAAGTTTGAGCCACTGCACCCAGCCCAACACTTGGAAGTTTCAATAGCACTCAGAAACCATTTTACTGTCATTTTCCAATACATTTCCAGACTTAATGCAACCAAAACTATGTTTAGATGAAAATTTATAGCTTTATAATCTTTAATAATAAAAGCAAAGAAGTATAAAATGTGATTTTTATTTCAAATAAGTAAAAAGAGAGACAAACTAAAACTTAGGGAGTTGGGGGAATGCATAAACATAATTTTTTTTTAAAAAATAATAATTTATAAAAAGTAGATAAATAGAAAAAGCTAGTTGTTTAAAAAATCAGTACAGTGGCTTTCAGGAAAATCTAATGAAAAAAAAGGACTCTTTTCAGAATGGGAAAAGGAATAAAAACACTGTTATGATTAAGACTTCAGAAGTATAATAAACTATGACGTACAAATCCAATTTTAAAACATGAAAGCTTACATGAACTACATTTTCTAGAATAATTTTTAATAGATGGTTAAAACTGGTTGAAGAAAAAAGCAATTTCTAGTTAAGAATAAGTGGAAAAATTTGTCTATTATTTCCAAGAAAGGTACCAGATTCAGATGTGGTTGTAGTCTATTTCCCCCAAATTCTTTGGAAATGTGTAATTTCTGGGATATTTAGATTATATAGTTAATAGAAAAATATAAAAGACATTCCTAGTTCATTTTATAAGGCCAGCATAACACTGTTATTAATACCTGACCAAGACCATGAACAAAAAAGATAACTATAGAAGATGCTGTTGTTGCCCATCCATAGCTCCAAAATATTCACTGCCAACTACATATTTAATAAGAAATGGATTCAAGCATTTAAGCAGGAGGAAAATTTTAATTATACACTTAAAATGGTTAAATTTTATGATTTGTGAAGTATACTTCTATAAAGATGTTGAAAATTATATTCAGCTAAATTTCTTTCTTTTTTTCTTTTTTTTTTTTTTGAGACGGAGTCTCGCTCTGTGGCCCAGGCTGGAGTGCAGTGGCCGGATCTCAGCTCACTGCAAGCTCCACCTCCGGGGTTTACGCCATTCTCCTGCCTCAGCCTCCCGAATAGCTGGGACTACAGGTGCCCACCACCTTGCCCGGCTAGTTTTTTTTTTTGTATTTTTTAGTAAAGACGGGGTTTAGCCATGTTAGCCAGGATGGTCTTGATCTCCTGACCTTGTGATCCGCCCGTCTCGGCCTCCCAAAGTGCTGGGATTACAGGCTTGAGCCACCGCGCCCAGCCTAAGATGGTTAAATTTTATGATTTGTGAATTATACTTCCATAAAGATGTTGAAAATTATATTCAGCTAAATTTCATTCATTAATTTTTGGTCATCTCAATTTATGAAAGAGGCAAATGACCCAAAGAGATTGAGCAACTTGCTTAGAGTTAAAGCTTTTTTTCCAACATGAAAATTAATATTTCCAAATGTAGTTTATGTGTGTCTGTCTTCCCTGGATTCAACACTAAGTGATACCTGTCTGAATCTCATTTTACCCACTCTTTTAATGAGTCTACTTTCCATTGCCCAGGGTACTTCCTTATCTATCTCTACTGAGTGTGGCTGCTCATTTGATTACTTTTCTGCTGGGATCACTAGGTCTAAAAAGAGCAAGTGAAAACCTACACTTTGATTCATTCCTCTGTTCACTCATTCATTCAGATAGTCAACAAATATTTATTGAGTGCCTACTATGTGCCAGACACTATTCTAGGCACTAGGGAAACAGCAGTAAACAAAAGTAGATTTAATCGTTTTGAGAGGTAGATTCCAGCCAAGGGTATGGATTGGTTGGTTGGTTGGTTTTACATTCGTTTATTTTTTCAGAATGCAAAGCCCCATGAAAAATTCATGACCGAGGACTTACATGCTATAAAAAAATAAGCACTTCCCATATCCATTCAGATTGGATAAAGATCCCAAGAACGCAAGGGATGAATCAGAGCTGTTGAAACATGATCCTTCTGTGGAAGCCCTGCACCTGTCCTCCTCAGGAGAAGTCCAAGAAAGCCAAGAATTAATGAGGAAGACCCTTTATTACTGGAATCTGCTTAGATTTAACTAGGTCAAGCTTTCCCTCATTCAGATGAAATGGCATTTTGAGATAGAGATTATACTGTCATTGAAAAATATAAAGAGTTATATTTTGGCCTCCAGATTTTGTGGCTTGAATATTATACCCATTATGCAGGTCTCTCAAAGCTGGTACTCAGAAACTCACCTCACACAGATATTAGTCCCTGTCCTGTCACATTTTCTCAAACAGGATTCCAGTGAGTTTGTTCATTTCTATCCCAAGATGGCTCCAGCTTCTACTTCCTGCTAAGAACATCCAATACTACAGGAGGACAGGAATCCAACCAACCTCCTGCAAAGGCATTCATGTCTACCTTTTGCAAAATGAAAAAAACCTTGATCATCTGGCTTATCTTGTTCTTTAAAAAAGACTACAGCTCAATGATTAGAATCACAATAAGTGCCCAAAATCAAATGATTGCATTTCCCTGACTCAAAAAGGATCTTAACATAGGTACTGTGAACCCCTGGAATGTGGTAGGTTGGCAAAAGCTAATCCAAGACCCTTGTTATCCAATCTTTCTTTCTGGCTCTAGCAGTAACTGTAAATGAGGAACAATGATCATACAAAACAAAGTAGCCCAGGATTTTTTTCTCATCCAGCTTCCAGAAGAATAATTAGATCCAAAAGAATCCTATAGCACAAGGATTTGGGTCCAACATTGGAAGAGCTTTTGAGTTACCTAGTTTAAAATAATAAGTAAAATTCCTTCTTATCGCAACTTTCCCTTAGATCCCCTGGGATATATATGCCCTACTAATATGCCAAGATTCCTATATAAGAACTAAGCTTTAAAACCGCCTTAAAACTTTAAAACCACCTTAAAATTTGATATCCTCATAGTATACACTATCCTAATCAATATTATTTAGATACTTGCCGTGTTAACATGGCCCTGAACAAAGCTTCATTTATTGGCAGTATGGATAGGGAAAACCACTTTTCTTTTTTTTTTTTTTTTTTGAGACAGAGTCTCGCTCTGTCACCCAGGCTGGAGTGCAGTGGTGAAATCTTGGCTCACTGCAATCTCCACCTCCCAGGTTCAGGTGATTCTTATGGCTCAGCCTCCCAAGTAGCTAGGACTACAGGCGCATGCCACCACACCTGGTTAATTTTTGCATTTTTAGTAGAAATGGGGTTTCACCATGTTGGCCAGGTTGGTCTCAAACTCTTGACCTCAAGTGATCCGCCCGCCTTGGCTTCCCAAAGTTCTGGGATTAAAGGCGTGAGCCACTGAGCCCGGCCTGGAAAACTTTTTCTTCAGGAAATTTGTGATATGCATCTAAAGCAGTGCTTAGAGGGAAATTTGTTCTGTATCCTGATCAGGGTGTTTGTTACACAGTTCTATACATTTGTTAAAATTATAAAATAAAGAACAAACAAAATATCAGTGTTGCTGTATGTTAAGAAATAAATAAAAATAAAGCCTATTTATGCTGTTTACAAAAGAAAAAAAAAAACAAAAACGCACACATACGAAAAATCCAAAAACAAACAAACAAAAACAAAAGGAAAAGAAAAAGCATTAAGAAGCTTCGTGCTTCTGTTAGGCTGTGTGGCAGAAGTGTCTAAATATCAGAAGGAGAGTCTGACCAAGTTATACCTACACAAGAATGGGCTTACACACCAATAGAGTTGTAGAATTCTTTTTTCTAACTTATGTCAACAGAAACTAATGGAATATGTGTGCAAATGGATTCTTAAGTGCTAAATGAAGGAAGAAGAAAGGAATATAGCTCCTTTGGGTCAAACATTAATGTGGGTTCTTCTACCAGAGACTCTGGTAATTGTGCTAGTTCTGGTAGGTGGGATTGGTTATGACCATTTGTTCAGTTGGTTGGCTGGTACCTGAACTCAGTGTTGGCCTACACTAAAGGAAGTCAAGCTGTTAGAAATTAGTATACTGTGGATGAAGATATACAGATACCTAGAGATAGAAATATTAGAATAGATTTGTGAGGGTGATCTGCTCACTCAACCCTGTAGCGTATCACTCCTAATTACGTTCCAGGGATAGTCCTAGTACCAAGGTATTACAAAACATATTAGTGAGAAAGTACACATCACTAAAGAGCAAGATGGCAACTATACTTTGTAATCTGGGGATGAAAGTAGAAATGTGCTCCATGATATACTCTCTTTAGAATTGAGAGGATATTGGAGAGGCATAAACCAAGAGGCAAGGTGGGCATAATTATGCGGGGCCAGATCAGTAATCAGAATGGTTTGACCTGCAAGGACCTTTAGCTTCAGCTTTAATACATGGGCAGTACACTAAGGTTTTACTCCAACTATGTATTATAATTGAAAATCCTAAGCCTGGCAAATAGAAGTGTGGCTTGAGGGACCACAGTCTCATAGTCTCTTACTTCCCAGAACTGAGTTGGTTCATAGACCCAAAGCCCCTTGCATGAAATGGAGGCTGGGAACCCTTGAAGCCAAGTTCTTTGAAATTGCATCTCAAGGTTTCCTTTTAGTATTCACCAAAGTGATCTGTAGTAATTCACTAGGGTAAATGTACAATGGAGAAACCAAAATAGACGTTTTCGAGATTATTGGAATTGTCTCTGAGCTACAGCCTAGGGACATATAACACCACTACAATCCAACCATCAGAAGGAAAGCTTAAGAGGGTTGGGTGATAAATGGAATATTGGATGAAATGTATCTCAGTGTGTTCATTCTAGGTCCAAGCGTTCATCCTGTATTTATTTTCCAAGTTCCTATATGTAGAATTAGAGAAGACCTTACTCAGCAAGTGGCAGAATTCCTACATTGGCTCCCTGACTGTACTGTGTCATAACCTAATATTCAGGGACCTTGATCATTTCACCATTTCATAGGACATCGACCATGGCCATGTAATTGATGGCAACCAGTCAATGAATCTGCTGAGCATAAATTAGCGAATACACAAGATGCCTTGGTAAGGCTTACATGTGACTAAGGATAAGAGAAAAATTCCATAAAAGTTCAGAGATCTACTAACTCACTGATGTTTCTGGGGGTCTAGAGATCTGGAGTATATTGAGATATCCCCTTCAAATTGTGAAAGTCAGTTTGCTGTACCTTCTTGCATCCAGTTCTAGGAAGAAAGAGGCACAAATATTTGGTGGACTTTCAGTATTACACAGGCAAATTAACTGGTATTCTTCCTTCCTCCTTATTGATAAACCATAGGCTTTATATTTAAGGAAGGTCCCAAATAAAAGAACATTCTTTTGCCAGTTCAGTTTAAAGAATAAACCTCTCTTGCCACTTAGCCCCTGGGACTGTAGAGTGAGTGACTGTGGCAAATCAGGATGCCATATTGATCCTATGGAACTCCTGAATAAGATTATCATAGCACAGATCCCAGACTTGAGGGTAAAGTCATATCTCTTTGGCAAATATCTGTTTTCCTTGAGAAACCTCACCTAGTGGTTGTTATTTGGTACTGTTAGAGATTGAGTGTCTAGACATAAGAAATCAACTGATTATGTATGAGACCTGAGCTGCCCATCTGAATCAGATGTGACTTGATTGACGTGTTTGAAAATTTGGATGTGCACAGCAGCTCTCCATAATCAAGTTGAAGAGGCATATACAAGATCAGACTTAAGCAACTGCTAAAGATATAAGAAAGTTTCATGAGCAAGTGGCTCAAACTCTCCTACTAGTCTTGCTCTGATGCCACATCTCCTTAGACCCACATATACAGTGTCATGGGGATTTCTCTATGGACAGGACAGAAAATGTCCAAGGCTGATTTACTGATGTTTATGCATAATATACTGTCATACATAAACTGATACAGCATTGGAGCTCTCCTCACTGTCAGCCATGAGAAACAAGTGAGAAGATAAATCCTCCCAATAAACAGACTTTAAGTGTTAACTCAAATTGTATACTTTGCCTACAAGGAAAGAAAATCACAGTGCAATTCAAAGACAGAGCTGAAAGGTTGGGTTAGATGATGAGGAAATTGAAAGGAACAAGATTGAAGGATAATGACAAGGAGGTTTAGGGTAGAGATACACGTATGGATATGGATGGACCTCACAGAATGGGTTTACAATATCAGGATACTTGTGCCCCATGTAAATGTCCACCAAAGGGCTCCCACTACAGAACACACCCTCTCAATAATCAGCTGGCAAAAGACCAGTACTGCACATGTCAGTTTTCCTGTCTCCCTACTCTCACTATTGTTCCTCAATGAGTTCAAGAAAAAAGTAGCCATGGTGACAAAGATGGAGGTTATTATGCATGGACTCAACCACATGAAGTTCCCCTCACCACAGCAGATCTGACTACCACCACTATCAAATGCTTGAAACGCCAGCATAGTGAGCCCTCCATTTAGCTCTAATCCCGAGGGATGAGGGTGGAACAGCTAACCTCCTGTTGGCTGTTCATAGTGAACCTCTTTCATCATGGATTTGTAGCAATTTTTCTCCCTGGAATGGACATTCGTTCTGGATGTAGGTTTGGCTCCCTTGCTATGCTTCTCTTAACAATACCGTCTGTGGACTTACTGAAAGCTTAATTCACCCACATTAGTCCATACAACACTGCCTCTGGCCAAGGATGCTACAGGACAGGGCGTTTCCCACAGGATTCATTGGTCATACCATAACCCTGGAGCAGCTGGCCTTATAGAGCAAAGCAATAATCTATTACATACTCCGTTTTAGAGCCAGCTGGAAGACATGAGGCATGAATACTGGTGTAGAGAAAATGGTATATTCTCTGAATCAATAACCAATATATGGTGTTGTTTCACCCAAGGACAGGTCACATAGGTCCAGGAATCAAAGGGAAGAAGTGAAAGTAGAACCTCTCACATCACTGGGAGTGCTAGATTTAGTAGATTATAACTCTAGCCTTTTAACCAGTTGCAAAAACAAGGACCGTTGCCAGTATTCAAATTTCCCTGTTTGTGTGGTAGTGCATATGTTCATACCTAAACCCATTTCTTTTTTCCCCTCTCCCTGTTGCCTATTAATTTATACAGGCTACAATGGTGGTGATTACCTTTATAGCTTAGTCTGTGAATGACATGTAGGTACTTTTATAAAACTGTTGCCAAATGTCTCCTTTCTCTTATTTAAGTGTTCATGCAATAAATTCTTCCTGGAATTAAGTTTCAAAAATAAGTCTGCATTTACGGATGAACTTACACACACCCCTTTACTGACTGATGAAACCAGCTTGTTCCTCTTCTGACTTGGTTGCCTGGAGGCTGAGAACTTTCTGTAAGCTCTATTGTATGATTCATTCAACACAGGTTTCCAGGACCCAAGTTTCTTTCTTCGTTTATTCTAAATGGTTTCTGATCAGCGTTTTTCAATTTAACTTTTCCTTACATTGGATTTTTGTACATTTTAGTAGTGCATGTCACTTCAATTCCTTTTCACATGTACTTACGTAAATACGTAAGTAAATAAATAAACTGAGCCTTTAGTGAAGTAGTTTGTGGCTTCCCCTTAGCAGGTCGGTCACACAGTAGCCTGTTCATTCAACCAGTATTTATTAAGTGCTTACCATGTACAGACATGACAGGCCTATACCCCCCATCCTTGTGCGTGTCTTCATGTCCTTGACTATTGCTGTGATTTCATGTCAGAGGCCCCATTGTCAGCCTCATGAGCAATGCCATGGGGTGATATATTGCTGCTCTTATTTGGACTGTCTTCCAGAGACTATTCCTGATTGTTCCTCACTCCCATCCCCTGAAGTCTGCCTTCCACTAATGGGTGCCTTTAAATCCAAATCCACTCTTAGATAACATCTTATAATTTCTGAATTCTCCGATAACTTTTATACTTTCCTATTTTAGGTTAACTGCAACCTTATGGCTTTTAGAAGCTACCCCAAAACCAAAATGGCCTCATCCTGAGAGCCAAGGGCTTTCTTTGTTTTGAAATAAAAAAGTACAATACGTGGGTCTGGGCAGGGGTAATGTTCTCAGGGAACACAAACATTGTAGTTTCTGGAAAGATGTGTTCTTTACTGGCAATAGTGAACTAGCATTTCAGTTATAAGTCAGGCTCTTCAGAGTTTGATTGGTAAAAATAAATGGATTGGACTGGGCACAGTCTACTCAGCTTTTCTCTTTTTCTATTGTTTAGGAATACTGTTTGTCTAATATGGGTACAATTCTCCATAAGTGCTTGGATTATTTTCCTCTTTTTCTCCCTAAACTGATTTTTCCTCCTTCCTGCCTTCTTGTTCTTCCCAAGCATGTATATTTATTCTTTCATTCATTCAACATTTTCCTAAGCACCTACTATATGCCAGCGCTCCACGATGTGAAGGGTAAAGGGATGAAAACGGCACAGTCTCTGGACTCTAGAAGCACACATCTGTGTGGAGGCCAATCTGTAGAAAATGATTACAGCCTTGTGATAAACGACAGAGCAGAGGCACCGTGGAAGCCTAGTGATGTCCCTTCACCTGACGCACAAGCTGCGAGGCTCTCTGGGGATAATGACCCTGCTTTCTAATGCAGCACAAGGTCATCAATCTATCATGTTGGGTGAGATGCCGGGCTCTTTCACAGCTGAAAGAACCAACAAAACATCCCAGGCCACCGCATGAGCAGGCACAGTTTTGGAAGTCACACTAATTTTCCCACAAATCCACATATATGCAATGTGACCCGGGATAGTAAAACTAGTACTCCAAAGTAGAATTTTAAGGAAAAAAATTCATATTTCTCACGTAAGGCACAGAGATTACACAAAAGTATTAAAGAGCTTTCTTAGGAGTCCTGAATGCCCGGTGTGGCACTCCAGAAGTCTCTGTCAGTCAGTGAAATGATGTCAATAAAGGATGGTAATTGGTCCCTAAAGGATTGCCTTGGGGAGTGTGAAGAACAAATACTCAACAGTGGCAACAAGCGAGCAAGGGAGGGTATAATTATTTATCTAGATCAAAAGATGTGGATACTTTGGACATGTAGGATGTAGTCAGATAATTAAGTAGTGTTACGTATGCATTTCTGCACTCCCCAAGAGACTTCCAGGAAAGCTATTTACCTTCCCCGTTTGATACTTCTTGCTCTTGTATCAATGACTAGCAGCCAGTGTGAACAGAGCCAAAACCTTTCTACCAGCAGCTAATGCAGTCTAGTCCCGCAACAGTGGGCATGACTGCGAGTGGGCTCTTGTCCACAGACACAAGGAACCTGGTGTGTCAGCAAAGAATCTTTGGGCCTGTGGTCATAAACAGAACTTATTAATGTATTGACTTTACTTAGTCCTCTCGTCAACAAAACAAAAACCACAGCTTTCTTTTTTAGATACTTATTGCTTAGCATTCCCCCTATCCAAGTTCGCCATCTACAGGTCATATCATTTACAAATTGCTTTTAAGGTCTTCAGAAGATTGCATATGAGACTTCACGTGTGCCTCCTATTCAGGGAGGTGATACTACTAATCCTTGATTGATGCCACAACTGATGGCTATTACTGTATCACTATTCTCTTGTTAGATATTGACTGCACTCTTCTTTTACGTTATCACTCAGGGATTTAGGGTAAAAAGGTAATAGTGAAAAAAGTGTATGTTTTAGTGCCATATTTCTTAACTTGTTAGAAAAATTCACTCTTTTTTGGTTAACATAAAAGTATCAGCTTATTAAAGATCACAGAGCTTGTTAGTAAGTTGCAGAGTTGGTGTTGGAATGCAGATCTGTCTCACTTCAAACCTGCACTGTGAACAAATTCATCATACTGTCTCTGAATATTTTGTTTTTCTATATTTCAAACCTAGAATGACTGCCTATGGCTTTTCAACTACCCTCTCCCCCTCACTTTGAAATATACTCTCCTGGGCAGGGGGCATCTCCCTACTGCTTCAGTGAGCAGGAAAGAGTGACCCTTCTTGATGTACTGCACAGTGACTGAGAATACAGGCAGAAATGCAGAGAAGCCTCTTGCACCACCACGTTAGTCCAGCAGCGTTCCAGAAGTCCAAGGTGAAACCGTAACCCGCTCCTCCTCTTCCTGGAGCTTAACTTGGCAAGTGCCTCCTGATCAGACCTCTATTCATTTGGAGTCCTCCCTGTGGGCTCTAAATGAACCCCTGTTCAATCAGCAATGCCTAGATTTATGTACACAGAGGGGCTGAGGCCTGCTCTGCAAAAGCATCCTCAAGTTGGAGTTTCTGTCATATTTTTCTTCGGAGGTTGCCTTTTAAGAAGACCATCAAGAAATTAAAGACACCCAAACTAGTTTTGGCATAAAGGGGAATGTATTGGTGGACATGAGGACAGGAAATGCAGACAGTCCTCATGTGGAATTAGAACAAGGAAACGGAAAGCTGTTAGTGCAAGGCTGCCTCTCTTTCTCTCTCTCTCTCCACAGTCTGATTTATTCATTCCATAAAGACTTGAATGCCTACTATGTGTCAGGCACCTTGCTAGGTAGGTGGGGCAAGAGTACCTAAAGAGGTAAACGAAACAGACAAGGTCCACTTCATCTCTCCCTGTAGACCATCTTCATCTGATCCATTTACGATGGCTTTGCATGACCTCTCGACTCAAGCATTTAACAGAAACTAACTCAGTTGCAGCGTCCTTAGTTTAAGGATAAAATCTTAGCACAAGGCATGGCTTGTTCCTTCCAGTGTTTAATCAGGTATACAACAAGGGGGCTGGTAGCAGGGAGGTTTGCATAGACAATCTCAATAGTCAGGGAAAAATAAATTATGTAAAAATGGGATGTTGGGAAGGAGAAACTGACTGGTGAAAGAAATGATGATCATCTCTACTGCAAAGACTTTCAAAGATAAAGGGATGATGAAGGTTTCCATAAACTTGAGGAAAGAAGGGGAAAGAGCCCTAGGAAGGCCAGGCACTCATGCTGAGGTAGGAAAAGCTTTGATGGCTCATCCAGAGGCACCAGTTTGAGTGTGAGGGGAGACTCTGAGTAAGGCACTGCTCGCTCACACAGCCTCTCACCCAGGGCCTTAGGGAAGCCTGGGTGAAATCCCTTGGGAGGGTAGAAGGGAGCGGAGAGAAGAGGGGAATTACAAATCTTAAAAACAAGGCCTTCCCTGGAGTGCCTGAAAAACTCATAGTTGCTTAAAAGCTCAAATTATTTAAGGTTGCCTGAAACATTTGTGAACCCTGGAGGCAATCAATCTCCAATTATGAGAGCAGCAGATGGAGAGCAGTGATAGTACAGCAGTGGCTCATGAAGACTGGAAGGCATCCAGGAAAAAGAGGGCAGGGAGGCTAAAAGTTGAGATGTGCGATAACAAAACTCTGTATGACTGCCCCTTAAGACACGACTACTGTGGTCCGGAGAAGGAGTATTTACAATCATCAATGTAAATGTGAACTCTACTCACGGGTCTGGACTTTGAACTTGAATATCCTAAATATGCCTCAAGTCCCTCATTTCTAATACCATCACAAAATGTTTCAGCTTAACTCCTGCCCTTCAAGGGAATCTTCGGAGGATACAATATTTCATTTGCTTAAACTATACATTTCTAAGGAAGTGTTTAAGTCTGACCAAATTTATTCATATGATCTACTTTGATTTGTAGTTCAATTTACAATTTTGGGGAAAAAGTCATGGCTGGTAAATGGGAATAGTGTCTAAAGTTTTCAAAGAAATTTGGTCCATGCCAAAAGGCTGCATATATAAAGAGCTGTGATTACTGTAATGCTGATTTAGGGAGACAGGTGCATTACCTTAGGTAATTTGAACTTCATCAGTGATTACTTTGTATAGTGAGTCCTAGATTCATCTTCCATGAAGTAATGTGCTTAGGTATTTTATTATAAAGCCAAGTAGTCTACAATGTCTTAGCTTTTGTTATGCTTCTGATTTTTCCTCCTTATCAGGTCTGAAATTTGAAACTATTCCCTCAAGAGATTCACTCTATTTGCCTTTTTTTTTTGGTTACTCAGTGTCTCTCCTTCTTCTCATTAATTAATTAATTTGCTTCAACAAATATTTATTGAACCCCTCTGATGTTCCAGGGTAACCAAAATTCTTACTTTCACAGAATAGTTTTGGGACAGACAATCTACCACGAGCTCTGGGCATCTCTGCAAGTTCTTGCAGTGTGTGTCAAGAATGAGAGATCAGGTCTGGTGCAGTAGCTAACACCTATAATTCCAACATTTTGGGAGGCTGAGGCAGGATGATCATTTGAAGTCATGAGTTTGAAACCAGCCTGGGCACACAGTGAGACTCTCATTGCTATAAAATAAAAATAAAAATATTAGCCTGTAGTGGTGGCGCATACCTGTAGTCTTAGCTCCTCAGGATGCTGAGAGGGAGGATTTCTTGGGTCCAAGAGTTTGAAGTTGCAGTGAATTATGATTGTGCCACTGCACTCCATCCAGGGCAATAGAGTTAGACCCTGTTTGAAAACAACAACAACAACAAAAAACAAAATCCCACCAGGCCAACCTCTCCTTACCTGGGACTTTATTAGAATTTGCAGCATCTTTGAGGAATGAGGTCATGTCTCTCACTGGGACAAAGAGCAGGCTTTTCGTAAAAGCAGTGGCTCCCTAAGCCCAGCGTTCCTTGGCTGCAATAGAGACAAACCCACTGACTGCATGCACGGCATCCATTGGCCCACTCACTACTACTCCAGTGGGACTTGGAGGACGTGAGGAGCAGATGTCAGCATGATGTTCATGCTGCTTGATATACTATGGGTACTAAAACCCTTTGTCTCTGACCCAGGAGTTTCATGTCTTCTGCCAACATCCATGAAATAACAGGCTATATAAGGAGAGTAAAAACTTATTAGGAGAGTAAAAGCAAATTACAGACCTTGACAAACTTAATATTTTCCAAGAATTGCATCACTCCTAGATGAGCCTCTCACAGAGTAAAATTTTATGTAATTTCCTAAATATTCATCTTCACTGAAATAGGATAAAGGAAAAAATGGCAACTTTATTTGACATACATTTATTTTTTGTGTGTTCTATGTTGTCCAAAATGTATAGCCTGCGTATTACCAATTCCATGCTCTTCAAAAAAAACCAAATTCTTAAAGATTAAGATTTGTGGCAATTTTCTTCCAATAATGCAAATTAACCAAAGTTTTCTGGATACCTGCTATGTGCCAGGATCTGTAAGGCGATATGAGGATGAATTAGACACAGTTCTAGAACTTTAGGGCTCAGCGTTTACTAGCGATGACAGACACAAATATCTCTGAAATAAAAGGCTGAATCTGCTCAGATATAGTTAAATTCCAAGCAAAGAATGGGCAAAGAATGATTGTGATTTGTAGTTTAATTTACCATTTTGAGGGAAAAAAATAATGTTTTTTTTTTTTTCAGGGAAAGGAGGTTCAATTAAGTTATGCTTTGTTTAGAAGACTGACTAGGACATTGAAAGATTGGTAGGACTCCAGCCAGTGGAAGTGAAAGGGGTACGGTCTGTGGAGCAGGGGTGGATGGCGGTCTGAAAAGATGCACATCAGGCAGATGTGGTGAGATGTGGGGCACAGCAAGAGCAAAGACACAGAGGGACCTTGCAGAGAATGACTGGGGTCAGCATGAAGTCCAGGTTCTCAGGGGTGGCTGTGGCTGGGTTGATGACTGACACAAACTTTAATCAAGTTTAGGTGCTCAGGGAACCATGGGGCATTTTAACAACACTTTAAGTTGACAAAGTACTTTATTGCTGTATAGCAACTACTCAAATACTCTTTAGTAATGTTATTTCCATGAATTTGTTAATTTTACCTTATCTATTTTATTTATTTTTAAAGGAAATAAATGGCATAAGTGGGTATTAAGAATTTAAGTTGTTCTTCAGTCCTATTTCAATTTCACTTAATTTCCCCTTTTTGATTTGAGGCCAAACTCATTGATTGGGGGCCCTGTGGTAGATTGATTTCTATTTTTTTGTTTTTCTCCACTGTAACAAATGAATTAATTATGCAGCTTTGTTTAATATCTGTCTTCCTCACTATAATTTAAACTCCAAGAAGGCAGGAAATGAGTTTGTTTTGTTCTCTTCTATAACCTCAGTACCTTGAATTACTCTTAGCACATAGTAGGTGCTCAAAAAATTGCTGTTGTCGTTAAATGTTTATAAAAGCAGATAGATGCAAGCTAAATTCGGGTAACCTATCTTGTTGATTAAACCTATGCATTGCTTACTGTTGATGAGTTGCAAATATTCCTTTTTATTTCAGGGATATCTGTAGTGTTCAAAGGGGGTAAGATGCCTTTTGTCATCTCTAAAGTATTAAATTCCCTGCCTACACTCTATAAGTGACAAGAACAACATGCTTAATTTTAACTGATACTCTTGTCTCTTTGAAATAATGTAAAATTTTTAGAATATCTCTCAATGTTGATTCTCATCAGTCTTACCAGAAATTTCCACAAAATTTGCTTTATAAGTACATTATCAGATTATCTGAAAATTCTGTGACAATGTTTATGTCAAAGCTTCTGGCCCATAAAATAAGCCAATTTGGGTGTTAATGAGGATGCCAGCACCAACAAATGTTTGCCGTCATTCACATCAACCCCCATCTTGGCGGTTTTCTGCAATTTCTGATAGTAAGTTGGTTCTTCTTTCTAGTGCCTCACTGCCGCCCTCTACTGGTGGCACTTATCAGTACAGGTATAAGCAATTTCACTTTTAACTAGTATGTTTATACTTACAGAACAGGTCTAAATAAATTAGAAGACTTAGTAATGGCCTGGAAAAATGGAAAATTTTGTGGAACATTAAAATAGCAGTGCAGATTATTCAACTGACAAATACTCATATTTGAATTTCATTTCAGTAAAGATCCATTAATCTTTTTGAATTTTGTCTTATGAGAAAACTCACTAATCCACTGTCCCAAAATCTATGATGTTTCCATATAGCAGTGATTAAAATTATAGTTATATGCAAATACATGGAAATTAAATAACCTGCTCCTGAATGATTGTTGGGTCAACAATAAAATCAAGGTGGAAATTTAAAAATTATTTGAACAGAATGATAACAGTGACATAACCTACAAAATCTCTGGGATACAGCAAAGGCAGTGCTAAGAGGAAAGTTCATAGCATTAAATGCCTACATCAAAACGTCTAAAAGAACACAAATAGACAATCTAAGGTCATACTTCAAGGAGCTAGAGAAACAAGAACAAACCAAACCCAAACCCAGCAGAAGAAAAGAAATAACCAAGATCAGAGCAGAACTAAATAAAATTGAAACAAAAAATACAAAAGGTAAATGAAATGAAAAGCTGGTTCTTTGAAAAGTTAAATAAAATTGATAGACCATTAGTGAGATTAACCAAGAAAAGAAAAGAGAAGATTCAAGTAAGTTCAATTAGAAAAGAAAGGGTGATATTGGCCGGGCGTGGTGGCTCACACCTGTAATCCCAGCACTTTGGGAGGTCAAGGCGGGTGGATCACAAGGTCAGGAGATCGAGACCATCCTGGCTAGCACAGTGAAACTCCGTCTGCTAAAAATACAAAAAAATTAGCCGGGCGTGGTGGTGGGCACCTGTAGTCCCAGATATTTGGGAGGCTGAGGCAGGAGAATGGCGTGAACCCGGGAGGTGGAGCTTGCCATGAGCCGAGATCACGCCACTGCACTCCAGCCTGGATGAAAGCGAGACTCTGCCTCAAAAAAAAAAGAAAAAAAAAAAAAAAAAAAAAAGAAGTGAGTGATATTACAACCAATATCATAGAAATACAAAAGATCATTCAAGGCTACTGAACACCTTTACACACATGAACTAGAAAATCTAGAGGAAATTAATAACTTTCTGGAAATATACAACCCTCCTAGATTAAACCAGGAAGAAATAGAAACTCTGAACAGACCAATAACAGTAAGTGAGATTGAAATGGTAACTAAAAAGTTAGCAACAAAAAAAGTTCAGGACCAGATGAATTCACAGCTGAATTATACCAGACATTTAAAGACGAATGGTACCAATCCTATTGAAACTGTTCCAAAAGATAAAGAGAGAATCCTTCCTAAATCATTCTATGAAGTCAGTATCGCCCTAATATCAAAACCAGGAAAGGACATAACAAAAAAAGAAAACTACACGCCAATATTCCTGATGAACATAGATGCAAAAATCCTGAACAAAATACTAGCTAACAGAATCCAACAGCATATAAAAAAGATAATCGACCATGATCAGGTGGGTTTCATACCGGGATGCAGGGATGGTTTAACATCTGCGAGGCAATAAATGTGATACACCACATAAACAGAATTAAAAATAAAAATCACATGATCACCTCGATAGATGCAGAAAAAGCATTTGACAAAATCCAGCATCTCTTTATAATTAAAACTCTCAACAAAATTGTCATAGAAGGGGCATACCATAAGGTAATAAACGCCATTTGTGACAAACCCATAGTCAACATTATACCAAATGGGGAAAAGATGAAAGCATTCCCCCTGAGAAATGGAACAAGACAAGGATGCCCACTTTCACAGCTTCTATTCAGCATAGCACTGGAAGTCCTAGCCAGAGCAATTGGATAAGAGAAAGAAATAAAGGGCATCCAAATTGGTAATGAGGAAGTCAAACTGTCACTGTTAGCTGATGACATGATTGTATACCTAGAAAACCCTAAGGACTCATCCAAAAAGCTCCTAGAACTGTAAAGTAAAGTTTCAGGATACAAAATTAATATACACAAAACAGTAGTAAAGTTTTAATTAAGTAAAGTTTCAGGATACAAAATTAATGTACACAAATCAGTAGCTCTGCTATATACCAACAGTGACCAAGCTGAGATTCAAATCAAGAACTCAACCCCTTTTAAAATAGATGCAAAAAAATAAAATACTTAGGAATATACTTAACCAAGGAGGTGAAAAACCTCTACAAGGAAAACTACAAAACACTGCTGAAAGAAATGATAGATGACACCAACAAATGGAAACACATCCCATGCTCATGGATGGATAGAATCAATATTGTGAAAATAGCATACTGCCAGAAGCAATCTACAAATTCAATGCAATTCCCATCAAAGTACCATCATCATTTTTCACAGAATTAGAAAAAAATAATTCTAAAGTTCATATGGAACCAGAAAAGAGCCAGCACAGTCAAAGCAAGACTAAACAAAAAGAACACATCTGGAGACATCACACTTCCTGATTTCAAACTATACTATAAGGCCATAGTCACGAAACGGAATGGTATTATTGGTATAAAAATAGTCATGTAGTCATTTTAGAGTGACTAAGTATATAAGAGAAATACTGATAATGCAAAAGAGCCTTATCTATTAAATGTACCATGGGTCCATAACTTGCAAACAATGCTGGTTCTGAACATGTACATGACCCCAAAGTCTTTGGTCATGTTCTCTTGTCTCCTTCCTTACTCTCAGCACACACCCCACAGGCAACAAAGCTGCCAACCTCACCTCATAAATATGGTCTTTGCTTCTCAGTCTCTCTTCTTTCTGCATCTTTCAGGCTTTCTCCCTCTTTAGTTTGAACCACTAGCCTCCAGGCTGGTCTTCCCGCCACTTGTCTCTTTCCCAGTTCCCATTCTTTATGCTTCATGTGCTGCCCAGATAGGTTCTTAGAAAGCAGAACTGACTGTGTTACTTTCCTACTTAGAAACTCCTGGTGCATTGTTGCCTATAGGATGAAACCCAAACTCCTGAACTTGGCGTGGAGGGTCCAAGCTGCCATATTCAGCACTACCTGCCATCAGTGTAGCTTCTGCCACTGTGAACTTGCCCTTAGGACTCTGGAATGGTGACCCCAGGACTCTGTTTTCAACTCTATGGCAGATTCTGACATCATGCTTTGTCATAATTCAGTTACTTAACTGTTTCCCAGTAGACTGTGACTCCTGTGGATGACCACAGTGTCTCACTCATTTTTTTCATCTCAGCGTCTCATGCTTTGACTAGCACACTGTAGAAGTTGTTAACGGACACCTAAATGAATGAATGAATGAAAGTTCCTCTCCCCATTTTTATCTAATAAACTCATCAGTTTTCAAGTCTTAGGTTATAAAGGTGCTTCTCTAAAGACTTTCTTGACTCTAATATGGCAGAATTAATTGCTGTCATGGTAGTTGCATATACTCCAGTGTTCCATGTTAGGTCATAAACAACAAAAGCAACCTGGAGGAGTGAAAAGGATATGAGCTTTGGAGGCAAATGACCCTGGGCTAATCACTTAGCCTTGACACTCACTGTTTGTGTCACCTTCAATAAGTAGCTCAGCTTTTCTGAAATGAATATTCGTCTCCTCATCTTTAAACGGAGTTAACGCCACTTCCTCATAGGACTGAGGGAAAGATTAAATAAGCAAGTAAAAGTTCATGACACATGAAAATTTCATTTCCTCCCCCTGGGGTGAAGACCCTATTTAATTTATACCTAGGTTCCCAGAACTTCAGAAATTCAGTAAATGTTTGGTAAGTAAATAAATGATTCTGAGTTGTAGTTAGTCAAAAGTAGTGTAAGTATATACTTTAAAAAGGTCTTTTAAACTAATACAATTGTTTATTAATTCCTTTCTACTCAGTATAAATATCACTTCCTAATACTCTGAAATGTCTTGAATCAAATTCTTCTCATTTTAATGATTATAGTATCTAAAGTATACACACGTCTTGTGGTTTGAGGCATATTTTCAGACCTTTCAACTACACTTCGATTTGTACATTTCCTTTATGTCACTGTAAAGTATGTTTGTGAAGTGTTTGAATAGTAAGTAACATTTATTTTGTAATGGTATGTATATCACAATTTTAAGTAAGACAAAGCAAAAATAAAACTGTTCATACAGTGTAATAGCAGCTCTGTAAAAAATCATCAAAAACCATGGACATTTTCTGCCAGAAGTTGAAAAATCCATCCTAACATTTATATAGAATCTCAAGGGACTTTGAATAGCTAAAACAATTTTGAAAAAAAGGAAAATTGAAAGACTCACACTTCCTGATTTCAAAACTTACAATGAAGCTATAGTAATCCAAACAGTAGTATAGACCATCGATGTATAAGAAGCCCAGAAATAAATCATCATATATAGGGTCACATGATTTCCAACAGGAGTGCCAAGACCATCCAATGAGGAAAGAATAGTTTTTTTTCAACAAATGGTATTTGGAAAACTATATCCACATACAGAAGAATGAAGTGGGGCCTTTACTTTACAACACCACCTACAAAAATTAACTCAAAATGGATCAAAGACCCAAATGTAAGAGTTAAAACTAGAAAACTCTTAGAAGAACACATAGGAGGAAGGCTTCATGGAAATAGGGTTTGGTAGTGATTTTTTTTTTATATGACATGGAAAGCACAGGCAACAAAAGAAAAAATAGATAAATTAGACTACATCAAAATTGAAAACTTTGGGCGTCAAAGGCACAATCAGCAGAATGAAAAGGAAACCTAGAAATGAGAACAAATATTTGCAAATCATGTAGCTGACAATGAGTTAATATCCAGACTATATAAAGAACAACTGTAACTCAACAACAAAAAAACAACCCAATTAAAAAATGGGCAGAGCATTAGCATTTGAAAGAACAATTTTGGAAACTTAAAGCTCAGTTAATTCGGATCTGTTATTTGATTTATCCATTAAAGTTTTTTGTTGTTGTTTAAAGTGCTTATCAGCATAATGATAAATGTCACGCACATTTGTGAAGAAACATCCTTTTTGGTCTCTTTTGGGAATGGCAGGCACTCCTTGATCTTTATGAATGACAGGTTACTGTTTTGCCTTACTTTATGTAGTGGAATAAAGCAGACAAAGCTTGAAAAAAATGGGCAAAGTTTGAATAGACATTTCTCCAAAGAAGATACACAAATGGCAATGAGTACAGAAAAAGTCTCCAACATCACTAATCATTACAGAAATGCAGATCAAAAGCACAATGAGATACTACCTCACACCCATTAAGATGGCTACTATGAAAAAAAAGCAGAAAATAACATGTTGGAAAGGTTGTGGAGAAATCAGAACTCTTGTGCACTATTGACAGGATGTCACTGTATGGTAGTTCCTCAGAATGTTAAAAATAGAATTACCATATGATCTAGGAATTTCACTCCAAATACACCTAAAAGCATTGAAAGCAGCAACTCAAGGAGATATTTGTATACCCATGTCCATTACATGATCAGCAATAGCCAAAATATGGAAGCAGTCCACTGAATGGATGAATGGAGAAACCAAATTGGTATGTACATGCAATAAAATATTATTCCACCTTAAAAAGGAAGGCAATTCTGACATATGGATGAACATTGAGGACATTATGCTGAGTGAAGGAAGCCAGGCACAAGAGGACAAATACAGCATGATATCACTTATATGAAGTACCTAGAGTAGTCACATTGATAGACACAAAAAGGAAAATGGTGTTTGCCAGGGGCTGGGGAAGACAGAAATGGGAGTTATTGTTTACTGGGTGCAGAGTTTCAAATTTGTGAGATAAAAAAGACTTCTGTGGATGGATGGTAGTTATTGCAGTGCAACAATATGAATGTACTTAATACCATTGAAATGTGCACTTAAAATTGTTAAGATGGTACATTTTACATTATGTGTATTTTACCACAATTTTTTAAAATTATTGAAGAATAATCAGAAGGAAATACAATAAAATGTGGAATGTTTGTCTCTAAGTGGTACTTTTCTACTATTTTCCTCTTCTTTTCCTATTTTCTACAATGACTATGTATTGCTATGTAGTTAGGAAAAAATAACTTAATTCAAAAGTTTCATAGAAAACTTACCCAAAGTTTGAGTTCATTGGATTTCAATCCATTCCTGATTTAGAAGAACTTCCTAGTTAAGAAAAAGACATAAAAACAGAGGACTTTGTTATAATTAGAGAATAAACAGAAGAAGGAATAATCTCTACTCTATTTCCTGCATTATGTCATGAGCATTGTTGCATGTTTGCTATTTGAAACATCGGATAAGGGAACAGGAAGGTCAAGTTCCTGAGTTGCAAATGAGTGCGGAGAAGTTACAATTGTAGCATCACTGTCCATCACTTTAGATATAAAAGGAAAAAGAATGTCACATCAAGGGAGACCAGATCCTGCCCAGAGTGCTTGACTGGGGGACAAACCTCTTTTGGTTTCCTGCCTCCCTTAAATAGGGGAAAGGGCTTCAAATTTCTCCTTAAACTTTTGAAGAAGTTCAACCATAAAGAAGAGAAAACTCACCATCAGAGGATCAAACTATCAGTGGTGGTCATATCTGATAATTTCATTATGCGTGAAATAAAAGGAGTTTGCTGAAAAACCTTTGGGGTTGATACGTTATCTCCTGGAGTCCTGAAACTTTCATCCACTGACTTTAAAAAAGTCTCTTTACTACTTTTGGGGCCTGCCAGAAAAATGGGAATCCCCCAGTTATTTATACAAAAATGTTGCTAACGAAGTTTGCAATAATAATTACTACTTTATCGTATATTAAAATGACAATGTGGCCGGGCACAGTATCTTGCACCTGTAATCCCAGCACTTCGGGAGGCTGAGGCAGGCAGATCACGTGAGGTCAAGAGTTCAAGACCAGTCTGGCCAAAACATGGTGAAACCTCATCTCTACTAAAAATACAAAATTAGCCAGGTGTGGTGGGGTGTGCCTGTAATCTCAGCTACTCAGGAGGCTGAGGCAGGAGAATCGTTTGAATCCAGGAAGCAGAAGTTGCAGTGAGCCAAGATTAGGCCACTGCACTCCAGCCTGGGCAACAGAGCAAGGCTGTCTCAAAAAAAAAAAAAAAAAAAAGAAGGCAATGGATTACTCTTCCCAGTAATTTACATTTTTTCACCTCTCCTATAACCCTCTCAAAGGCCAGCTTATTCTCCTACAGCCCCTAAACCACCATCCTAGATAGAGGTCTCCTGTTCTTAACTGCCACTTATGAACCTTGCTTTCACACACTCCTATCCCCAACTTTGGAATTCATGTCACCAGATTCTATTCTCCCACTGCCCTTCATTGTTGCTATCTGCTGCCAGTTCTCAGGGCATTTTGGCTCCTGGATCACTTGGTCTCCACAAACCACTCTTATTCTTGGATATTTCAATAATCATGTGATGATCCAGGACTCTCCGTTCCTTGAAATCGTTTCTTCCAAAGATGTCCTTGACACAACCTCAGTCATTCACTTCCATGGTCATACAGCCTAAACTTTGTTATCATCAATCACAGCAACTCTTCCAGATTTTTGAATTCATGAATCTCTCTCTCTATTCACTAGTACCCATCTTGTCCCCTTTTAGTCTCCAAAATCCAACAATCCTAAAATCCCACTGGGACTTCGAATCTATGGATCCTATTCCTGAACTCTTACTGTTCTTTTATGATCTGTTTACCTTCTGCTCACTTAGGACTATTTCATTCTGTCTCTTCCTCCTCCACCCTCATCCTTACCAGACAAGGACTTCCACAGGCTACCACTCCCTTCTACGAATCTAACGGCAGCTGCACCCCATACTCTGTCAACCCTTTGGCTACCAGATAGGGACCACTCATGCTCTTATCTAAAACCAAGAACTCCATTTGGGCACTAAGTCCACCTGTGTTTCTATTCAAGGGCAGCAGCATTTCTCTCGTCTTCCTCTCTCAATCTTTTACATTGTCAAGCTTTTGCTGTCCTTTGGCTCATTCCTATCTGTTTACAAGCATGCCATTATTTCTTTCATCTTAGAAGAAAAATCTCTTCATCTCACTTTCATCAGTAGTTATTGTCTTTTTTAGCAAAATTCCTTGAAAGAATTGTCTCTACTTGAGCTTCCAACCTCTCCCTTCCCATTCTCTTTTAAACGCATTCTAATTAGACTTTTGTCCCATTATGCCACGGAAACTAATTTTGTCAAAGTCACTGATCAACTCCATGTTGCTAAATCCAGCCCTCAATTATTATTATTATTACTTTTTTTGAGATGGAGTCACCGTCTGTCACCCAGGCTGGAGAACAATGGGGCAATCTTGACTCACTACAACCTCCCTCCCAGGTTCAAGTGATTCTTCTGCCTCAGCCTCCCGAGTAGCTGCGATTACAGGCATTTGCTGCCACACCTGACTAATTTTTGTATTTTTAGTAGAGATGGGTTTTCACCATGTTGGCCAGTCTGGTCTCGAACTCCTGACATCAAGTGATTCGCCTGCCCCGGCCTCCCAAAGTGTTGGGATTACAGGCGTGAGCCACCATGCCTGGCCTCTAGCAGTCAATTCTTACTCCTTATTTTAGTTGACCTGCCAAAAATGTGTGACATAGAACCTCCCTCCTCTGCTGTGTTCCAGGAAACCATACTCTCTTGGTTTTCCTCCTGTATTACTGATCACTCCTTAGTCTTTTTGGCTGGTTCCTGCTCTTCTTCTAGATCCCTTGATGTTGGAATATGCAAAGGCTCAGTCTCAAACTATCTTCCTTTCTCCATCTAAACCTATTCCTTGGTGATTTCATTCAGTTCATGGTTGTAAATACCACATATGTATTAGTAATCATCAAATTCCTATCTCCAGCCCAAACTTCACCTTAAACTTCAGATGCATATTTTCAAATGTTAACTTGGTATCTGCACTTGAGTTCACATTGAACCCCTGGTTGGCCTCTGTTAATGACTGAACCTTGTCAGCAGAGTGAAATGAAAGGCCAACTGTTGATGAGCTGGGCATTCAAAAGAGGCTGAATAGGAGCAGGTGGGTGACCGGAAGGGCCATGCCTTGTGGAAGGAACTTGGCTGGAAGGAACTGCTTGGCTTCCTCCTGTTCACTTTCAATTTGTGCATGGGCAGCTGTAGTCTTAACAAGGTTTTCTCCTGACAACTATGACTTGTGGGGATAACTGTCTTGAGACACTGTGGGACTTCTGAAACCTGTTTGCTGCATAATAACTAAGGCTTTTCTGTTCTTTCACTGTGACTTCCTTTTTCACACACAATAACTACTGGCTTGCAAATGAGAGGTATTACCAGCCTACTCAATGTTTCCAGATTTCTGACAAGGGCTAAAGAAGTATTTAAATCATTAAAATCTTAAAGAGTCTCTGTGCTGTAGTTGTCTTTAATATATTTTTAAGAATCTAGGCCAGGCGTGGTGGCTCACACCTGTAATCCCAGCACTTTGGGAGGCCGAGGTGGGCGGATCACGAGGTCAGGAGATCGAGACCATCCTAACTAACACGGTGAAACCCCGTCTCTCCCAAAAATACAAAAAAATTAGCCAGGCGTGGTGCCGGGAGCCTGTAGTCCCAGTTACACACGAGGCTGAGGCAGGAGAATGGTGTGAACCCAGGAGGCGGAGCTTAGAGTGAGCCAAGATCACGCCACTGTACTCCAGCCTGGGCTACAGAGCAAGACTCCATCTCAAAAAAAAAAAAAATAATAATAATCTAGATTTTTGAAACATAGTATCATTAGAAAGCAAAACAGTGTCATTGTAAAAAAATTTGGAGAAAAATAATATATAAAAGAATATAAGTATTATCTATGATCCCACTAAGAAATAAGCACTATGAATATTTTATTAGTTTTTCTTTGTATAGCTATAGTATTTATAATGAAATTTTAAAAAGTGTAAGTTTTCAAAATTTAAGTATTCTTTGTCTGACTACAGTTGACCAGTCTTTGTGCCTCTAGATTGAGATGCCCAGGTGTACTCAGAAATGATTTAGCAAAACACTGTGTCCCCCTGTGTGTTTTGGTGTGTGTGCTTCCTCTCACTCATGTTACAGTTAACGTGGTAATGTTTCCACACGTGCTAACTTCTGTTTTTCTTTCAGCCTTGCTTTAAAGCTGGACATCCTCACCACTCTGCCTGCCCCGACCTACTTAACACAAATGACTAACCCCGATAGCAAGCATCATCGGTGAGTGCCAACCTTTATCAAAACCCTTTCCTAGAAAAGATCTCTGGTATCTTGATATCGGGCAGGCATGGCGCAGTTGATAGCTGGAAGGAGGGAGTGGGGTAAGGCTAGAACCTCCCCTGGAGCTGGCTGTGAAAGTCAGGAAGGCACCTTGAAGGACAGTCAGGGCTTCAGGTTCTTGGGAGAGCGTGCTCTGGCAAGTGTGTCATCTCAGGCAAAGCAGATCTAAACAGACAATTGGCAGTTCTGGTAACCAGCAGGGTTAGAATGGATTAAGCACGCAGCCTGAGGTAGAGAGATGGAGTCATGCTAACAGCCTAGCATAGCAAGGAGGTGGAAATAGTAATCATTACCATTTATTGAGTAAATACTGCTACCAATAATGGTCAACTCATAAAACTGTAGTGAGTGTTAAGATAACGTATACAAGCATTGTAACAGAAAGGCTGACACACGGAACATGCTTAACAAATACTTATTGAAGAATAATGCATGCCACTTATTGTTATTAACTATCATTATTCAGCACTGGTGAACAGATGAGAGTGTCATTTAGGGTGGGGGAAGGGGGCTGCTTCCTTACATCTTTAAACACTGCCTGCTCATGGATTTCCTCCACCCCATGATCTATCCAGTTCATGGTGGATCCCAACCACATGGTAAATCTCGTGCTTCCAAGTGAGTGCTTTTTTGCATTTATTGCACACTAGGTAACCTGGGTTCTAATCCCGACTCCATCACAAACCAGCTATGTGTGAACTTGCGCAGTCAACTTTCCCCGCTAGACCTCAGTTTCCTCCTATCTAAAGTTGGGGATTTTTGCTAAAGTCTTTAAAGTCCCTTTCGATTCTGTGATTCTGTAGTGCTACTTCCACCCTCCCGAAGTTCAGCAGCAGGTGACCAGGGATCAGTGCCAGCCTGGTCTGCTACAGCAGGATATACGTAGACTCAATTTGTTTCTATCAAGCATTGCTATAAAGGTCTTAATATATTAACTCATTCAATTAAAAAAAAAAAAACTTAAGGAAAAGGGACGTTGTTATCCTCATGTTATGGATGAGAAAATTAAGGCCCTTAGTGATTAACTTGGTCATGGCCAAAAAGCAAGGAAGAGACAAAGCTGATACTAACACAGGCAGTCAATGTATCATATTAAAAGCATCCTGTCCTACAGGTTCCCATTTACACTTGATAAAGGTATCCTAGATTAGGTGTTATTTTGAATAGATAGTAAAGTCTTGTTTTTAAATAACCTGAAAGAACAAGAGCAAAAACTTGGCCATGCTATGGATAAGCTGCTTTAAAATACACACCTGCTGATACAGAATCTATAGTATTCATTTTGGGACTCTTTAAATATATTTAAATGGAGCAAATATTCAGGGTGTGTTGTTTTGTTATGTAACACCAAATCAAAGGAGGCATCTGGAAGGATCTGGAGCCTTTCAAATGTTACAACCTTCTACCATTTCTAGTTGAGCAGGTGTTATTATATACTTATGAGAAAATAGATGCCGTTCTTCAAGTGTTATGTTGATGAATTTATGAATTAATTTTTCAATTTAACCCATGTAGTGTCTCCCTTGTGAGCCAGAGCTCTAATAACAGTGTTGTTCATGTCAAGGTTTCTTTACCCAAGATAGCATTATTTTTACCCAGACTTTTCATCAGAACTATTGAGATGTATTTTTCGTCTTGTGACAAGAAGATCAAGACTATTCCTGACTGCATGACACATTGTAGGTGGACAATACAGAAAAAAATTGAGTAGGATAGTAGAGATCCATGAAATTTTATTTATTTAGCAAATCTGTATTGTCCACCTACAATGTGTCATGCTTTGGGCTAGGTACTAGGAATTCAGAGATAAAAAAATATATAGTCTTGATCTTCAAAAAGAGCTAGTTGTGTACAGAGATGAAGAAGAAATCATCACAATTTATTTCAATAAGTTCTTGAGTAGAGAAAAGCTCCGGGTCCTAAGAAATGGCTAACCTAACAGGACAAAGTGGCCACTGACTTTGGTAGAAAGCAGTCATATAAGTCAAGCCTCCCAGGGTAGTGATTGCTGAGCCAAATCCCAGAAATAAAACAGGGCCAAAGGAAAGGAAAATGGTCTTGCAAGGGTGGAAAAGTGCATTAGTGGTGACAAGAGTATGGCATGGTTGGGAAAGAACAAGTAGCTTGACACTACTGAAGTTTAGCTTCATCTGGGGTGTTGGAGAGGAATAAAAGATGTGACTGGAGAAGCATGTAGCTGGGAAAGCAAGAAGGCTATAAAGATATGTGCTCAGAAAAGGAGGCCTCTGAACAGCATGATCTGATACAAATCGTTCAAAAACAGCCCTGCACCCAGACTAGAGATGGAGGAGATCAGGGTATGGTGCAGGATGCTGAGGGCCTGAACCAAGTGAGAATGGATCGATATGGTAGATTCAAAAGATATTTAGAGAATGGAATCAATGTGACTTCAAAATTGATTAGCTATTGTTGATTTTTTAAAAAATAAGACATCTAGGGTGACTTCAAAGTTTTTGGCTTGGCTGAATCTAGGGTGAATTTTAGTGCCAGACAGTAATATGAAAAGTACTGGTGGAGGCAGTAAATGATGAGTTCAATTTTGAAAATGTTAGATGTGAGATGCCTGTGGAATGCAGAGTAGAAATGGTAAGTAAGTATTTGGATAGGAGTCTAGACTCAGGGAGAGGAATGGCAGGGCCTTTAATATGTTAGTGTTAAGTACATCCAAGGTGAACATACAGCAAGAGAGAAAGAGGGTAGAGAGCAGAATCTAACATGTATAATGGGGCAGAGAAATAAAATAGAGAAGTAAGAGCAGCCAGAGACGTGGGAGAAAGATCAGAAGATCAGATGTGGCAGGAAGATCACTCAAGGTGATATGGAAACCAAAGGAGGGAATTTAGAGAAAAAGAGTTAGTATCATAATAGTGTCATAATTGCAGAGAGAGAGAGAGAGAGAAAATAAAGTCTAAAAATCAGCCTTTGGGTTTGTCTCCTGGGAAGCCTCTGATACATGAATGTAAGTAAGTTCAGGGCAAATGCCAGATTGCAGGGAGGTAGAAGTAAAAGGTGAAGAAATGGAGCCAAGGAGTAGAGGTTTGTCTATGGAGAAGTGTGGCTGAAAGGCACAGGAGAGAAAGGGAAGTGGCCCAAGAGGGATGCAGCCACAAAAAGGGGTTCGTTTGTTTGTTTGCTTTTTTCAGGATACTCACACTTAAGCATGCTTACTAACACAGCAGAGGGCTGAGAAGGCAGCGTCCTCCAGAAAGAGGAAAAAGGAAGGGAACAGACTCCAGTTGTAAGGATTGGTTTGCTTTGCCTTGGGGAGGCAGGACACCCTTTTTACTGAAATAGACAGGAAAGAGGCAGAGGTGCCCTGGTTGTGTGAGGTTTTTAAGTAGAGGGCAGGGGAAGGGGAGGAAGGAAGTTGGTGGAGTTACCTGCTTTTAGGCTGAGAGTAAGAAGTGAGGTGGCAGAACTGAGGCTTGAGGAGAATGAAAAACTTTCAGAAGAGTCCCTGAGAGGAGTGGCCCGGGAAGCTGCCCATCCAGGTAGCACCAAGGGTCCAGCTGAGAGTGTGACCAAGAATTTTAGTGGCATTAATTGTGTGGCGTTTTCTCCAGAAGCCTTTAGGAGTCCAGATGGGGGAGCAGATAAGGCAGTGGGTGGATTAAGTAAGAGCTGGGGTTTTGTTGAATAGGCTGAGCAGAAAACCAAGGGAAAAATAGTAGCCATGGTGGTAGTCACTGTGATATTAACTACCCTTTATTAAGCACTTACGATTGTGCTTAATCATTATGCTTAAGGACTGAGGGGCCTGTGGGAACAGGTTAGTGATGGCTCAGAGGAACGGTGACTGGGAGAAATGAGGGCGGGGACCAGCACCTAGAGGTCTTGACAGATGGGCTAACGAAAGCAGAGATGAAGAACGAAGGCTGTTTTTTAGGGAGTTGGATACTGAAGTATAAAATTTGAGAGCTAGACCCTGTCTCAGGGACTGTAAGCTCCAGAATGTGAATCTGAGAGTCAGCGGTGAAGGAGGAGAAAGGTTTTCGAGTCACTTTTTGACTCACTCGAGTGAAAGAGGTCATCGAGTGAAGGTTCAGTTGTCATCAAAGACACTGGAATTGGATGATTGGAGGATATGGGGTGAAAATGCATCTATAAATCGATAGCTCACTCAGGCTCTAAAATGTGAGCCTAGTCCAGAGGTAGAACTTGCAGTGAGCCGTGAACACAATCACATCACTGCACTCCAGCCAGGGCAGCAGAGCGAGACCCTGTCTAATAAATAAATAAATAAAATGTGAGACTGCTGTTGCAGAATATATGGTATCTTCTATATCCCATGTATCAAATGCCCCAGAGCATTTCTCTTCCTACAAGTCTCTATCACAAGTGCTTGATGAACATTCTGGTGAGAACACGTGCTTGGGAATAAGGTGATCGGAGGTCACTTTACTGAGTGAAAATATATTCAAGGGATGTGCCCCAAGAAGGCCCCACAGAGAGCTAGAAAGAGCAGAAGGCTAGAAGGAGAGCCTAACCTTATCTACATAATGGTGCGGGAGTCTGTATAGCACCGAATTAACAGAGTAAGGGTGCTTCTAACAGCTGCTGAGCTGCCCTGGCAAGCTGTGCCTTCAGAAGCCTAAACCAAGTTTCTCATGTCCCAAGGAAGAGGGTAGGTTTAGAGTAACAGGAAATCTAGGCTCAAAGGGCTTCAAATGTTGCTTATTGAGTAACCTGCAATCTTTAGAAGTGTATGTCAAAACTAATACATTAATATCTCAAAAGAGATGTTACCACTTACAGTTTATTATCTTTCACAATAATTATTCGGGGCATGACCTCAGGGAAGAAAATTTCTTGGTAATGATATAGTTATCTTGGAAAATGATGACTGGTTGACCAGCAGTGTCCAAACTTTAATTAGAGCTGAAGTTATTGTGAAGAAATGCCAACTAAAAGGACACATGATGAGGTTCTAAAATTTTTTGTAGAAAAAAAGGTAATTATGAATGGACAAGGCTTTTGTTGGCAATTCTGCAGATATTTTGGGTGCATATTATGCACTGATGGAGAAAGCACCACAGTAACCAGATGTGCTGGGGTTAAAGTCAAAGTAGTGCTGGGTGAGCCAGTGACACAATGCACTTTGAGGTGCAGTAGGAGAATATACAAAGACATGACAAAATTGAATATAAGTACATTATGTGCAGATATAAATTACTAAATCCAAAATATGGAAATCCATAAGAACAAGAAATGGGTTAAGAAGTTATCTGCACACAGGTCAGGCCAAGTTTCCATTCCCCGTTCCCTGCCTTTTTTTTTTTTATCTTTAAGCCAAAAGAATTATTAGACCAAAGTAAAAGTTACAGTTGACAGAGAAGCAATCAACACAAGAAAAATGAACCAATAGTAAGTGTTTCGATTGGTATTTCCTTCTCTGTTCACTGACTTTGCTGCACCGGCTTGTTCCTAGCACTAAGACTCAGTCCTCTCTTCTTTCACGTAGCTGGTTATTTGTATGCCAAATAAAAAGAAGGAAAAACTTTTATCTTCCAAAGCTGCATAGTTTTATTTACTATATAATAATAGCAATATAGTTCTATTTAATAAATTACATTTGTTTTCTCAAAAAATGATGTAAGTATATTATATAATAATTTAAAAATCTTATGTAAGAATATCATGTTATGTAGAAAGAAATAGAGAGAAGGAAGGGAAAAAGACAATCTATCACTATAAGACAACAATCACTTTCAGACTATTTCTGAATTTATGTCTATACCATTTTATATAAATAGTTGTGTACATACAAGTTATTCAATCCTGAATCTGTTTTTCAATTAGTATTTTCTGTGCTGGTACTATCTTCTTATCCTATCATGTTTTTGGGTACTGTATCATTTGCTTAACCTCCCCCTTTTATGAGAATGATTGCAATTATTTGTTATTATAACTTTATGGTGAACATGTTTGCGAAATATTCCCTTATCTAGAATTATTTCCTCCTTAGGATGGACTCCCAGAAATGAAATTATTGCATATAGCCATTGGCACATAGTATGGTCCATTAATAGCCCTTGATCTAGAAAACGTTTAAAGTCCCCCCCACCCCTGAGTTCAGAAGTTCAGTGAAACAAGCAGAATGAACCTGTAGTATTCACGCTGAGACATTTCACCCTTTCTATCACTCTTATTTGAAAAAATATTGGCTATCTTCTGCATCCCTTCAATTATATAATAATTTACGAGGAAATATGGTTTATTAGACTATAGGTCTGATAAAGGTTCGATAAAACATTTCTCTGTCAAATATTTTGTACATCTACACTTAGGAAATTGAACAGATTGCACTATTAACTGAGTTCTGTAACCAAGGCCCAGTAAAGTTCAAAGATACTGCACTGGCTAAGAAAATACCCACTTCTCAAATGCATTAGTGTAGCATGTCTGAAACTTTAGCCATTTGCATGCCATCTTCATAACTTTTGCCAAATCTGCAGATTACCTGTAATATTATGTATTTAATCATTTCCTTAAAATCAATAGTAAATTAGCTCAACTTCTTACTTAACACTTTCCTAAACAATAGTTTTCGTTAAATTCTAGGTTTTATAAGCAAATTATGTTTTTCACTTATATTAAGCTAGCAAATAACTCAAAATTTTTAAGTTTAGACATGTACTGCCTAAAATCAGTAGCATGTATCCCATACTTAGGAAAAGTTGTATTTATATTTATCTGATATTTAAGTTATAATCATCTCTTCTTTTCTTCAGACATAGAAGAATGATAGCACCAGATAATATTCTTACCTGTAAGTTTGTAAAGTTTGTCTATCCCACAGTTCTCTCTATATAAAGCATATTACAACATTCTGCAAAAATAGTTGTCACCATCAATAACAAGAAACAAAGACTCCCCCATATAGAGAGGCGACAAATACAATACGAAATACAAAAAAACCACAAAAATGTGGAATGTATTTTCACCAAAAGTTTAAATGCTCATTCCTTTAAGAGTTCTTCAATCCACAGGCATTTAAAATTTCAAGAAAGAGAATCATTTACAATGAACAGTTTATGCCCAAATGCCATCATTCTCTGCAATAGATTAGAGAACAATAAAAGCAGTTCATGCCTCGTGTTCGTGGTAAAGGGATCAGTAAAATTGTTTGGGATAGGAGGTGCCATGGGACTTCAGAAATATCTTAAAATGCACAGGAAAACTGCAGGCTCTAAATCCAAACCTAGATCACATGGCACTTGCTGGGAGGAATTGTTACAGCTTAACACATCAACCAAGCTCATCACAGTATTATTTTATATGATAATGCCTAATATCCATCATCATTTACACATGCCTTTTCTTTAGAGCTTAAAATAGATTTTGAAAAGTTTAAAGTAATTATTGGCTTCCTACTCATGCAGATAGAGATGCTATACAATTTTGGTGTCTTCTTGGGGGAAGAATTTAAGGGATTCATCTCAGATTTAAAAGATCTTTGATATGGGGAATAAGTTATTTCTAAAATAATTTTAAGTATTTTGTTTCTCTTGAGGCTTGAGGTTGATAGGGTGGGAAGGAGGTGGGAAGAGAGAAGTAAATTATTTTGGTCACCAGACAAAGACTGGACTTGACATTGGTCTGGAGTCTAGAGTGTATCCCAAGTGCATAAATTATACCCCAATTCAAATGGATATTGTTTCTTATAAGAGAATTAGTAGCACAAAGTGAAAAGAAAGTAAAAGGGAGAGAGAGAGAGAGAGAGCGAGAGAGCGAGAAGTATATATTGCAAACAGAGATGCCATTATATTGCGACATAAAGTCCTCTGCTTCCTGATCCTGCCTCTGTTTGCACCCTCACCCACCCTCAAATCCCAAACCATCTTAAAGGTTTTAATTTGTGGCTTTCCAAAGTACTCTAAAGCACTCATTTCAAACACTAGAATTTTTTAATGAAAGGACTCTTCTAAATAGACATGCAAAGGAATTTAATTTTTCTAGATGCTTTATCTCTAAACAATGCTTCCACGCACTCAGAATTCCTGTCAATTCTCCCCATATCTGATGAGCAAGTCTCGTGCCCTATCTACCTGTTTCCTAGCAAAATTACTGATGCCGTCATAAAAGTGGTAGTTTCTATCATTACCTATGTATTCCAGGCCAAAGTCATAAGAGTTATTTTTTTTCAAATAAATAATCCTAACAATCCTTTAATTAAACATCTCAATTAAGTGAAAGTAAGACCAGAAGCTTAGTGATTTAAGAACCTTGTTATTAAAACCTTATGAAAAACTGGTTTGCTTTCTCCCCTTCATAACGACTACAGTTTACTATTGTAGGTAACTCTTCCCTTCTCTCCCTCCTCTTCCCCACTCCACCCCCTTCACCCCACCAACTCACCCTCCCCTTTCTGGAAAGTTTCTATTACAGAAGTGCCAAGGTTCTTAGAGCTCTAAAGTTATTAAAATGTAGACAAGATCAGCAGATGGAAACCGAGTCAACACTTAAGAAAAATACTTCCTCATATATTATGCCATCTACTATGTTTTGTCATTTAAAAGATGATACTCACTTTTATCTTGAAGAGGAAAAATACTTTAAGACCAGCAAATCTAACTCGGAGCAGAGTGAATTCTGGTACAGCCTCTTTGAAATACACTGTTTCTCATAAATGGCATCAGTTTCAGGAAGTAGGAATTAAAAAAAAAAAAAAAACAACAAATCCTGTGACTGTCTCAGAATATGGTTGTGTAATTCAATTCCGGGACTTTCAGCAATCTTGCACCATAAGACACACCCCTTTAGGAATTGCTTCAGCGAAAGGTATTCTGGGAACAGAAAAGTTCCTTCTCCTAATGAGAGTGAAAGAAAAACTTATTATTTAGACTAAGAATGGAGAGTCCTCTTAGAGCCGAGAAGAGAGAATGTCAGTAAGAAACAATGAAAGTGACATTGTTGAAATCTATTATGAAAAGACAGACGCACACTAAGGCTTCATTCTGTGCTCTGTCTTCGAAGTGAGCTTGCTATCACAGAGACACACGTATTACTAGGTTTATTTGGATTGGTAAAGAAAGTTAGGACTTTTTGGGTAGAATATCTGATTAGGCTGACTAGTTTGACAGTGAAGAGTGTCTTATTGAGTTACACAGTGGACATTGTCCTTCAGTGGAACAACTGAAATCTGCAACTCGAAATTTTGACCAAAAAAACAAAAGTGCATAAGATTTCTAAACGTCAAAATATATGTTATTGGAAAAGCGATTGACATGAACAATATTTTAATTTTCTCAATCCTTTTCGAGCCTGCTGGGTTAAAGAAGTTTCCTCTAGAGTGAAGGAATCAGTTTTATTAACAGTAATTTGATAAATTTTGGTAAGGCCTTTGGTATACTTCCTAGAAACTGACAGAGTAAAGGACTCCAAAAGCTGGGTCATAAATGCTTTGGCAAGTCAATGGTTTACAACAAAATAGGAGGAAATAATTGAATAGTCAGCTGCTAGATCAATTAAAACACTTTTTTTTTGTGATAGATCACTATGTAATGTTTAATATATGACCTTAGAAGTTTAAATAACCAAATGGCAATGCTATAACAAAATTCTATCTCTATTTATTTATGTAAACACAGTTCCTCTCCTCTTCCATGTGTATATTTTTGTGGAATGTTGTTTTGTTCTAACTACAAGTAATATTCATCCATGAACTAATTTTTTGAAACTCCACAAATCTTATTGAGAAATGCCTTTTGAATAAATTTTATCATTTAATATTCATCAAAACATATCATTTTATTTTTGTCTTTTTCATCAATTATGAATCAATACTTGTACAATTCAATTTTTAAGAACGTTTAATACTTAGAGTCTATGGTCACAGAAAATAGAAATGTTTAATTTCTTTTTTTCTTTTTTTTTTTGAGATGGAGTTTCACTCTTGTTGCCTAGGCTGGAGTGCAGTGGCACGATCTCAGCTCACTGCAGCCTCTGCCTCCTGGGTTCCAGCGATTCTCCTGCCTCAGCCTCCCAAGTTGCTGGTATCACAAGTGCCTGCCAGCATGCCCAGCCAATTTTTTGTAGTTTTAGTAGAAGCAAGGTTTCACCATGTTGGTCAGGCTGGTCTCGAACTCCTGACCTCAGGTGATCTGTCCGCCTCGGCCTCCCAAAGTGCTGGGATTACAGGCATGAGCCACCGCACCCGGCCAGAAAGGTTTAATTTCAATATATACTTTTTTTGAGAGACAGAGTGTTGCAGTGTTGCCCAGGCTGGAGTACAGTGGCATGATCTCCACTCACTGCAACCTCCTGCCTCCTGGGTTTAAGTGATTCTCCTGCCTCAGCTTCCCAAGTAGCTGGGACTACAGGCACCCACCACCACACCCTGCTAATTTTTGTATTTTAGTAGAGACAGGGTTTCACCATATTGGCCAGGCTGGTCTTGAACTTCTGACCCTGGGTGATCTGCCTGCCTTAGTATCCCAAAGTGCTGGGATTACAGGCTTAAGCCACTGCACCCGGCCTACATATTTTACCGTAAAGAAATACGACAGGCCGGGCGCCGTGGCTCACGCTTGTAATCCCGGCACTTTGGGAGGCCCAGGTGGGCGGATCACGAGGTCAGGAGATCGAGACCATCCTGGCTAACACGGTGAAACCCCATCTCTACTAAAAATACAAAAAATTAGCCGGACATGGTGGCGGGCGCCTGTAGTCCCAGCTACTTGGGAGGCTGAAGCAGGAGAATGGCGTGAACCCGGGAGGCGGAGCTTGCAGTGAGCCGAGATCGCGCCACAGCACTCCAGCCTAGGCGACAGAGCCAGACTCCGCCTCAAGAAAAAAAAAAAAAAAAAAAAAAAGAAATAGGACAAAAACTTTCAAGTATATAAACTCTTTTATACTGGGATAAACTTCTATGGATGAAGTGAAATGAAACAGAAGCTTAAGGAAATACAGGAATGGTATAAAATTTCCATTTGTTAAAAAAGATATTGTGCATGTGTCTTTATTTTTAAATTTTTTTTATTTTAAACTTTTTTGAGACAGGGCTGTCACCCGGGCTGGAATGCAGTGGCACAATCACAGCTCACTGCAGTCTTGACCTCCTGGGATCAAGTGATCCTCCTGCTTCAGCCTCCCAAGTAGCTCGGACCACAGGTGGACACCATCACACCTGGCTAATTTTCGTTTTTGTTTTTGTTTTTTGTTTTTTGTAAAGACAGTGTTTCTCCATGTTGCCCAGACTAGTCTCGAACTCCTGGGCTCAAATGATCTACCCGCCTGAGCCTCCCAAAGTGCTGGGACTATGGAAGTGAGCCACTGCGCCCAGCCTGTACATGTGTATTTAAGTGGGTGATGGGGAACATCAAATCACTAGGATATAAAATTTGTGTTGGATACATTTAAAAGAGTAACGCATGAGTTATGTTTATTCAACATCAGATTTAGACCCTTTGTATCTAAAGTTATAATGAAAGATGAATATCTACTTTATGTGAAGGAGTTAACTGTCTTTGCAAAATTCTATTTGGGGGTAGGAGAGCAAAAATGTTGGAAATACAGTGTTGAGGACAAAGGGCTGTACATTTCAGAGCCTAAAAAAGGGCACTGCACACTTGAGTATGGAGAGAGAGGCAACGACACCGATAGAAGAGGAGGGATCTCATACGAGACATTTAGCTTCCTTACAGTTTGGACAACAGTCAAGATTGTCTTCAACAGGGATTCCTGGTAAGAGCCTTAGAGTCACGTAAAACACAAAGACAAAATGTCTCATTTATAATCCAGTGGTGAGTTTTAGTAAGATTTCAAAGATGGAAGTTTCATTACACAAATTTCAACTATTTTAAGTGATTGAGATGTACACCTATATAAGGCATACATTATGACACACAGGAAAACTGGCTGCAGCATCATATTCATTTTGATTTTCTAGGTTTTATCATCTTGAATCTAAAGTATAAAATGCTGATACAAGCTGATATCATTCGTTCATCTCAATAACATGTTTAGAGAATCTTTTGTGTCAAGTGCTACACTGGTGCTACAGATTCAGACTGTGCACACAAGCAGTGCCCTTAAGGCAATCACAGTGATCGATGGGTTAGTAGCGATGTGGCCAGAGATTAGTCAGAAAAAATTGGCAAGAGTTGGCTCATAATAGGAGGTCTTTGTGTTTCATTTTAAGGAATTTGGATATTTATATTGAAAACATAGAAAATTTGGGCTGGGCATGGTGGCTCACGCCTGTAATCCCACCACTTTGAGAGGCTGAGGCGGGCGGATCACGAGGTCAGGAGTTCAAGACCAGCCTGGTCAAGATGGTGAAACCCCGTCTCTACTAAAAATACAAAAATTAGCCGGGCGTGGTGGCAGATGCCTGCAGTTATAGCAACTCGGAAGGCTGAGGCAAAGAATTGCCTGAACCCAGGAGGTGGAGGTTGCAGTGAGACGAGATTGCGTCACTGCACTCCAGCCTGGGCGACAGAGCAAGATTCCATCTAAAAAAAAAAAAAAAGAAAACAGAAAATTTCAAATAATGTAAAATCATAAAATTGTTTTAGAAAGAATAGTTACTGGTGTGGGAAGGTTGGCTTATGGAGCAAGGTTTATGCAAAGGAGGGATCCTGGTGGTGGATGGGTAAGGAGGCAAGACTGGAATTAGGAAAATGAGAAGAGTACTGCAGTATTCTAGAGAGAAGTGATGACTGAGCTTAATTAATGACAGTCACAATGGAATAAAAAGGAAGGGAAAGAAATATTTAGGAAATAGATTCACAGGCCTGGGTGAGAGACATAGAAATATGGGTAAATGACTTAGAGGCAGTCAAAAAACTAATTGTAGTTAGATGTTACCAAACGGGAATGTACAGGATAGAAAGAAGGCCACAGAGATGAAAGTTGGTAATACCGGCATTGATGCAGAAAAAGAGAGATCCGTAGAGGAGATGGGAAAAGAACGCCTAGAACAGTAATAGAAAAACCAAAACAAAGTATATCCTGAAAACAGGACTGACAAGAGAATTTGCAGGGCCTCTTGTTCAAAAATATTAAGCATTTCAGGTTGGTGATTGCCGATACAAGCATGGAACTCTAAGTGCAGGGCCCTGTGAATTGCACAGGTAACACACTCATGAAAGCCTGCTTAAAAGCCCAGTAGGTGGAAGTGACAGTGTCAATGAAGTGAAATTGGTCAACAAGAATAAATGTGCAGAGAAGTGAAGTAGGATGAGAAAAGTGTCCTATGGCTTGGCAAGTAGGTCAAGGATGGGTATAAAAAGAACAAATCAGTAAAGCAGTGGCAGAAAGCAGATGATGGAATATTTTAAAAATCCTAGGCCTGTGCAGTGACTCATGCCTATAATCCTAGCATTTTGGGAGGCTGAGGTGGGTGGATCACCTGAGGTCAGGAGTTCGAGAACAGCCTGACCAACACAGTGAAACCCCGTCTCTGCTAAAAATACAAAATTAGCTGGGGGTGGTGGTGGGCGCCTGTAGTCCCAACTACTCAGGAGGCTGAGGCAGGAGAATTGCTTGAACCCAGGAGATGGTGATTGCAGTGAGCCAAGATCACACCACTGCACTCCAGCCTGGGCAACAAGAGTGAGACTCCATCTCAAAAAAAAAAAAAAAACAAACAACAACAACAACAACAAAACAACGAAAAAACAAAACCTAGTAAGATGAATAAGTAGAGTCGGATGAGAATCTTCCAACTGAAGCCTAGATTAAGTAAAATATACAGGTGGTACGTACTTTGAGAAGGGGCTATATCCTTCCAAGGGTCCTTCAGCGTTGGAGGAAGGTGAGTTCAAGGTCACCTTAACCATTTTAATATGTAATAAACTTGAAGGCCCCAGATATCAGAGAATAGTGACATTTCTATGGGGATAGGAACTAGAATGCCATTCTGGAACTTTCTTTTCAGATTTACGTACCTAGTTGACAGCACAATGAGGATAAACACAAAGAGAGAATCAGAGAGATGGATGAAAAAAGAACTTAGTCCAGATATGGCACTTTTCTGAGCCAACTTTTGCTATTTTACTTTATGAGGAAATAAAATCATTGTGTTAAAAATGTTATCTTATGATCCCCCATTAGTGGTTTAAAATGTTGTTCCTTGTTGGGAAGCTAGTAATTCATAGCATGGTGGTTCACACCTGCAACCCTAGCACTTTGGGAGGCTGAGGCTGGTGGATCCCTTGAGTCCAGGAGTTTGAGAATAGCCTGGGGAACGTGGCAAAATCCCGTCTCTACAAAAAACACAAAAATTAGCCAGGCAGCTGTAGTCTCAGCTACTTAGGAGGCTGAGGTGGGAGGAGTCGAGGTGGCTGAGGCTGCGGCAAGCCATGATTGTGCCACTGCACTCCAGCCTGAGCGACAGAGAGAGACTCTGTTTTGAAAAATAAACTAAACTAAAATAAAAGTTAAGGGAAAAGTACTAACACTTGAAGTATAAAAATATAAATACTTAAATGTAACATTGAAGAAGGGGAGAGTTTTTTTTTGTTTGTTGATTTTTACTAAAAATTACACTGACAAGGAGTACTATTTGACAAAGTTTAGATTCAACAAGGAAAAAATCAAGTTACTCGGTTTGAGGGGAGTATATGACAGGTAGAAATAATGTACTCCCCCAGATCAACTCCTCCCATGCTTGCCTACATGGCCTCAAGCCCTCATAACGAGTGACTGGGGGGTTTAGGCCAGAATAAGTTGAGGACCCGCATAATTGACCGGGACCCTCTAACAAAAGCAACTATGTTAGCTTTTTAAATTGCTGCATAACAGGTTACTACAAAGTTAGCAGCTTAAAACAGCACTTATTAAACTATCTGTAAAATATTTATAAACGAAGGTGCATTTTACACATTATAAATGGTATCATAACTAAAGCATGGATGTTATATAAGTTTTTAAATAATTTAGAGGAAAAATAAAAGTTCTATGATATACAAAAAACCAAACAGCACTCATTTATCATTTCAAGGTTTCTGTCAGTCAGAAGTCGGCCCACTTATAACTGAGTGCTGCAGTTCTTATCTGAGGCTTGGGGTCCTTCAAGGTTTATTTGGGTTTTTGGCAGAATTGCAGTTATAGCACTGAGGCCCCCATTTTCTTGCTAGCTATTGACTGGGCCACTCTCAGCTCCTAAATGCCACTGGAATTTCCTTGCCATGTGGCCTTCATAGGCAGCTCCTGCATGGATATTTGCTCCTTCCAGGCCAGCAGGAACATGTGTTTTTGACTTCATGAAGGGTGCAGTCCTTTTACCTTTAATAGCTCACCTGATTAGGCCAGGTGCGGTGGCTCACGCCTGTAATCCCAGTACTTTGGGACACCAAGGCAGGAGGATCCCCTGAGATCAGGAGTTCAAGACCAGCCTGGCCAACATAGTGAAACCCCATCTTTACCAAAAAAATAAAAAAATTAGCCAGGCATGGTAGTATGCTCCTGTAGTTCCAGCTGAGGTGGGAGAATCGCTTGAACCCAGGAGGTGAAGGTTGTCGTGAACCGAGATCGCACCATTGCACTCTAGCCTGGACGACAGAATGAGACCCTGGCTCAAAAAAAGAAAAAAACAAAAACAAAACCACTCACTCACCTGATTAGGCCCAGCCCAGCTGGATCATCTCCCATTTTGTTAACTCAAAGATAACTGATTATAAACCTAATCACGATAGTGATATTACAACATATTTATAGGTTCTGCCTCTTTTCAAGAGGAGATTATACAGACTGTGTGTACCAGGGGGTGAAGACCTAGGGAACCATTTTGGAATTCTGCCTCCCACAGCACCTTTCCCACAACTGCCTCCAGGGTGGGACAGAAATGATGGCCCAAACAGGCTGACTCATTCCTCTCCCTGCATCCTCCAGGGGCCTTGTCTTTAGGGGATCCACTTTTCTCCTCACCATCTGGCTGTTTTCTTGAGAGCCTGAATTTTGCGGTAAACCTTCATCATATGAAAAATATTGAGGCTTTAAAGCCTTGAGACCTGTCTCTTGGGGAATTTCTCTTACTTGACTCTTCTTTAAAAAGCTGTGTGTGTGTGTAACTGTAGCACATGAAGATAATTACAAAAAGCCAAACTGCTGGAAAAAGGACACAGTGAGAACTCTCTGCCTGACTCCAGCCTTCTGTCCTGTGTCAGCCATGTTCTCCTCAGAATTAACCAACATTATCCATTCTATCTCCTTGGATAGCTCACATATTTATGTTTTTCCACAAATGCTAGCATTTTTGTTCTGTACTCTGTGTTTTCTTTAGTAGTGCATCCTTTACACATAGATTTAAATTATTCGTTTTGTTTATTTATTCTTTTTTTTTTTTTCCAGACAGAGCCTCGCTCTGTTGCCCAGGCTGGAGCGCAGTGGCATGATCTCTGCTCACTGCAACCTCCACCTCCCATGTTCAAGCAATTCTCATGTCTCAGCTTTCCGAGTAGCTGGGACTACAGGCACATGCCACCACTTATGGCTGATTTTTGCATTTTAGTAGAGACAGGGTTTCACCAGGTTGGCCCGACTGGCCTGAAACTCCTGGCCTCAAGTGGTCTGCCTGCCTCGGCCTCCCAAAGTGCTGGGATTACAGGCGTGAGCCACCGGGCTCGGCTTTAACTTGTTCATTTTAATTGTGGTTACTTGATTTCAAGAACAGGGAAGAGGAAGAGATTTGGGCTGCTGCCTGTCCCTCATTTTGGAACTAGTGGAAAACGATTTAGGTCAGCTATCTCAGGTGATTCTAAATGTTTTCACGTGTTAGCAGAGAGCATCCACCATGAGCCGGTGAGACACACTTGAGCTGAACTGCACAGAATTTGAACGTCAGCGCTGGACGGGAGAGTGAGACAAGCGTGGGTCTCAGGTGCTTAGAACGCCTTGGACAGAAAGCAAGGTCATATAATTCATTCAGCAGCAAGTAACACAAACATGCACCTCTTTTTTTTTTTTTTTTTACATGGTGTGATTGTATTACCACAAATTAGCTGCTTTTATTTTTTATTTTAAATAACATACAGTAGGCGTTTATGTACATCATCTTAATTATGGGGTAGCAAAAATATCTAAAACTCTTAAGATTCTTGCCACGGAAAAACTTTGTATTTCCAAACAACCAAGTAACTTAATTAGAAATTATATTGACCCATGTCATGGGGATGAGGGACGATGATAAGAGGAAGTGATGGCATGCCATCAGTTGAATAGGAGAGCCAAGATACATCTTTACTTTTTTTTTTAAACATTAATACAATTTAGAAATTTCAAATTGTTCAAAGCTGGATAGAAACATAATGGATTATGGGCATTTTATGTTATTTTCAAATTAAATGATGGGTCATTGGTAATTAAAACAGTAAATCCCTCCTTTCTGTATCAATAACACATGCCTACTGTTTTCTTCTATTTTGAATACAATCCTAGCCCAACTTTTAGGATAGTCATTTCCCTGAAGGGTTTCTTGTAATTTTTTCCTGAAAGCATTTATGTTACTTCCTATAACCCCAACACCATTCAGGGCATTTGGTTGTAGCAAGTGAGGTTAACCAAGTTTAAAATCCTGTTGAATTCACAGGAGAGTTTAACTGCATCTGTCTAAATTAAAAGATGTTGGCAGCCTATGAGCAGTTCTGTGTGCAAGACAAAGTTTCACACTTTAAGGTTATGTCAGAATCAGATAATGAATTTATCAAAATGACCCAATCACATTGAAACAAAAATATTTTTGTTTTTTGATTTTTCTTCTCAAAAAGAAAAACTGCAAAAAGAGGGCCTCAAATGTGATTTCCAGCTGCTCTGTTCTCATCAGCATATTTGTAATGGTGGCACATACTGGAAGCCTTACATTTCCTCAGTCTGATGTAACTTTGGCTGAAGTACTTTCAGACTTTAGTAATTTGCTTGTTTTAAGATAAGTAATAGCCTGAGATGAGGATATTTGTATAAACCCCTTCCTGAAACGTCTAGTACCTTTCATTGCATAATTAAAATTCCTACTGTGTTTCTTTAACAGTAAAGACATTTTCATTATCAAAGAATGATGTTCATGTTTTTCTAGAAGAGCTATCATTGCTCTATTTGTTTAAACTTCGATCTTGAATAAAAATAACAAAGGTAAAACCTATAGTAAAACTGTAAAATAATCTCTTCATTAAAAAAATAATCATTTTTAATGGTTTTATACAAACAGAAGCAATAATGAAGCCCATATTACAAATTACTTTGCCTAATTTAGATATGAGTGACTTAAAATTGCTTCTTTTGCAAATGTCCCCTGGTGATTTTCAGAAAACTTAATAAATTGAAAGTACAGCAATAAATAGTCACATTTCTTTGGGGCTCTGGCTTTATTCAAGCTTTTAGAAATTTTCTGGGCCTTTTGTCAGTTTTCAAATTAGAGATTGGAAACTCCAATTCTGATAATACTGTTCTACTGTATGAGTTCACTGACATAATCAGATAGTATATCTTATCTTCCATCTGCTCTCATGTTCACCAGCTGAGAGAAGGTACCCTGACCGTCTCTTCCAGAGAAGAAATAATAAATGTTGATGATTAACAAAATTGCAGCCCTTACGGGAATCTGCCTCACTTGTAAATGCACCCTTCTTTCTCCACAGTCACTGTACTTAATTATACCTAGCTCCTGACACAGTTCAAAACTTAACCGCACCCATAGAACCTCTTCATCAGGCAGACATCAATGTCATTTTATTGCCAGTGAAACAGATCCACAAACAAGCAACTCTCCTGAACTCAAGGACAGAACAGACAAGGGGCTTCCACTCATTTCCATCATCAGAATTTGGTTTCCCATGCGAAGAAGTAGGCCACTATGATCTCAGCCAGGTCAAGTTTTGTCCTCCTTCCTCTATCTATCCTCAGTCTTCTTTCTCCTTCTACAGCAAGGGCCCCCAACCTCTGTGCCATGGACCAGCAGTGGTCCATGGACTGTTAGGAACCCAGTGGCAAAGCAGGAGGTGAGCTCTGGGCCAGCAAGCGAAGCTTCATCTGTATTTACAGCTGTTAACCATCACCTGTGTTACTGCCTGAGCTCTGTTTCTTGTCAGATCACTGGGGCGTTAGATTCTTATAGGAGCAGGAACCCTGCACATGGGAGGGATCTAGGTTGCAGGCTTCTTATGAGAATCTAATGCCTGATGATCTGTCACTGTCTCCCATCACCCCCAAATGTGTGCGCCTAGTTGCATGAAAACAAGCTCAGGACTTCCACTGATTCTACATTATGGTGAGTTGTATAATTATCTCATTATATATTGCAATGCAATAATAATAGAAATAAAGTGCACAATAAATGAAATGGGCTTGAATCATCCTGAAATGATCTCCCGTGGTCCCCACCCCAGTCTGTGGAAAAAGTCTTCCGTGACACCAGTTTCCAAAGGGGACCGCTGGTCTCTACAGTGTCTGTCCTCTCTCTCTCTCTCTCTTTTTTAAACAGAGTCTCGCTCTGTTGCCCAGACTGGAGTGCAGTGGCGCCATCTTGGGCTCACTGCAACAGCGCCATCTCAGGCTCACTGCAACCTCTGCCTCCCCAATTCAAGCCATCCTCCTGCCTCAGCCTCCCAAGTAGTTGGGATTACAGGCACCCACCACCAAGCCTGGCTAATTTTTGTATTTTTAGTAGAGATGGAGTTTCATCATTTGGCCAGATTGGTCTCGAACTCCTGACCTCGTGCTGGAATTACAGATGTGAGCCACCGAGCCCAGGAATATCCTCTGTTGACACCTACTCCCCTTAGGTTCTTCACACTCAGAGAGGCGGCCAGGGAGCTGGGTGCTTCGGCGAAAGGCGCCAGCCGCCGGGTCACCTCCCAAGGAAGGAAGGGGCGGGAGCGCCAGTGGGGAGGGCGGAGCCCGAAAACCTCCGCGCCTTCGCTGCGGGCTTTACAAAGGCCCCGGGCGCGCGAAAGGACGTGCTCTGCCAGCCAGTGGGAGGGGAGGCCGCGCGCGCAGGAGGATCGGCGGCTCGCGGTCCGTGGTCCCTGGCTCGGTTCCCCGCATCCCGGGGCTCACACCTGCCCGCGCGGAGGAGCAGCGGCCGGGCGCCCTCCCCCAGCCTGCGCCCAGTCTCCTCGATTCCCCTCGCTCTGAGCCAGGCGAGCCGAACAACTCAGGAGAGTTCACGCACTCCCCAGCCCCAGGTATTTGCGGGGCGGCGGGCTAGGGGTGAGGTGGGGACTGGCCCTTTTCCGTTTATCCCGCAGAGACGGCAGCTTTGTCCAGGAGATTTTCGGGGTTTCGGATCGGAAGTCATCCCCCGCCGCTCCGGCTCAGCTGGCACACGCTCACCATATGCTAAGGAAAGCCTGCAAAAATTATAGACGGCACCTCCCTGTTTTATAAAATATGAGAATATTTACATAAATGAAGAAACGTTGGAGATGGGGGTGTTTTTTCTCTGTACTTTAGTGTTCTTTGCAACGTTTTTCTAATCAGAAAACAAAAACGAATGCCATTTATGCAGTATGGCTCCAGAGCAGTTGTGCGCGACGCCCCCCTTGCCAACTGCCACGGCCCTACGCTGTCGGCTCCACGCTGTCGGAGACCTTTCTGAGGGGCCCTGGGCTCCCTGGAGTGCCGAGGTCCTTGGTCCTTATCCTGAGTTCTTGTTTCAGTCTGGTTCATGAGATAAATATAGTAATCCGTTGTTTTCTGGGACTTTCCCCAGATTTCAGATTGAAAGGTGGAATTTCTCAAATCCTCTGAAGCCAAAATCCACAGACTGAGCCTCACTGCGGGTGTCCGCAGCCACCGGGAAGTGGGACTGTACCCCGGGTCAGGCCAATTAAGTAGAGTGGGATAAAGAAAATATTATGTCTGAAAGACACCGAGCTTTCTTAAGGGTTTCCTCCTGCTGTGTTTGGTTTTCACATTTTTTTTTTTTTTTTGATTCTTTGTTTTTGCAAGCAAGACCTGTGGCTTTAGTATTAATTCTGCCAAACAGCTGTGCCAGAGTTCACAAATATCTTCAGAGCCACACTTCAGGGTGATCCTGTTGAGCAGGGTTAGGCAGGAGGATTACTTGGTCCTTTGCTTCCAAGTTTCTGTTCCCCTCCTGTGTGCTCAGTGTTCGTTGTTCATTAGGGAGAAAAGCCTTGAAACTTCCTACTTGCAAACACCCAAAGACATACTCTTTCTTGAGAATATATTCAGGGGGAACTGGGGAGGAGAGGGGGCTGGGGGGAAATGAAAGTAAAAATTTTCATCATCCAGAGCAGACCCCATTAGCATAGTCAACCCTGTTTTAAAAAACAGACTTCTTAAAGCCTGAGAAATCTTGTTGGCATGCATGACCACCCAGGGGCGCCAAGCTTTCTGTTAAACCGCTTAGACACCTGGGTCCTTTTAGCGAAAATATTTCTATATATCTTTTTGTTTATGACATTTTAAGGCCGAACACCCTTCGGCAAGGTGAGGGTAGTACATCTCTTCACTGACTTTGCAGGACCTTGTGTGGGGGTGTGTGTGTGTGGGTATGTGTGTGTACGTGTGTGTGTGTTGCAGGGAGGGTAGTAGAGGTGGAGGTACTGTTTTTGCACATAACACCTCTACACGTATCCATTCTTCTTTCCCCAAAGAGGAGTCAGAAGCCTTGCCCTCGATCTAACCCTTCTCTTCCCAAGTCTAAGCCTCCCAGGTAAGTGTATATATACATCCTGTTGTCCAGCACAGAAGAGCTGGACACTCAAGAATGCAGCTTCCATGCCTTCCGTATTCAGCTTTCAGAGACAGAGTTTCCAATGGCAGTGCTTATTTTTATTTCTATATTTATTGTATTTCCTTTGTTAACACAGATATTACTGTTTGTCAGATATTAATCAGTGTTTTACAAGTTTTCCATGTCAGATATCACAGTTTACCCCTTTAATGATACTTTGCTAGTCTCCAACCACTGTCAATTCCATAAACATCAGAGGGTTGGTGATGTTGTAAAGAAAATATTTGTTAAGTGTTTGAATAGATATTGAAGTGCACATGGTATAAAATTCCAAATGTATAGAGTGTGCAGTGGAGAGTAAGTCTCCTTCCTATCTCGGGCCCCCAGTTTTTGTCTCCAGAGGTAACCATTGTTATCACTATATAAAATCATTGTTCCCCTGTTTCTTTGATAACATGACTAACAGATTTCAAAATGCTGTTTTGAGCAAATGTGCACCCGTGGTTTTTAAACATCTAACAATTTTAAGTATATTATTTTAGTTGTCAGCTTCTGTCTTTTCCTGTTTTTCTGCTGACCACTCTGAAATGTCAGAGTGTTCAGGCCACTTTGTAGAGAGACCTTGTGGCTTTGGAGATAAACAAATAGATTCATTTCTAAGTTCCTTGAGGTAAGAGATCAACATGGTCTCTAAACAACCCGCCACAATTACTGATGAGTACTAGGTCCATGTTAATATTATACACCCAGGCTTAAGGATAACTGATATTCACAGTAACCTGGTGCTTCAGAGCCTGCTCCTCCTATGAGGTAGCACTAATGGCTTATTTTCCTCCCCAGTATTAGATTCTTGTTTGGTGCCTTGCTGGTTGTAGCCCACACACCTTTATGTCCCCTTTCTCTACATGTTAACTGCTAAGGTTTGTGAAGTAACTGGTAACCGGGCAGGCAGTGTTTGTAATGGTTAAGAGAGGATGCGTTCGAGTTTGAGTTCTGTCTTTGACATTGGATTTGTGATCTGGGCTAGTTTTTAAACCCTCTGAGATTCAGCTCCCTCATCAGTGAAGCAGTGATTCACAGGGTTATTTTGAAGATGAGATGACCTGTTGTCACCAAAAAGCAGATTAGTGGCCCACTGCATGCAGAGTCCAATTAACAAGAGTGCGGTCTGGTACAAAAAAAAGTGAATTCCTAAGCTAGCTTGGGGAAGGGGGCACAAAACGTCCTGCCTTTATCCACACCCAGAATGTGCTGCTTCACTTTTGGAGCAGAAAGTGGACACTTTTATAAAGTAGGGTGGGAAGTGAGCCAGAGCAGGGGGTCCCCTGCTTCCCTTGTGTTTTACCAGACAGTTGAGTTGGCACCTTCCTGGGCAGAAATATAAGTTATATAAGTGGCCAAGCAGGCACACTCTCACCATGCCCTCCTAGTAGGTGTGAGTTCAGAGGGCACCCCCTGGAAGTGAGAGTTCTGTGGGGACATGCTTTGGTCTGCAAATTGCCAACTATCCAGGAGAGATCAAAGTCAACGTCGTCATGGTTAGATATACTTGCCCTGTAGGGAATGTCTGGTCAGGAGAAGTGAAAGGTTACGTTTGCATTTCTGAAGGTCTATGTAGGAAGCAGGGCACAGGGGGAAGGGGAAAAGAGAAAATAATTTAAAAAATTAAACTATGACTTAGAAAAGTGGATGTACTTGGTTACAGTGTGTCAGGGACTTAGCAGTCTGCCTGGCATATGAAAGGCATGAAATAAGTAATAGCCCTTATTCCTGTCTGTATTAGTTTGTTCTCACACTGCTAATAAAGACATACCTGAGACTGGGTAATTTATACAGGAAAGAGATTTAATGGACTCACAGTTCCGCATGGCTGGGGAGGCCTCACAATCATGGCAGAAGGCAAGGAAGAGCAAGTCATGTCTTACATGGATGGCAGCAGGCAAAGAGAGGGCTTGTGCAGGGCAACTCCCCCATATGAAACCATCAGATCTCGTGAGACTTATCACAAGAACAGCATGGGAAAGACCACCCCCATGATTCAATTACCTCCCATCAGGTACCTTCCCCAACATGTGGGAATCGTGGGAGCTATAATTCAAGATGAGATTGGGGTGGGGACACAGCCAAACCATATCACTGTCAGAGTTTGCTGTGGTTTTACACCTTCATAAGATAGGTGAATGCATCCATCAGCTCAGGGTCTGATATGGTGCAGTCACAAATGACCTCAAAAATTCCAGTGGCTTATTGGAAGAAGGGTTGATTTTTTTGCTAATATTACCTGTCCTTTATGTATCTGTCTTTGGCTCTTCCCTCTGGGACCCAGACTGAGCTGCTCCTTGTGGGAACTGCTGATGTTTTGACAAAAGAAAGCAGGAAGGTGGAACTACACAGTGGCTTTTAAGCTTCTGATTAGAAGTAAGTTTCTGCTTCTCTTCCATTCATGTTTCATTGACATGGTTGTTAATGAAGTAGATCACCATTTTAAAGGGGCAGAACTGGTAGGGATAGGCCTGCAAGGATGGGGTGGCAAATATTTGACACTAATGCAGTCTGCCTCAGTGTTTGTTGGAGGGAGTCACAATTGTGAACCCAGAGATTCATCAAATCCAGAGAATTGATCTATACCAAGACACTCATAGCCACTGATGTATAAACCAGAATGCCATTTTTTTCTCCCTAACAGTGGATAATATATCTGCCCTGGGGACTGAGTATGAGAACCTATATGGGGTAAGCTTTTCTTGTGGTGGATTTGCTCAGAAGACTGAATTATAAAGTAATAGCTTATGTAGAGCATACAAAAACAAAATTTGGATATTACCAAAAGACTATTTAGATCCAGAATACACCATGGTTGTTAATCCAGTTCTCCTTTTGCAATTCTTATTGCCTGAAGTCCAAGAATGAACTAGATTGATGGCAGCATATTGTAAATAAAGCTGGAGATCACTTACAGATTTCTGACGCTTCTTTTCAGGCTCTTCTTAATAGCAAATGCTTTTCTTGTCGACTGCTAATGCATCATTCCATGACTTATAATTATTCTTTTATGCTGTCTGCTTCCTGAATAATGAGACTTTATTATCATAATTACAGTGTCTTCAAATCACAGTGTAAGATGGATTAACCAGTTCTACCCATTGTGTGTTAATTCTTGCTGACTTTGGTTTCATAGTAAGTTTTACCACCCCGGCACAGGACTTTGAGGATTTTTCTCAGTTTTTCTGCTTATAGCTGGACATCTGTGGCCTGCTTGGGTAGAGCAATATGATGCAATAATGTTCAAAAATATATTATGAAAATAAAATTGAAGATGCATTTTCAAATCAATAGAAAAGAAATATTGCTTACCTATGTCGTTTGTTGGATAACTGAATAAATTGAGAGTTTGATTTCCAGCAGCAAAACTTTGCAAAACGGAAGGAAAGATTGTATTTTAAAAGTAAATAGCAGGACTGAGAATGGTGGCTCATGCCTGTAATCCTAACACTTTGAGAGACAGAGGTGGCTGGATTGCCTAAGCTCAGGAGTTCGAGAGCAGCCTGGGCATCACGGTGAAACCCCATCTCTACTAAAATATGAAAAATTAGCTGGGAGTGGTGGCGCACGCTTGTAGTCCCACCTACTCGGGAGGTTGAGGCAGGAGAATTACTTGAACCTGGGAGGCAGAGGTTGCAGTGAGCCAAGATCACGCCACTGCACTCCAGGGACAGCAAGACGCTGTCTCCAAAAAAAAAAAAAAAAAAAAAAGTAAATGCCAGCAAGGTAGAAAGGGAAGGAAAGTATTCTGATTTTTGTTTTTTATATTTCAAACCAGCATAATTTCGATGCCAACATCTAATATAGATGGCAAACAAAAAACAATAAAACTACAAATCATTCTTACTTAAGACTGATGATCTCCAAACCCCAAATCAGTATAAGCAGACAGTGTCCGGTAGCCGCAGCAACTGAGAGTCATCCAAGGAATGCAGGCGGCACTCAGCATCTCTCTGTGTACCAGTGTAACTTATCGCTGTGCTACAGTTACAGAATTCTGTGCAGCTGTTAAAGAATGAGGTATATTTGTACGTGTAGATATGGGAAAATTATCACCCATATGTATTATTAATTGAAAAATCGGTCAGGCGCAGTGGCTCATGCCTGTAATCCCAGCACTTTTGGGAGGGTGAGGTGGGTGAATCGTGAATCACCTGAGCTCAGGAGTTTGAGAGCAGCTTGGCCAACATGGCGAAACTCCCTCTCTACTAAAAATACAAAAATTAGCCGGGTGTGGTGGTGCATTTCTGTAATCCCAGCTACCCGGGAGGCTGAGGCAGGAGAATTGCTTGAACCCGGGAGGTGGAGTTTGCAGTGAGCTGAGATCATGCCATTGCACTCCAGCCTGGGCGACAGAGACTTGTCTCAAAAAAAAAAAAAACAAAAAAAAAAAAAAAAAAGAAGAACAAAGAAAGGTTCAGAACTAAATATAGCATGTTTCTATTTGTGTAAGAAACTTTTTTCTCTGTGGAGAAATGTGCTTGTATGTGTGTGTGTAAGAGTGTACACACATAGTTATGCTGGTTGTGTAAAGAAAATTTCTGTAAGGAAAAAAGTAGCTTTTACAGTGGTTGTACTCTAGGAGAGAAAGACAAAGAATTCAGATGGGGGAGAAATACTTGTTTTTTAAATCCGTTGTTAGTGTTTGAATTTTAAAATCATGTGCATGTACTTTTAAAAAATTAAATTAGTTTTAAAATGGCTATTCTGTGTTGAAGTAACTTCACAAAACTTTTAGTAGCTATTTCTGCCGTCCCGTTATACTGCTTTTAAGTACTGTACTAATTATCAAAGACATATGAAGTGAAGTGTAGGTGGAGGGCACCTCGGGCCATCGGCTCTCAAGGGATGTGGTTAACAACAGTTAAATTGTGCTATTTGTAGTTAATGACAGTTTGTCCATCCAGTCATTGAGTACCACTGACAAAAATAAATAATTCTGATACCAGTGCAGGCTGTGATAATTAAAACCAACTAATGGAGACTTATATTCTTTTTTTTTTTTTTTTTGAGACGGAGTCTCGCTCTGTCGCCCAAGCTGGAGTGCAGTGGCCAGATCTCAGCTCACTGCAAGCTCCGCCGCCCGAGTTTACGCCATTCTCCTGCCTCAGCCTCCCGAGTAGCTGGGACTACAGGCGCCTGCCACCTCGCCCGGCTAGTTTTTTTGTATTTTTTAGTAGAGACGGGGTTTCACCGTGTTAGCCAGGATGGTCTTGATCTCCTGACCTCGTGATCCGCCCGTCTCGGCCTCCCAAAGTGCTGGGATTACAGGCTTGAGCCACCGCGCCCGGCAAGACTTATATTCTTAAAAGTAATGTCTGAAATTTGAAATTATAGAATAAAATAACCATTTAAAGCATTTACTATTTTTAATCATTTACCTGTTAGAAATCAAAGTGAGGATGTAAAGGATAAATGTTGCAATTATTTGTTTATAACTATTAAGTTTATTTAACCAGGTTTCATAATTCATAGTATATTTAATTATAATCCAGTTAATAAACTGTAAGTTTTCTTTATGTATATATCCTCTGAAGGTATTCAAACCAAAGGGATTTTTTATTTCCTGATTTTGTTTTTAAAGTACACCTGTCATATTTTCTCTGGGCTCAAGTGACTCTATTTAGGTGAAAGAGGAACTGAGGTTTCTTTATGCTTCCCTCAACTCAATTTATTATCAAAAATCATTCTTTGTTATTGTCTGCATTTTATGTGTGGTCTTATAGTCAAACTAGAAATGAAAAAGATAGGAAAAGCTAGTGTAGCAATTTTATAGGGCTTGGTATAAGATTTCACATATCTACTAGTTCACTGAAAGTATTGTCTATGTATCGTTTTCTTAGTCCAAATAAATTGCCTATCAGTTGATATTCATCAAAACGTTAGAATCAAAGCTCTGAATGCCTCAAGCATAAGCAGAAACTAACATGGTAATTTAATTATTGCAGGTGGGCCTTGTGCACATCATGAGCAGTTTTGAAGACGCTGACACAGAAGAGACAGTAACTTGTCTCCAGATGACGGTTTACCATCCTGGCCAGTTGCAATGTGGAATGTTTCAGTCAATAAGGTTTTTTAACAGAGAGAAACTCCCTTCCAGCGAAGTGGTGAAATTTGGCCGAAATTCCAACATCTGTCGTTATACTTTTCAGGACAAACAGGTTTCCCGAGTTCAGTTTTCTCTGCAGCTGTTTAAAAAATTCAACAGCTCAGTTCTCTCCTTTGAAATAAAAAATATGAGTAAAAAGACCAATCTGATCGTGGACAGTAGAGAGCTGGGCTACCTAAATAAAATGGACCTGCCGTACAGGTGCATGGTCAGATTCGGAGAGTATCAGTTTCTGATGGAGAAGGAAGATGGCGAGTCTTTGGAATTTTTTGAGACTCAATTTATTTTATCTCCAAGATCACTCTTGGAAGAAAACAACTGGCCACCACACAGGCCCATACCTGAGTATGGCACTTATTCGCTCTGCTCCTCCCAAAGCAGTTCTCCGACAGAAATGGATGAAAATGAGTCATGAACACAGAAAGTCTAAGAGGAGAAATATGAAGGATGAAAAGCTCTGTAGATGCTGTATAGACACTACTTATTAAGAGTTTATTAGGGTAGTATATTATAGTCATCTGTTATGCTGTGAAATTTGGAATTCAGTGTTATCATTTTGAAGTCTGTAAATTGTGTTAGTCATTAACTTAGTCACCTGTTGTATTCCTGGATCTACACAAAATTATTTTAAGTGCTCATCTGTGAGGATTAATATACAAAAAGTATCCTTTGAGATGAAGTAGTGTTCCCAAAATAAGGTTATATTATTTTCTTCTTCTGCTTGATTTTCATCTTATGTTTTGCCTTGTTTTTGTAAGGAATCATCTCTTGGTTTGGTCACATCATTTCACAGCAGCCATTTGTTTTTAAGGTCAAGGCTCCAGACAGGTTGTTACTGGTGTTTGCAGCGTGTCAGTACTTGCAGTACTGGAATATGTTCTAGGCTAGTGTCTGTGCGTCACTGTGGTTTTAGTATGGAAGGACTTACTTGAGAAATACTACCTTGCTTTTCTATGATTTCTTTTTACAGAATTATAGTGTGTTTACTCCTAAGATGCCAGTTCTCTTTGTCTATATTCAGCATCTAAGACAAATATTTAAACATTTTAAAGAACCACTGTGTTAAGTTTAGGATTATTTACTTACCAAATTAGAAGTTTGACTTTTATATGTTATATACAATTTTAAAATTTCACGAATTCACCTTTTTAATAGTATCCATGTACATAATAAAGTCAAAGTTTAATTAATCATTTTCTTTGAATTTTTTTCTAAATAAGGGAAAAAACTGTTCTTGGGCCACTTTACATAGATAAATATATGTGAATGTTTGTAATTAACGCTTAAATATTCCTAGTGTTAACTTCAAAAAAGTCTTTTTCAGTTCTTAAATAACATTTTTAAATTTAAGATACTTATTCAACTTATCTTAACTAAGGTAGCTAGTGAATGTTAAGTAGATGAGGTAACCGTTCAGTTAAGTTAAATTATAGCATTGCCAGGTAGTGAGGCTCGCTGTACAATTTTCCAGATAAATGAAATTTCCTGTAGTGAGAGGTCCATGTTTTTGTAACAGCCTTTTAAAAATGCTTTTGTGAACCCTCCAGCCTCTTACCAAAAGAGGCTTTAAACCTCATCTTGATTCAGATCATCAGTCTATTCCTGGGCAATAGTGTGTGATGTCCAGCACCCTAACCCCGACTCCCCAGCCCTGGGACTATTCCAGTAGAGTGAAATATTTGTGCTGTACAAAGTGGCCTGAATGACTGAGTTCGTGTGTCTAGTTTTCCTCCTTATTCCCTGTGATGCCCAGAGTAATGGCCCATCCAAAGATGTCCAGATGTTCATGTGCTAGTCTCCAGAACTTGTAACTGTGCTGTTACATGGCAAAGGGGAATGAAGGCTGCAGATGGAATTAAAATAGATTATGCTGGATTATCTGGGTGTGCCCAATTGATCACCAGATCCTTAAGAGTGGAAGAGAGGCAGATCAGGATGTCAGAGTGATGAGGTGTGAGACGGACTTGACCTGCTGTCGCTGGAAAGAAGGAGGTCATGAGCCAAGGAATGTGGACAGTCTCTTGAAGCTGGAAAGTGTGCATTGGACATCTGGAAGCCGGAAAAGACAAAGATCCAGAAAGGAACAAAGTCTTGTGGACACCCTGATTTTGGTCCAGTGAGATATATTTGACTTGTTAACCTACAAAACTTTATGATGATAAATTTGTGTTGGTTGTAAGCCACGAAATCACAGTAATTTGTTATAGCAGCAGATAGAAAACCAATATACTCCTCTTAATATAAGGTTACCTACTATTGATTCCTTCTAGGATTTTAGCTTCCTGTCTGATGTGGATTTACAGCCAGATCACCCAGCTTGTTTGAATTGCTTACAGTGTGTAGTCTCATGGTAAAGGCTTTCTATGAGTGAAGTGTATATCCTTTAATGTGTGCATACTGTCACATTTTGACTATTTCAGAAGACTTTCACCTCTGTTTCTTGTCTTTGAGGCTGATGAATGTGTTTCTAAGCTATAAATTTAATATTAAGGGATTCATGTATTATTGTTATTGAACCCAAACAATGTGTTAAGTAATATTTAGGGCCAGAAAAATCTCATGCTCATACAGAATAATGATTTCTGCTAATGTAAATCTTGGAAAGGGTTTTGTTCAACTTGAGAAATATTAAAATTTTTTTCTATTTTTTTTTCTTAAAAGATTGGCAAAGGAGAGAATGGGTTGCTAAAAGTTTATTTATCGTTGTTCTCCAAAGAATAGAAACACTTGCCATAGCCCAACTCCAGTAGTAAATAATAATGAATGCTTTATAATAAAAGAGCAATTGGTTAGTATTAGAATTGTTTTGATTACAAAGTTAGCATCTCTGCCAGAGCTACCCAACCCCAAAGCGGGGTTGTTAGAGGAAAGCTGCCATATTTCGCAGAACCGAGGAAGGAATGCAGCAGACCTCAGGTGGGATTGAATGCGCTGGTTCTGACCCTCGATGCGTACTGGCTCCATGGCCACCTGTAGCTCCCGAGGTTTACACGTTATTGATCCCCCCAAAGAGACCTGATCTCTTGATTTCATTTCCAGGGAAGGGTCAGCTTGGGTCAGGTGCCCACCCCTTCACCAATCAGCTTGTCTCAGGTAATGCAGTCACGTTATATAATGGCTGCTCTGGTCAGTGATCATGTGGATAGATACAACTTTTTCTCAAAAAAATGGTCACGGGGTGGGGGTGGGGCAAACAAAACTATTAGTGTTTGACACAAGGTACTGCAGCTAAGATGTGAAACCTTCCATATACACCTTAAGGACTTCTTTGTCTCTGGAAAGTGATTTTTCTGGGGCTCTTTAGGTAAAGAGGTGTATGAATGGTGCCAGTGTTAGAATCATTGGCAGTCTTTTCTTGAACCTGCGACTCCAGTGGTTAAATCTCATATGTCATATGGTTATATAACCATTTTCTAGAGAATTCTGTTCCTACTATCTAATGCAGTAACTGACTTAAAAGTAAAAAGTATTACTGTTAGACTCTAACATGAGTAGCAATATTTGTTTTAATGGAGGTGGGATTAGGTATGTGTTTTTACATTAAAACATTTTTATATATGTAAATAAATATATATGCCTTGTAGAAAAATTAGCCATAATCTTACTACCAGAAGAGAACTATTATTAACCTTGTGTGTGTGTATATGTGGTAGATGGTTCCATATACCTCCTGGCTCTTTTTATGTTCCCAATTCTCTAACACTTGTTTAATTCCTTATATTATTATGTTAAGATAACAGGTATTGTTATTATTTTACTATGTGGACCATGATCGAAACTATCAGAGTTTCCATTTCGGGTGGTGACCAAGATGAGCCCTATGGAAAGTGTGGGTGGAATTTAATGGGCTTCTAGTTGGTATGAGTTGTCCTCAGATCCAACCTATTCAACCTGCATGAAAATACTTATTTGTCCTTTACCTCTTAAGCAATGAACTTAGGGCTGGGAGCACTGGTGAAGAAACTGGGATGGCAGTAGTTTCAGCTTTGTTGCTGGTTTCATAATTTTGTTGCTGATGGAAGGCTACCAAGGGACTAGAGATGAGCCAGTTTGGCCCTGCTTAGTGGCATCAGTGAAATAACTGCTTGAAAGGCCCAAATCAAGACAGTAACTTCTTTTTTTTTTCAGACTACTCAAGTGCAGTAGTCAGAAGGGGGAAAAATAGTAGAACAATAAGTTCAATCTGTAACTGTGACTATGAACAATCAATTGAGCTAACTCAACAGTGACATTTCAAAACAAAACTTCTGAGGTTAGACAGTCACAATAAGGTGTGGCAATGAAATTTCCCCTTAGTTCAGAGTGCCTTTTTATAATAATACCACTTTCGGCATCTTGAAAGTTTTTAAATCAAAGTTAGGTTAGACACATTCTTTTTTTTTTTTTTTTTTTTTTTTGAGTCAGAGTTTCACTCTTGTTGCCCAGGCTGGAGTGCAATGGTACAATCTCGGCTCACTGCAACCTCCGCCTCCCAGGTTCAAGCAATTCTCCTGCCTCAGCCTCCCGAGGAGCTGGGATTACAGGCATGCTCCACCACGCCCAGCTAATTTTGTATTTTTAGTAGAGACGGGGTTTCTCCATGTTGGTCAGGCTGGTCTTGAACTCCCGACCTCAGGTGATCCGCCCACCTCAGCCTCCCAAATGCTGGGATTACAGGCATGAGCCACTGCCCCCACCCAGGTTAGACACATTCTTTTTAATAGCTAAGCAAAAAAATCCCCTGAAGCCCCCAAAACTCTCAAAACAATACTGACCTAATTTCTACCGGAAAGAATTGTACAGTGTTGAGTGTGGGCTCTGAGTCATACTGCTTGGGTTTATCAACCATTCCTGTAATTTGACATAACTCAGATTCCTCTTTTGAAAAACAAGGATTAAGTAGTGCTTCCTTCATAGGGTCTCTGTGAATATCAACTGAGATACAGTATGTAGTCTCCTTACCACAGCATTTACACACAGTATGTGTTCCTCTGAGTAGCACGGGGCAGAGTTAGGCCCTCATTTTTAATGGTCTCATATAAGATTTCTGAACTACAGAGGACATTATCTGGGTAGGAGGAAAAAAAAAATCTTTAAATTTGAAATAATAATACTCATACAATTTATTTTAATATCATTTTCCAAATTTAATTTCATTTTCACCTTTAATATTTCGGAAGGATTCAAGAATCAGATGCAGGGATTCTGTTTCTCTCCTTTTTGTTGTTGTTGTTTTACATTTAGGATTTCAATGTGGAATCTCAGATTTCTTTTGTAAACTCCTTTACTGTCAGATAATTAGCCAGAAATACCAAATAAATGAAGATGGGAAAACACTATATGTTTAATAAAAATCTTTTTTAGATGTCTGTATTCTCAAGAAATTATGATTAGGACATGTTTACATAGTTAAATGAAACCTCTGGCCTCTGCTAGAAAAATATATTTCTCTATTGAAAAAAAAAAGCAGGCATAATCCCAAAATACATCATTTCAAAAGTTCTAGTGTTACCAGTGGTGAGTATGGGCAGGCTCCATAGTCCTTGATATTTGTCTTCTTGGGGGAAAGAATTCAGCCAAGAGACAGAAGTATATTTAAGGCAGAAACAAGAGTTTATTGAAGCCAAAAAAAGTACACTTGGATGGAACCAAGGGGGATGTCAAAAGATTGAGTACCCAGCCTGACCTTCGTCTTAAGGCTCTTAGAGGTTTATTATTTCCTATTTTCTCTCCCTGTCTCTTCCCCTCCCTGTATGTGCAGTGGTTTGCCAGTATCTGGGAGGGCCTTTTGGTGGTTGAAGTTATGCACATGCTCTCTTAGGGCAATTTTCCCTTACTGGGCTAGCGTCCCCCTGCCAAGCCCCGTGGGAAGGTCATATATTCGTCAAACTCCGTCATTTTGCCCCTTACTGCACATGCCTGGACATGCCCCCAGAGGAAGGCCAAACTCTGTCATCTTAAATTCTTATTGGGAAGTTGTTGCCCATGAGCCCAAGATGTCTCCCGTTAGATTTTCCCCTCCCTGTCACCAGCCCTGACATTCTTTGTGGCCCTGTCCTGCCCTGTTCATATCTGCCTATCTACCTACTCTAAAACTAGTATCTTAAATAAAAACCCTTCTATAACTCCACATCCCCTTCCAGCTACCCCATTTCTCTGCTCTTTTCAAGTTGTCTGCATTAGCTGTTCTTTATTCCTCATCCCCAACTCCCCAGTTTCCATCCCTTCATTTGTGTAACTGTCCCCAAATGCAACTAAAGCAGCGGACCTCTTTTCAAAGCATTTGCTATTGTTGAGCCCTCTGATTTCCTGGCTCCTGTGACACTATTCTCTGGTTCCTGCATTTCTCCTGTATCTGTTTCTTTTGGCTGTTTCACTACCCCCAACTTCTAAATGTCAACACTTAGTTGGGCTTCTCCTCTATGTGCTCCCCTGGGGTAAACTCAGCTGGTTTAATGACTTAAAATACCATTTTCCTACTGACTCCCAAACTTGAACCTAGACCTCTTTCTTGGGCTGCAGACATATATCCCATCACCAACTTGACATCTTCATCCAAATATCTTATAAACACCTCAAAGTTAACTTTTCGAATAGAACTCTTTCATTTTCCCCACTTTCCCAAACCTGTTCCTCCCATTACACTTACTAAGTCAAATCAGAACCAAGAAGTTACAGTAAAGGGCACTTGCAGCTGCTAGGCTGGCTGTCAGACATCTATAGATTTGACCAGCAGGGAGACAATAAGTCCAAATAGATTGAGACAGTTTATTATTTACAGAGACAGCAAAACCAGCATCAGCATGGAGTCAGCTCCCTGTATGCCTGGTCCTTAGGGACGTCCCTGGATGACACTGAACCAAGGGGACAAGATGACAGATGACAAGTAGAAATAGCTCTGTTGTTGAGGAGCCAACTCTGAGCTATAGCTAAACATTTTTATAGTCGGTATCTGTACCTGAATGAGAGTGAGGTCACTGGAAACCAGTTGGATGAGAAATTGCCTCATAGCAGCCTTTTGCAAGATAGGGAGGTATTTTGCAAGATAAATGGCCCTTTGACAGCTCCTTTATGATGGCCTATCTTGCCATGGAGGATCCAGAGAGGATCACGACCTTTTTCTACCAAGACCTGTGTCAGACTGTGGTTGAGTTCTGCCTACGTGGACTATGTGGAGTGAGCAAGGTAGCCACGGCACCATGCCAGATGTGTTACCCTACAGTAGTATCTGATTCTACCCCTTTCTTTAGTCTTATATCCAACCCCCCAGAAAATCCTGATGATTCTACCTCTAAAATCTGCTCTGCCTTTTCAAGGCCATTGTAAACCCAAGGCACACTATATTCCACTGGGAATACTATACATCCACTCTTGCCTTCTTACAATCCATTCTCTACACAGCAACTAAAGCAATCTTTTGAAAATGTGTATATGACTGTACATCCTTGCTTACAAAAAATGTCAGTAGCTTTCTATTACACATCAAATAAAACTCATTCTTGGCCTACAAGGTCTTGCATCATCTAGCCCTTAACGATCACTCCAGTATCATCTCATACCACTCTTCTCCCTCACTCATGATGCTTCATTCCCAGTGGTCTTTTTATTCACAGAACATAACAAACTCTTTTTCACCTCAGGTACTCTGTACTTGCTGTACCCTTTGCTGATAACATGCTTCACAACAGGCTTTTTTACTTGACTGGTTCCTGCTTAACAATTAGGTTTTAGCCAAGTTGACAATTAAAACTTAAAACAATTAAGTTTTAGCCAAGGTATCTCCTCAGAGAGGATTCTCCTGACCTATGAGAAGTAGTCAATTGGCCCCCAGTTACTCTCTCTCCTATGATCTTGTACATTTTCTAACTGTGACCTGTGATTTTCTTACATATATGTTTACTTATTATTGTCTATCTCTCTCACCAGAATGGTAAGCAAAGAGCAGAGACCTTATATGTCTTTGTACTTCTATGTCCCTAACACCCACCAGACACAGTTCCAATATTAATACTATTCCAATATTTGCTGAATAAATTATTTCTAGTACTTTTTATAAACACAAAACGTTAACTTTTTTTAACAATCAAAACACATTTTCAAGTTTAGTTCCATCTTGCTTTCTTAATTTACTTCTTTTTGTCTTCACATCAGATTTAATAAAATAATTACAAGTCAGCAATCAGAATACCTGCATGTTTATGGAGTAAAACCAATAATAGTCAAATAACTTACTACCTTTAAGTGTAAAAATGTGTTTATTCACAACCATTTGTAAATTACCATTTGTTACCATTCCTTCAAAAAATTCTTTATGAACAAAAAGCCAAGAAAAATTACAATAGTAGCTTATGCCAAACCAAAAATATACATCTGATGTATACAAACTTTAAAAAGCATTAACACAGGCAATGTGAATATAGATTACCTTAAAAATATTTCCAAGACACAGCTACAACTTAAATTAAGACAGATATAAATAATGGCATTACCTAATGTATTATATTTACATATTTAAAGTATCATATTAATTTCTATGACATAAAAAAGGAGATAAAACTACAGATGTCATTGCTTAGCAGTTCAAATATTGAAAGGGCCACATGATTTTTTTTTAAGTACAGCAAGAACTTCAGGTTACTATTTATATCTGGACCTTCCTATATTTATAAGAACATGCACTGTCATTGTTGCAAGAGGAAAAAAATTTAAAAACATTAAGGAAAAACCAGAAAACAGTTTGCTTACTAAAATCATACCAAATCCTCAGCAAAATCAAGGAAAGCAATTATGGAGTGTTTTCTATTCCTGGCCTTTTAAATTGACACATACATTTTAGAGAAAAGAACAGTTGATTGTCTATAACAAAATGCAGTTATAGATATTGATATGCTTAGTTCTATCCCATTAAAGCACCTTGTACTACAAGGTAAATGAAAGCTTAATAAAATCAATGGAGCCTTTCATACCAGAAAGGATTTTATTTGAAATACCCGTATTACCTTTTTAGATCTTCCTTTCTTAAATCATGCAGAGAATATGTTCTGTGTAAAATCTAAGATCATTCATTGGAAATATAGAATTTTTAAAAAATAATGGCACCTAAAAACTTAATACTATATATCAATTAAAGTCAATATAGTGGCATGTAAAATGAAGTGGAAAAAACTAAATATATATATATATATATCTTCTTAAGTATTATTTTTTATTATTACCAACTTGAAATGTCCAAACTCTGAAGGGTTATTTTTATATTATCTTTTGTTCAGATTGAATCAACATTATCATACTAGGACATGTAAATAAGGACATGTAATGCTGATACTTCTGCATTTCTTAGAGTCATCTACTCAAATCAACTGTACTGACTATTAGATAATAAAATCCAAAGAAGTCATAGAAATAATGCTGGAAAAGGGAACACTATTCTAAATCTGAATCTGACGATCCCTCCTCATGCTTCCTTCACATCTGCTGAGAATTAACAAAAAAAGTCTTAATGTTTACATAGTTAAAGACAATGAATAGGCTTCATAAATCATTCAAAGTAAAATTAATTAAAAAAATGGAGAGTGGAAATCTACCATAGTAAACAGAAATGCTTTAAAGAAAAGACTTAAAGTAAATTTAATTGGTAACATGACAGGACCATTAAATTGGTCTTGAAAAGCAGAAGGCAGATGATGAAATTGCACTTAATTCTGTATCAATTCAGATCCTATCATCCCTACTCCTTTCTAATGAAATAAGCATTTACAACATGGTTTCTTACACGTCTCCCTTACAAAAAGGCTCAGCACAATCACTTATACATTCTAGTTGGTTTTTAACATTTGGTCATAACTGATAAACAAGGTCACACAATTTACCCTATCGAGTCTGTTGATCTGTGTCAGAATGCCTTATGCCAGAATCAGACAGTTCTAATACAGGATTTACAAATCCAGAATACTCGGAATTTCCATTATCATCCATTTCGGCACTAACAAAATCATTCTCCCACTCCAGCCCATTGGAATCATCAGAGGCTGATGTAGGATTACTTCCAGTCTTCTTGTTGCTATACTTAAGTGCTGCCCGTAGAATGTCTTCCTCTGTTTTGGAACGTTCTCTCACTGGAAGCATTCTATTCATTCCTATGATTTGAACAGAGTTTTTAGAAATCTCAGAACAGATAATAAAGCTATATTTACAAACTTCCAAGTTTAGCAATATAGTTTTTATTTAACTATCAGACTTGATGTGTGAATTAAAGACCCAGTCCCATGGAGGTCTTCTTAAGGGAAATTGTTGGGGTCTAACCCTGAAGTATGCCTCAGGTAAAAATAAATATTAACAGTCACCAAAGGGCAGTTTTGATGTATCATTTATTATCTGATAGGATGAAATTCCTGAAGAGTCATAAATAAAACAGAATGGATGGAGGACCTCAATTGCTATTAGTCTTATATGGCCAAGTTAGTATGTCTGCCACAGTCCTTTCCTACCCACATAATTTCATTTCCCAGAGAATGACAGTCACTCTAATGATAACATGTACTTTTCCAGCATTTACTAGGTTCCAGTTAATGTTATATACATGTCACAGATATTAACTGATTTAATCCCCAACAACTCTATGGAGTACAGTACTATCATTACTCTCATTCTGTAGTTCAGCTAACCGGGACAGAAAGGCTAAGTGATTTGGGTAATGTCACACAGCTAAAAAGTGGTGAAGCAAGAATTTTAATCCATTCAGTCTGGCTCCAAAGTCTGTGGGCTTATGCTCTTCCGACTCTACCAAACAGAGGAGAGACGTTTCTATGGGAAACTGTTCTAGATCTAATTCGAAACAAAATGAAATTGGTAAAGTGAAAGTGTCAATAATCTTGAAAGAAAAAAAGAATGGCATTTTACTGGCAGAAGGAAGGGAGAGAGGACAGAAAAGAAGTTTGAATCTGTAAGTACAGAATCAACGTTGGTAATTGAATTAAAATCTAGGATTCGCAAAGAGATTGTAATATTCCTAGACACATTTAATGATTTTCTTTTTTGACCTTAAAGATCAGATCCCACCATAAAAGAACATTTAAATCTGTATCACCGTTGTCTGTCACTCCTGAAAAATCACCAGGACTCAGCCCAGTAACACAAGTTATTTCTATAGATATGATAAGAATATGAGCTAGATACTAATATAATTTTGTAGATTTGTATCTGGTGAATTTGTTTCTGTGGATTTATTTCTAAGAGAAGTTATATTTAACTTCTGGCTTTAGAATGTCCACAAGGGGGTAGTAATCATTCATACGGAGTAATGTCATGGGCTTGGATTACAAAACCTTAAAGAAATTAACATTTATTTTCTAAATCTAAAGGAACATTAAAAATTAAGGAATTTTCTAAACATTTTTATCAACAGTGATAATCACCAATAACAGTCTAAAAAGTGTTTATATGATTTTTCAAGGGCTTGAATTTATTTCCATTTAAATAAAGACCAAGGTAGATTTATATAAATCAACACAGATTACGTTAAAATTTTCAGGTAAAATTGTGAATTATAAAATACCTTCTTCATCTTCCCACTCTAGATCTAAGGATGTGCTGTCGTCATTTCCACTAGTTGATTTAGTTTTGGTCATTAAATCACAACTGCTTTCTGTATTTGGTGTCAAAACTGTAGCATCTGATGAGAGTCCTAGAGTATACACGAAATACAACTGAATACTCTCATCTACTCTTCTACCACAACAGCCATTTTATTTTGTAACAATTATCTCTCTCTAAATATTATTATTATTACTTTTAGCTTCATAAGAAATAATTCTGGAAATCATTTTATTGGTAAGTTTCTGTTAGGAACAGTATAAAGAAACTTTTCTCTCTTTTTTTTTTTTGCCATCTAAGCATAGCAAACATGCAAATTTAAGTGATTATAAACTTTTCAAATATGGTGAACTCTAGATAATATTTTTAACAGTCAATTACAAAGGGGCACAAAAAAACGATGAACAAGAAAGATAAAACAAAAAGCAACCTATATTTTCAAAAAGACCCACTACTATACTATGCTTCCACTATTGGGAAGCATATGAGTTTTTGCTTTTGAAACTTGAGGAAATATTTTAATCTTATAAGTCAATTTGTAATAAGTAAAAAGTACACTTTTCTATTACTTCCTCCCATCTTTCCTTTCTTTTTTTTTGGAAAGGGAAGGGTTAGGATCACGGTAGAAATGGAAAAAGGAGTGCTTGACTCCCTATATGGATCTACAGAAACAGTCTGAGATTTTTCTTTGCTCCAACTTCTTTTTAAAAATAAAAGATGAGGTTGTATAATTAATGACTACCTAGGAAACTGACCTATCTGGGAATTACAAATTTAAGAACAGAAAGTTATTCTACAGAAACACAGCCAGAATCTCTACTTATCTGTTTACTGTGGCATAAAAAAAAGTACAGAAAATACTTTAAAAAACTTACTACTACTTCGAAAAACTTCATACTGTGACTTTATATTTCTCAAACAAGATTCAAAGTCATCTTCTGGTCCTGAACTGTAATAAAAGTGAAATAATTTTTTAATATATTCATGGTAGATGCAATATAACAAATATTTAAGCTAATGATGGCATTTTGGCTTGAAGACCTATGTCATACAAATTCATAACTGCTACACAATTAGAATAACCTAATGAAAAGAGTTCTTAATTTTCTTAATACTAGCATGAAACTGAAAATAAGAAGATTTTGGTTAATCCTGAAATCCAATCTCCAAAGCTTAGCCATAAGTCTAACTTTACAATAATGAAGCATGAACAAAATTCTTTGAACGAGTAGTGATACTTGTGGAAATGTGACGCTGAAATCTCTCTTCCAAAAAATGACCACACATAAACTTTATTGTAAGAAAGAGAGGGACTAAAGAAAACACAAACAACTAAGGTATAAATAACTCACCCAAAGACATTCAGCTATGGCATTACATCTATATGGGAAATGAGACCACTCTTAAAAATGCAATAAAGTCAGTTTAAATGAATAATAATCATGTTTCAACTTAAATGCTCTCAGTATTCTTCCAAGGCAATGTCTTTTAGATGGAATAATTTTTAGGGAACACATAAACATGAATACGTATATACACATCTCGAGGTGAACAATGCTCTACGTAGCAATAAAATGTTCTACCACAAAGGGAAGGAGGCATATGTTTCATTATTTACCTTTGATATTCTCCATTGTTGGAAGGATGATATTGCTGCACAATTCTCTGCCTTTCTTGCTTTGGAAACATAATGTAATAAAAAAAATCACTCTGTTGTAAAATTATGTATTTTAAAACCACTCATGTAATACCAAAAAGTATTTTTTTCTAGTTTCTAAAAAAAAAAAAAGTTATTCTGTTGACATATTTTTCCTTATTTTAACAGATATGTATTGATATTCTTAACATTCTTAGTATACCCAAGAACTTTCAACCTACTGGAAAAATGAGGAGCAGAAAAGGAATAGTTAAAACAATACATGAAGTTCTATTCTGGGTGAAATAAGTAGCAATAAAACAACAGATTTATAAGATCTGGCTGAGTTGACTCAGAAATAATAAAAGCAATTGACTAAGATTTAGAAGAAATGTCAGAGTTGTCGCTCTGATAGCTATTAGCTATGTATCCCTGGCATGGCCTTTACCTACTGTTCCTTCATCTATAAAATACAGATAGCTATATTACTGCTCTAGCAAGTTCAGGGTTACCATGAAAATCAAATGATTGGTGGGTGTCTGTGTATGTCTGTGTGTCAGTATGTACTGTATAGACTGTAATGTGTTCCTATATCAAATATTTAAACCAGGGTAGGAAAAACTCAGAGAACCCTGGAAATCACCCATATGGATGCTGTACATGGAATGCTTTGTCTTTAAAAGGGAAGCAGTAGATCATCTATTACAGTAAAAAGAGTGTCTTTTCTTATACTTTTCTTAGTAGAAGGTAAAAGTTAAAAACTTCTTCATTATTTAGAACTGACTTAAAAAGCAAAGATATTCCTTCATATAATCTGCTAAAACAGCAGAGAGAGAAAAAAAAAATGAAGGGAAGGAGAGGGGAAGGACACAGTTCAAACAGAAATCATGTAACAATAGGATACACATGATATTTCAGTTTCTCTAAGTTTTACAATGTGCCATGATCTTTATACTACTTCAATTAACACTACAGAGGTGAATCCAAACAGGCAAAATATGGAGGAAGATATTAAGGATACCGGCTAAGCACTGTTGTGCTTGAACTTTGGCTCTGGCCCTTATTAACTGTAGGATCTCAAGCAAGTTACAAAACATTACCCTACTCTCAGTTTTCTCATTTGTAAAACAGGGATTAAAAATACTATCTCGTAAGACTGTTGTGAGGATTAAATAAGGTAAAACATTGCTCCTCCTGACAGTTAGGGTTCCATAAATGTTACTTATAGTTGCCAGACATTATGGTAATGCAGCATGGTAAGATACGGTAAATCTGCTGCCTTCCCTGATAATATACCAAATATTTCTCAAGACCCAAACTCCCAATCTCCCAAGGACACAAGAATAAAGATGAGAAGCAAATAATAACCTTATGGGGCAAAACAGCACAGTTTATTCAGTTCCAGGGAATAAAATAAATTCTGGTAATTTAAGAAACTGTTAAAAAAAAAAAACCCTCACAAAACAAAATGCTTTGCCAATTATATTTAAAGGCTAGTTTGGCAACACTTTCCCTCTAAGAGTATATTTAATTTTTCCAAAAGAATACTGAGTTTTATAGCACTAAAATTCATCTTTAGGATAAACAGGAATCAGCATTTGCTAATCTAAAGCTAAATAGCACTGAGTATCAAGCATGTAATCTGATATTATTTCTAGCTGTTAAAGACTGACTAATTTGCCTTGAAAATTCTTAAGAATATATGAGTAAATACATTCATTTTTAAACAAGAAGTCCTTGAGAATAGGAAAAAAAAAGTCCCAACTAAGATTTGTTAGAGCAAATAAGGAGAAAAGCAACCCTAATATATGCTGGGGTCTTTTCCCCTCACCTCCAAGAGCTTTCGCTGCTTTGCTGCCCTGGCTGCTTCACGCTGTGCAGCGTATAAAGCTTCTTCTTCTAGTCTTAACTTCTCTTCTTGTAAGGCTAACTGTACATGAACAAAACAATAAGGATTAACAAAAATCAGAACCTGTCTAACTGCTCTAAAAATAAAATGCTTCTATTTATAAAACAAAAAATAAATTATTAAAAAATAATTGCTCTCTACAAAGCATAACAGAATTGAAATGTTTGCAATTGTTTGTTTAAATTTCTTCTTTTACAAAATAACCCAAAGGATATAAAACACATTACAGGATTCTTTAGAAATTGAGTCATGAAGCAGTAGCATCTATTCTGCATAAAGTATTTCTTTAGAATATGCAGTGATCTTCATTTTAAACAATCATTCCAACACCTATCACCCTCACTAGTTTGACAGTTTTGGCCCTCATAAATCCAGTACCTTTAAGATCAATTACATCACTGTTGACCAAAGTGAACTCAGCTTTCACAAAATTCATGTCTTATCATCTAATTAACATCAATGCACATGTCTCCTTAATTTTATTACTATCAAACTATTAAAAAATTACTTTCAAATGTAAGTTCTTGCCATTCATAAGAGCACACAAACTGCTTTAGTAGTATCTATTGCATGTTAAAGTTAACTTGAAAATCAAATTTCAACACAAATTTTTTTCTTTAGACTATTAACGGCTACTGTACAGCTTACGTTAATGCTTTGAAAATCACTAATTGGTCCTAAACATACTTTTCTTTTTGAGATGGTGTTATTCTGTCACCCAGGCGGGAGTACTATGGCACCAACACTGCAGCCTTGACCTCCTGGGCTCAAGCCATTCTCCCACCTCAGCCTCCAGTGTAGCTGGGACTACAGGTGTGCACCACCACCCCAGGTGAATTTTTGTATTTCTTGCAGAGATGAGGCCTTGCCAAGTTGCTCAGGCTGGTTTTTAACTCCTAGACTCAAGTAATCTGCCCATCTTGGCCTCCAAAGTGCTGGGACTACAGGCGTGAGCCACCATACCCACTTTAAACAGACAAATATATGTATATGTGTGTATGTATGTGTGTGTGTATTAATTTTTTTTCTGAGACAGGGTCTTGCTCTGTCACCCAGGCTGGAGTGTAGTGGCTCCCCTTCGACCTCCCATAGCCTTGAGGATCCTGGGCTCAAGCAATCTTCCCACTTCAGCCTCCTTAGTAGCTGGGATTACAGGTGCATGCTACCATGCCCGGCTAATTTTTGTACTTTTTTTTAGAGATGGATTTTCACCGTGCTGCCCAGGCTGGTCTCAAATTCCCGGCCTTAAGTGATCTGTCCACCTCAGTCTCCCAAAGTGCTGGAACTATGGCCACCATGCCCGGTCTTAAACAGAAAATTTTTAAATGTGCAGTGGAATGTGAATAATTCCATTTAGTTTAGTGGGTACAAAACAATAATTATAGGCCATTTCCATAAACACATTAAATAACTTTAACACTTATGATTATCAGCACTTAGTTCTCTGAGAATACACCCACCAAGACAAAAAACTCTTCAAAAAACCACTTATTGTGAAACAGGGTAATTTTTTTTAAATTTGCTTTTTGTTGTTGTTTCCTTTTTGAGACAGGGTCTCACTCTGTTGCCCAGGCTGGAGTGCAATGGCATGATCTTGGCTCACTGCAGCCTTGACCTCTCTGGCTCAAGCAATCCTCCTACCTCAGCCTCCCAAGTAGCTGGGACCACAGGCGTGCACCCCCATACCAAGCTAATATTGTATTTTTTGTAGAGATGGGGCTTCGCCATGTTGCTCAGGCTGGTCTCCACTTCTTGGGCTCAAGCAATGCACCTGCCTCGGCCACTAAACGTGCTGGGATTACAGGTCTGAGCCTGCTCTAAAAGTTGGTTTTAAATACCAAGGTGCATATTCTTGCCAGAGTTCCTACTTTGTGAATTAAGAAGTTGTTTTTAAAAGAATGTACTATCTCCATTTTTTGGCAGCATATGATTTCTGATAAATTAAGCCAAACTCAAAAGAAATTATAATAGGCTGGAATGATTTTTTAACTTTTAAATCATATTCATCTGTATATATCTAAATATAGGTTCAATGACTCTACACAACATATTATCTAATGACAACTCTCTCCTTTATGATAACATGTACTTAAGCAATTTAAAAGACTATTTACCTCTTTTTGAATTTTCTTATCAAGATCTTTTTGTTTTTCGGCAATGGAATCATAATGCCTTTCTCTTAGGTCAACAATTTCTTCCTCAGTAAGAGGCCTAGAGAAAAAGAGGAGGAGGAGAAAAAGAAAAAACAAAAACTTCTGATGAGTCTGAGTCCAAATAAAACACTCAAAAAGCCAGTGAAATTCTCAAATTTTGCTGTTAAAAATGTTAAAGCAATTTGCTACAACTTCAATTGTTAAGAGTAAAAAGTATACATTCTAACATTTGCTATTATTCTAGTATATAAATTGGTAAGTTGATACAATATCAGAATAGTTTTTAAAGCATTACAGCCACCTTTTAAGAAATACAGATTTTATTTACCTTCATCTGGCTCTGCTTCAGCCATCTGACCTATGGGTATATACCCTAAACCATATCCCAAAATGCTCATCATAAAATATAAACGTTGGTATACTATTACACCCTGATCTCAGCCCTCGTACCATTCTGGAACTCTTCTTAATCCTCCTAAATCACTCTGGCTTCCCCAGGCCCTTCATCCTTCCCTTTTCTTCCAGTCTGTCTATCCCAATCATCTTCTGGCCTTGCTTTACTTACAACCAAGATGGACACCAAGGCAGATCTGAACTACTTTCTTACCAACATACTCACCTTCTTGCACTCCTATCATTATTCCATATTCACTCAGTTTACTCACATTCTGACCCTGGGTCATTTCCATGATCAGCCCTTTCTGTTTCAGGCTGCTAGAGAAAACTGACATCAATTTGGCACTCGGCCCTCAGCAGTAGTCCTTTTACATACATGTGGCAACTCCTTCACATATCCTATACTACCAAAGTAAAAATCTTCACATACTCAAGTTCCTTATTCATACTTTTTTTCTCCTAAAAGGCAATTTCACTCCACTTTAAGAAATGAGGAGTATCAACCATGAATCACCCCAACTTTGTGACAACCCCCACTTACTTACATATATCCTTCCTATTCTCCTCACCATCCTCTAAAGAGTAATGTTCTTAACTTGTTCAGAATCACCTACTACATTTACATTCTTGATTCATTCACCATTGAGCCCATCTCTCCTGACCCACTCCAGAGAATTATCTGGGACCTTGTTCTATCAATTAGTACCTCTCTTTCACCTTTAACCTATTCCTTTTGTCTCTTTGCACCTCTCTTCCATGGGAAGGAAGGAAAGGAGGAAATGAGGGAGGGAGGGGGGAGGGAGGGAGGAACTAAGAAAAAAACCTCCATTTGACCTGTATCTATCTCAAGCTACTGCTCCCTCTTTCTTTCAGCCAAGTCCTGAAATTAAATGTATATCAATAGTCAGCACATCTAGCACTTACTATGTGCCTGGCTCTCTTCTAAATGTTTCACATATATTAACAAATTGTAATCTTCACAACAACCCTCCAAGGTAGCTATAAGGATTATACATATGAGGGAAGTGAGAGGAAGACAGATGAAGAGTATGGCTAAGTAAGTCCTATAGTATGTGGCAAAGCTAGAATCTGAACCCCAGGTAGTGTAGCTCTTGTTCTTAACTACAACTACTGTTCTTCTCTTGCCTTCATGTCCTTACCTCCCATTCACTTGTCAACTCGCTGCAGTCTACCTCTGCTCCCATCACTCCAATAACTCTAGCAAAGGTAATCAATGGATTCTATGTTGCCAAATACAGTAGACAATTTTAAGTCCTTATCTTACTACCTCAGTTTCATGGGACAGTGTTAACCATTCCCATCTGTCTGTCTCCCCTCCCTTGGCTTCCCAAGCTCTCCTGATTCTTCTTTTTTGCCTACTACTTCTTGGTTATCTTCAGAATCCTCTTCTAGTGTCCGCCTAGTCAATCCTCAGATCACTGCTCTCTCACCATGCTCCACCTCTCCCCAGACCCCCACCTCAGTTAGGTGATCTTGGTAACTATCATGGTTAACTAGCCATTTATAGGTATTATCTCCTACTTCCATCCCTCCAGCTCTAACTTCTGCTAGCCCTAGTTATATATTAGGGCTTTAAAATTTTTTCTTTGAAATATAACTGAAATAAAATGAAATACAGATTTTAAGTGTTCAGTTCATAAAGTTTTAATACTTGTATACACTCATGTAACTTCCACTGGAAGCAAGATATGTGACATTTCCATCACTTCACATACTTTTCTTGTGCCCCTTTACAATCAGTTCTCTCACTTTGCTTATGCAATTTCTTCTGTCTGGAATGTCCTCCTGCTCTGCCTGGATACTTAGCACTAACCAACCCTTCAACAATCAACACCAGGTGTTATCCCCTTAAAAATGTCTTCTTGGATTTATCTCTCCAGTCAAGAAGCTGTTTTGGACCAACAGCCTCTTCTCTACGGTTCCCTAGAATGTTCTATAATCACTATTTAATTGCTTTCCCTACCTCATATTGAAATTAGTCATCTCGAGAATCTATCTCCCAGACCAGGATGTTCTTTCTTCTAATGGAGAGACTATGTCTGATTTTTAAAATCCCAGTGTCTAGCACGGTGCTTGGCACATGACAGTTGCTTAATAAATGTTTGCTAAACTAAAAAAAGTAAGGATTATATGTTCATAATGTAACACTGTATATGAAAATATTCTCTTGAAATTAAGAACGCTCTTTTGACTTAAAGATACTTAAGTAATACATGCAATTTTAATAAAATATTTAAAAGCTGCTTAAATAATTATAGTACAAGGTTTTAGTTACTATTAAAAGATGTGAAAAAATTTAGAAGAACAAGTTTTAGAATGTATAAAGAAGGAAAGGGGTAATAAAGTTAAAAAATTTAAAAGAAATGTACTTATCAATACTAATGGTTTTAAGAAAACTAAAAAACATATAACAGGTACAACAGGAAAGCATCTAGGCACTTAGATTAAATTCTTTAATATTCAAAACAGTCCTTTTGAGATATATTTGTCTCAATCTTATAGAAAGAAAAAACTAAAAGTTCTGAAATGTAAACTGTTTAACGTCTCAAAGCAAGCAAATGATAAAGCATGACTTCTTAAGAGAGTTTTCTTACAGTTTGCATAGTTGTTTTTTTTTTTTTTTTAAACAAAGCCTTACCTATGACTGCTTCCTGGGCTCTCCCCCTGTACAAAAATTAATTAAACAATTAAAATAAATTAGCTAAATTCTATTTAAAGTAATCAATACAATTTTTATTCAGTCTAAATACTTTCAACTTACCCATTTTCATCAGAGTAAATACATTTCACTATTAAATATATTTCACTATTAAAAATACTTGAAACAAAAATTTTTAAAAGTTTGCTACTTCTCCATAGCAAAATTTAGTTTACTATCTAGCTTAATTACATAAAATCATTTGCTGGACATTTCTTAATTTTTTTAAACAAATATTTGTTACATACCAAATGAACTGGAGTCAGGATAGTATTAGACAACATATTCTCTATGTTCTCATTTATATTAACAGTTGATCCTCATTTTTTTGCAGTTTCTGTATTTGCAAATTTGCCTACTTGGAAAATTTACTTGTAACCACAAAATCAATACTCTTTGAGCTTTCTGGGTTATTCAAGGACAGGCATGGAGCAGTAAAAATTTTGAGTTGCTCAGCAATGCACATTCCCAGATGAAGCAGAACAGGGCAACAGACACTCTGCTTTCTTGTTTCAGCTCTCATGCTATAAACAAGTATCTTTTTTACAGTCTATTTAGTGCCACATTGTTTGCATTTTTGTGCTTTTTGGCTGATGATTTCTGTCTAAAATGGCCTCCAAGTGTAGAATACTAAGTATTCCAGTGTTCCTAAAGGCCAAGAAAGCTATGATGTGCATTATGGGGAAAATATGTGCGTTAGGTAAGTTTCATACAAGCATGAGTTTGTGCTACTGGCTGCGAGTTTAAAGTTAATGAATCAATAATATATGTTTAATACGGTATCTTACACAGAAACATACATCGAATGAGGCTATATACTGATTGGTTGATGAACACATTGTGATCAGAGGCTTGCAGGAACCTAACCCTGCATTTCCCCTGCAGTAATGCTTCAGCATTCACTAATTTAGCATTTACAGCAACTTAATCAAACATAATTACAATAATGAGAATCAACTTTTTGTTTTCTTTCACAAGGTTATGAAATTATCTGTAGTTTTTTCCTCCAAAGCAAAGTATAACTATTTTCAGGATTTTTTCAGGTTTATGCCTACTTCTTACACATTTAAACTATTCATATCTGAAAGTTAAAATATAATAGCAGGAATAAAAATCCAAACGGTCCACATTAGTTTAGAAAGTAGCACTACAAAACAGGATGACATTCAACTAAACCAAACACAAAATATGAAGTAAATGAGAGAGGAGAAGAGGGGTTAGCAAAAACAAACGTAAACAAAAAAATCCTCAGCCAACCAAACAAAAAGCGTCTTGGGAAAATACACAGAATCACTAGTTCTCTTGAAAAGTGTTATGATGCTGGGATGAATTCTAATGGAGGCTGAAAGAACGCTTACTTTTAACACTTGTCAGATGCTTTAAAAATATCATGTCCAGTGTTTGCTTAAACTTTTAAAGAGAAGGACATGAAAACAAAAGCGACCTTTGCAAAGGAAAAGAAGTTAGTTCTATGAAATGGAATGATATTTTACTGGGAGAACAAACGGCTAAAATAGTTTCCAAAATGTGTCCTATCAGATGAAAAATATGTATTATTATTTTAAAAAAGGATTTTTACCCACATTAATTTGAGAATAGCTGAGTTGAACAAGTTTAAGTAATTCAGTTTAACAATAGTTTATCTCAGAACCTTTTACATGCTAACTTACGTTCTAAGACTAGTATTCTATACATACTCGAGAAAGGCTGGACTAAATAATACATTTTTAAAGGAAAAGATTAACACATTTTCTTCTTTCCCTAGAAAATAAAAATGACAAAGTGTCAACTTGCAGTGTTCTTCTAGACTAACCAATTTTCAAGATGTAGAAAGTAGACCCAGGGAGGTTAAGTAATTTGCAGAAACGTACACAATTAATTTAGTGAAGTTGCAAATTAGCATACAAACTAAAGTTCTAACTATACCAATGCATAAGAAATGCTTCTTAGCCTTTTGACTAAGATCAAATGTTGAAATATACACCACATTTTGCTGATTATAAAATGCACTCCCTTCATATTTTTAACACTTCTGTATTTGAGAAGCATCTTAAAACTTGTTGAGTTTTATGAGATGAAATGTAGAAAATTAACATAAAGAATAACTGATAAAAGAGATGATGGCTAAAGTCAGAAACTGTAGAATAAATATGTATAAAATCTGACATCAGAATCTATGAAAACTATAAAGAATGGGCCTACTCCAAAGCTGGGTGAAGTAGTACACACCGATGGTCCCAGCTACTCAGCTGAAGCAGGAGGACTGCTCAAGCCCAGGAGTTTTAGTCCAGTCTGGGCAACATACCGAGATCTTGTCTCTTAAAAAGAAAACAACAGCAACAACAAGAAAACAATGGGTCTACTCTGGATTGTGAAGTATTTTACCTTCCTAATCAAGAGGTTAGAAATATTAGAAGTAAACTTTCTGAAGTTCCTCGGGTTTCTGTATAATGCTTTAAACCTATGTGTGTGTATAGTATATCTTAGTATTTGGAATTATTTTCTAATATAAATTAGTAAAACAAGGAAATAATAAAGAACTAAAAAGTAAAAATAAAAACTAGAAAATAAAAATTCTAAAACAAAAATAAAAATTGTAAACATAATTGTTAGAACTAATGAGATGATCAATGAGAAAAATACAAGTTTTGTACTATTATGGAAATACTTACTTCATCACTTTCTACTAGATTCTCAAACTGAAAGGACAAAAAAGTAAGTGTTAGGAGGAATATTTGTCTTAGGTATACATCTCACAAGAAATTATGTTACTTTTTTCACTTAAAAATAATATATCTTTATATTTGTAAGATATTTAATTCAAATGCCTCTTTAATACATCATTTCATTTGATATATTCAACAGTCCTACAAAATGGCCAAGGCAAGCATATACTATTTTATTTATGACTTTCTATGAATGAAAATCAAACAGGAGAATTAAGCAATTTTCTACATAAATCAGAACTAAAAGTTTCATCTGAAATGAGTATTTCATACAAGTATTTTCAGTCCATGCTACCAGAATATTCCACTTCACTTGACTTCAGAACAAATGTCATAAGAAGGAAAATTATTTAAGGAATGGGGACTAAAAGATACCCAAATAAGAATTTCCCAACATGTATATATTTATTCATTTATTCATTCATATAGTTATTTACTGAAAATCTACTAAATGGTAGTTACTATCCCCAAATACAATGTCTTTTTAGAGATAGGAATGTAAACAGTTTGATCATAATGTGATTAATACTATTATGTCAGTGACCTAATGAAAGTCATTACTATTATATCACTAAAATGTCTGCATTTTAAATATAAATAACTTGATAAGTAACCACCTGAAAGAAAAGGTGTTTTATTGTTAATACTGTTTGGTTTAAAGATTGAGAGGAAACAATGAATTCAAAAGGTTTAGAAAATTAAGGAATCTCTCTAAAAAGAGAATAAAACTGTTAAAGTTATTATCCTTATCTTATTTTTATATTGGTTTGTGATTTTTAAATATCTTATTCCTGCCTTACACGTTTCCTTATTAATACAGAAGGTCATGAAGTACAGTGTTCAAGCTTTGGAGCCAGGCAGTGTGGACTAGAATTTAGGTTTTGCCACTTACAGGTTGTGTAATATGGCCCAATTTCTCCACCTGTCTAAGCCTCTCATTTTTCATCCATGAAACAGGGTGACCACCACCTGTTTACAACAGAGTTGTGATGACATTCTTAATTTGTATGGTGGAGTGGCTAGTTTATACAATAGGTAAGGAATAAATGGTAGTTTCCATTATTATATTTTACATTCAAAGAAAAAGTGACTCGGTGATTCTGCTGTGGAGTTACTGAAACTCAACTTCCTGCTTTGTTTCTGGACTTTCCCTGCTGGGGCAGGCCAACCATCTCTCATTATACCCACTGCCCTAGTGAGCCACTATTACTGACAGAAGAGTACCTTCTCCCTGACTTATGTAGGGTGGGGGGAAAGCTATTAGAAAAACAGAACCATAATCCTCTGCAAACTTCTTCCTATTCATTCCTTCCCCACTGCTCCAACTCTTTCAATCTTCACTAACATGAATACTATTGAAATATAAACAGTTCATTCTAAATTTGGGTCCAGATCTTTCCCTCTTTACAACCAAAAGCCCCTTCTGCCTTTCTGCAGGCACTTTTAATCCAATCAAATTAACGACTACTTACCTCTATTGTTAAGTGCTCACCTCTTGAGCATGTTCTAAAATACTTGGATCTGGGAAGGAAAACAGAATAACTTTTAAAAACACAATTAACTCTATGATTGAATTAATATAGTAGCATAAAAGCATTTATTTCCTCAAGAGCAACTTTCAAATCTCTAACATATAGTTATATTTATAAAAAAAGAACAACAAAATTTATCTAAGAATATAAAAAGTCCAGATTTTTAAACTTCATTATAGCTTTGTTTAGTCAACTAATATTTCTTTCTATTGGTACTAATATTTACTGTAATAATTAACTTACTGTATTTACTACATTGAGTAGAATACATTTGAACATGTATCTCATTATTTTTACTACATTAAGTACCTTGTCAAAAATACTGATGTGTTAAATAATATATAAAAATATGTTCTCAGTTTTGTTAAAAATACACAAAACATTAACTATCTAAAACATTAACTAAAAGGATATATGTCAATATGCTAAAAGTAGTTATCTTTGGTGGTGGAATCATGTATCTTTATTCAAGACTTTGTTATCTTCCCATGCCCTCACAAATACAAGAGAGAAACAATGCATATACATGTCAATCAAATAATCCATTACATTATTTTTTTCCAACTAGGGCCAAATATTGACTTTAATCATTCTTTTCTGCCCCTATTAAACTTATATGTAATCAAATAGGAATCTTCTTTATTATATGTTCTCCAAACATACGTCTACATTCTAAATACTACAGCATCCAAGCTGGCATCCCAGGACAGGGCCACTCACAGTCCTTTGTAAGTGGAAGTGCCCAGAGATTGAGACTTTCAGTCAATGTGGCTCCTGTTACAGCTGCCAAAACTGATGGAGAACTCCATCCCCGTACAATGGGGATCCAAATGTACTAAGTGTTCCTAAAGCATCAGGATTCATGGACAGAAAGCACACTTTCAAGAAACAGGAAGAATCCTGGGGTTAGGACAGGTCAGAATTCGTTTGCTTTTCTTTCTTTTTTGGAGACAGGATCTTACTCTGTCGCCCAGGCTGGAGTGCAGTGGCGCAATCCTAAGTCATCACAGCTTTGCACTCCTTGGCTCAAGTGATCCTCCTGCCTCAGCCTCCCCAGTAGCTAGTAAAACAGGCATGCACCCCCATGCTTGGCTTCACTTATTTTTGTAGAGACGAAGTCTCAATATGTTACCCAGCCTGGTTTCAAACTCTTGGGCTCAAGTAATTCTGGGACTCCCAAAGTGCAGAATTATTTGTATTATGTGTATGTGTGTGGATGAAGGTTTAGTGAAAGAGAATGTCATATCATGACTGAAGGAAAAAAGTAGCAATGAAACTATAGGAACTATTGTTCCTGCTATAATCTTTATCTGCTGATAGATGCAAATCTGTCTCATTGCCCACTAAGATCATTGGTAAAAAGCAAAGAATTTGGTATTACAAATCCACAGATGTCATGGAGTATATCCAACATAAATGCAGTACCCTTAATCCTCTATCTAGTGCCTCCACTCTTAATCTCTTCTTTATTTCTCGAACAAATACAGAAATGAGTTGAACCTTCAGTAGTAGCACTGGGTTCTGGCATTAGGATTCCTGCTTATAGTGCTATATGCTTCTCTCCCTGCAACCATCACTATCTTCCGTGAATGAAGAATCTGTCTCTGATTAATCTGTTTCCTCCTCCAGGTTTACTGAGTGGTACAGCTGAATAATTAGAAATAAAGCTCAGTAATACTATCAATTAAAATAAAGCTTTATCAAAATAAAGCTCAGTAATACTATCAGTATGACTTCACTGCTGTGGCAAAGCCCAAAGCTAAGTAGAATACTGTCGAAACCAAGGTAACTGTTATACTACATTTATATTAGATGGCAGAACACCATGTTCTAGTCTAATTATACATAGATAATACAAACTAACTTTAGTAATAGGCAAAAGTGTTATCTGTTGTAAATGTCTCCTTTTTCTATCCCCTCTATCCACAGCCAGCTATAGTGAGGACACTCATGTTCTCACATGACTCTGAATTCCTGAGTATCTGACTAAGCTAGAATCAGTCAATCCCTCACACCTCATTTGACTGGTTCAGGGTTACACAGAAACTGAGAAGGGAGAGACAATATCCTTCTGAGAGCTCTAGAGAGTTGCTGGGGATTATGCTTTCTGACAACATGCAATGAGAGGAATGAACTAAACTGAAAGAGTGCTCTGACAGCATCAAAATCATCCCTAAGAACCAGATGCATCCCACCCTGCTCATGGTTTTTGGTTATTAGTTGAGAAACCTAACATCCCTATTATAAATGCTACTCTTTGCCTAAGATAGTTTTAACTGGGCTTCCGTCCCCACAAAATCCTGATTAATAAACATGAATGTAAGTGATATGACAAGGGAGCAAATTAAGAATAGCAATAAATAAAATGAGAAAAGCAAAATATATTTGGGAAAAAATTCAAACTTTCCTTTTAAAATGGATCAGATTGAGACTTTGCTCACAAAATGCGTATCTTGACTCCTACCACAATAAAAGCTAAGATTATACTGATAAAGTAAGTATTCAATTTGGCAAACTCTGGGGTAACATTTTTATCAGGGGAGCTTTATCCTGTAACTTATCTGAAAATACCAAGAAACATAATATGTGTATATTTCATGAATTAAGAGTTACTTATTCAAGTATGCTTGAATTATGTTTATTTGTTCAAACATTATTGATGACTGAATAGGACCCTCAGACATGTGATGCATTAAATTCAGTCACTGACATTTTGCCAACTTCCAGTCATATAAAACCATAACTTTTCACATACTTTTCTATATTCTATGTAATATATACTTTAAAAATAATTAGAAAATCAACTTTCTAATGGTCTGAAGGGACCATTTCAGATTTCAGAGAGCTATTAAGAAATGAAAAATGAAAACTCAAATCTTTCCTATTATTGGATGCTTAAAAGCCTAGCAAATTTGGAATATGCCTTTTACAATGTTTCCTATAATAAACTATCCTGACATTTTCTGTTCTTTCCTTCAGTTTTGTTCTCGATGAGGCTCTTGGCAATCAATCTTTCACTACTTGCTCCTAGGTAACGATGAGAATATAAGTGAAGGGTAAGCGGAAGAACTGGGGAAATGAATGGAAGTACTCAACTATTAAACCTTAAGTCAAGTTTTATATTTTTATTTCACAAATATTTATCAAGTGCTTCTCAAGTGCCTGGCACTGTTCTAGGTGCTGGCAATACAACTGTCAATAAACAGATAAAGGCCCTGCCACCTTGGAGCTAACAATTTGGGAATTAATGACAATAAACACATAGATAAATGCATCAGATGATAGTAATTGCCATGAAAGAAAAGTACCTCATGCTGTTTTCCATAAAGTTTGTACTAATTCACATCCCCACCAACAGTGGCTAAGTGTTCGCTTTTCCCCACATCCTCGCCAACATCTATTGCTAACTTTTCAATAATGGCCATTCTGACTGGCGCAAGATGGTATCTCATTATGCAATATATACAGGTAAAAAATCTGCAGTTGTACCCCATAAATCTATAAAAATTATATGTATCTTTTTTGAGACAGAGTCTCACTCTTACCCAGGCTGGAGTACAGTGGCTGGATCTCGGCTCACTGTAACCTCCACCTCCCGGGTTCAAGCGATTCTCCTGCCTAAGCCTCCCAAATAGCCGGGATTATAGGCATAAGATGGTATCTCACTATGCAATATATATAGGTAAGAAATCTGCAGTTGTACCCCCTAAATCTATAAAAATTATATATATATATATATATTTCTTTTTCGAGACAGAGTCTCACTCTCACCCAGGCTGGAGTGCAGTGGCTGGATCTTGGCTCACTGCAACCTCCACCTCCAGGGTTCAAGCGATTCTCCTGCCTCAGCCTCCCAAGTAGCTGGGATTATAGGCGCCCACCACCACACCCGGCTAATTTTTGTAATTTTAGTACAGACGGAGTTTCACTTTGGCCAGGCTGATCTCAAACTCCTGACCTCAGGTGATCCACCCTCCTCGGCAAGTGTTGGGATTACAGGCGTGAGCCACTGCACCAAGCCTATACTTTTTTTTTTTTTTTTAAATTTTAAGAAAAGTACCTTAGAGTAAGTAAGGATAGTGATTGGAGGAGGGAGGTTATTTTATTTGATTTTATTTTTTGAGATGGAGTTTCGTTCTTGTTGCCCAGGCTGGAATGCAATGGCATGATCTTGACTCACCACAACCTCCGCCCGCTGGGTTCAAGCGATTCTCCTGCATCAGCCTCTGGAGTAGCTAGGATTATAGGCATACGCCACCACGCCCAGCTAATTTTTTGTATTTTTAGTAGAGACAGGGTTTCTCCATGTTGGTCAGGCTGGTCTCGAACTCCCGACCTCAGGTGATCTGCCCGCCTCAGCCTCCCAAAGTGCTGGGATTACAGGCGTGAGCCACTGCGCCCGACCAGGAGGTTATTTTATGTAGGGTGGTCAAGGCAGACCTCTCGGTTAAAGCAAAAGTAGAACAAAGGTCCCAAGGAAATGAGGAAGCCAGCTAGATGGATATTTGGAGGAAAAGAATTCTAAACAGAGGAAAAGCAAATGCAAACGCTCTGAGGCAAAACTCTACTTGGCACAATCTAAGAAAGTGAGAGGGTCAGAATGGCTGGAATGAAGAAGGAAGGGAGACAAGGTCTGAGAGATAGCCAGGGTCAGATCACAGGCCTTTATAGACCATGGGAGGAGTTTTAGATTTTAATATTAATTAGGTAAGAACTCACAGAACAGATTTTTGGTTTTAGCATTCACTCTGTTTTTTAAAACTTTTATCATGAACCTTTTCAAATATGCACAAAAGCAGAGAGAAGAGATTCATAAGCCCCCCTGCACCCATTACCCCACTTAAAAAGTTACTACTTCCTGATCATGTTTCATTTATACTATACTCCTTTTTGTTTTATTTTTTTGTTGGTATTTTACAGCAAATCTCGGACATGTTATATTACTCTTACCTCAACTGGCATCTCTAATTAAGTATTAAGAACTGGTGTTTTTTTTTTTTTTTTTTTTTTTAGAAAAGCTAATATACCAACAAAATTTAAAGTAAATCTTTACTATTATCTAACGTCCAGTCCAGTCTATATTTCTATTTCCCCGATTATCTTTTTACACATGATTTGTTCAGATCAGAATCAAACAAAAGCCACACAGTATGTTTGCTTGTTAGGCCTCTTGCACCTCTTTTAGTCCATATCAGCCCCTTCTCAGCACCAGTGTCTGTTTTCATGCCATTGATTTGTTAGATAAATTGTGTCACTTGTCCTACAAAATTTCTCACTTTCTGGATTTACCTGATATTTTTCCTCTTTAACTTTTTCTTCTATCCCCTGTATTTCCTGCAAATTAGTAATTTGATTTAAAAGCCTGATTATACTGAGCTTAATTTTTTTAGGCAAGAATGCTTCACTTATGGTACTTGCTATTGAATTAAACCATAAGGAACTTTTTTTTGCCTGCCTCACTTTTACTGATGATCTGTAAGTTAGGATATTTATGTCAGCCTAATCTATCCATCATAATGTTTCACATCAAGCTTTTACCAAATGGTTTTTAGCATCCACTGATAATCAGTACTCAGTTCCATTATTTCACTAGAGAGTACAAAAATAATGATTTTTAAATTCTATCATTTCTTAAGAATGTATTAGCTATAAGAACTTCACTGGAAGATCCTTAAAAGACAAGTTGACATATGTTTTAAGAGACCAATTAGAAAGCTATTATAATAGTACAGCGAAGAAATGATGGTGGCTTGAATCACAGTAACAATAGTGGGAGTAATGAGAAGTAATTCTGAAGACAGGGCTGACAGAATTTGCTAATGTATCAGATATAAGGATATGTGTAAAAAGGAAAAATCAAGACTATCTCCTAACTCTGAGGCCTGAACAATTAGGATGGATTTGTTATTTACCAAGATGAGGAAGCCTGGGAAAGAAGCACGTGTGTGTTTTTAGATGCCTTGAGCTTGACATTCATATAAAGTTAAGAGTCTGGGTGAGACTCCTCTATTCAAATTCAAAACCTACAACGTCAACATAAACATCAGTCCAAAACCCCCTTAAAAGTATTCCTATATTTAACCCTGGAGCTACTTCTCAATCTCAGATCAGTAAAAGTACTTTTCTTTTCTTGTTTTCTTCACACCCAGGAAATTTATCTTGCTTGCTTTTGCTGTCCCAATAAGGTAGTCTGTAGACAAAGATGCAATGTCAGCAATTTTCCCCCTCCCATACATACACTTCATGTTACTACCAATACATACATAGGCCTACTGTTTCTAGGGATTTTACTTCTAAGCAATATGGAGAAATGGAAGTGTAGTCTCTTCCTTGGGGACAGAGGAAGAGTGAGTTATCTCCCAGTAAGTTGGAAACAAAGAAAATAGAAATTAAAGCTATAAACAATACATCATGGATCAGTTACCTTCACATGTTAACTTAGGAAACAGAAGGGCTCCTGTAAGATTTAAAAGAAAGAGAAGGAAGCTAATCATATTTTTAAAAAGATGTGCAAAATATAAGAAACAGAAGAATACAAAATAGAGAAAGAAATGTTGGTAGAGCTCAGCCAAACTCTGTAGAAAAGTCCCCTGGTTCAAGGAACTGGGCTATCTAGTCCCAGTGGATGGTAGTCTTCCAAGGTGATGGGTTATTTGAACTGCATAATTAACTTTCTTTGTTCTGAATCTACACTCACTAAGCACCTCCCACCCTGTTTTCTATGCTTATAGTAAAATAATGTCTTTACCTAAAGACACAAGTACTATATAGTTCCTTGACAGTTACATTTCTCATTTTAAATTACTAAATTTACCTTGGTTTTCTCACCTGACCCAAAAGGTTGAAGGTGAGAGCCTGGGACACGATGAAATCACCAATGTGGTGGCCCAAACAAAACTATTATGTATTTTTTGTTTGTTTGTTTTGAGACAGTCTCACTCTTGCCCAGACTGTAGTGCAGTGGTGTGATCTCAGCTCACTGCAACCTCTGCCTCTTGGGTTCAAGTGATTCTCCTGCCTCAGCCTCCCAAGTAGCTGGGACTACAGGTGTGCACCACCATGCCCGGCTGCTTTTTGTATTTTTTTTTTTTTTTTGAGACGGAGTCTTGCTCTGTCTCCCAGGCTGGAGTGCACAGGCACGATCTCCAGTCACTGCAAGCTCCGCCTCCTGGGTTCACGCCATTCTCCTGCCTTGGTCTCCCAAGTAGCTGGGACTACAGGTGCCCACCACCATGCCCAGCTAATTTTTTTTTATTTTCAGTAGAGAGGTGGTTTCACCGTGTTAGCTAGGATGGTCTCGATCTCCTGACCTCGTGATCCGCCTGCCTCGGCCTCCTAAAGTGCTGGGATTACAGGTGTGAGCCACCACACCAGGCCTGATTTTTGTATTTTTAGTAGAGATGTGGCTTTGCCATATTGGCCAGGCTGGTCTCGAACTCCTGGCCTCAAGCAATCTGCCTGCCTCGGCCGTCCAAAGTGTTAGAATTACAGGTGTGAGCCACCACACCCAGCCTAAAATTATGTATTAATGGGACAGCAAAAGTAGCCACAGGAAAAATCACATAACTCATCTTATTCAGGTCCCCCAAGTACTGTGTAGTAATTTTATTATTATATAGGTGCTGGTTGACAATATTTTCAAGAATGAAGTTTTAGATGTATATAGGGCAGCATCATTAAAAAAATGAGACAAAGCCGGGCACGGTGGCTCACGCCTGTAATCCCAGCACTTTGGGAGGCCAAGGCGGGCGGATCACGAGGTCAAGAGATCAAGACCACGGTGAAACCCTGTCTCTACTAAAAATACAAAAAATTAGCTGGGCGCGGTGACGGGCGCCTATAGTCCCAGCTACTCAGGAGGCTGAGGCAGGAGAATGGCATGAACCCGGGAGGAGCTTGCAGTGAGCCGAGATTGTGCCACTGCATTACAGCCTGGGCACAGAGCAAGACTCCGTCTCGGAAAAAAAGAAAAAAAAATGAGACAAAAGGAAACTGGATCACAGTCTAAAAGCAGAAATTTGGTGCCAACTATTAATGTACATTTCTAATAATCTTAGGTGAAAATTGAGTCTTAGAAGGAAAGACAGGAAACAAAACGAGCAAAAGCAGCAATATCTATTACAAAAGTTGACTCTCAATTACTGTTAGTTTAGAGAAAAAATAAGAACATTTTATTTTCTTCAATTTGAAAAAAAGTCAATATTTTATTGACTTGAAGTTTCCAACTACATATGCTACAAAACCCAAAACATAACAAGCTATTAATATAATGGAGAGCAAAGAGAGGCTTGCATTTACTGAGGACCTATGATGGGTCAGCAACAAAGCTTATTTTTAGAATATGTATTTTGTATTCATTTCCTTCCCAGAATCATCCTATGAAGTATTGTTATCCTATTGGATAGATCTGCACTGTCCAGTATGATAACCACTAGCCATAAGTGGCTATTGAGCAACTGAAATGTGGCTAGTCTGAATTTTAAAGGCTATTATGTGTCAAATATGCACTGGATTTTGAAGGCTTAGTACAAAAAAATATGTAAAGTATCTAAACTCCAAAAAGTAAGCTCTTTTCAACATACATCCAAGGTAAAGCATAGATAAATATCTTTTAGCTCTTCCTCAATTCTTCCCCCTCCATGTTCAATCCATCACAGTTCTGTAGTTGAAAACACTGCTGTGCATGTTCTGATAATATGTGTATAGGCTGGAATCTAAAAGTGTGCTAATTTTATATGTAACACTGTTCACATTATATGCTTTTAGAACACTCTTATAAGAAAAAAATAAGTTTAATTGTATTATGCATAAAACATTTTATTAATAAACTATCATTCATAAAAAGGTTTTCACTAAAAATTAGGAGTGTATAAATCTGGTGACATTTAAAGTTAAAAGAAAATCTGATCTAATATTTTCAATCATAACTGCTTAAGAATCTAAAAATAAAGGAAAATAGCCACCCTACTTTTTTAGACCTATTGTTAGCCTATAAGTAGGTCATATTGTACAAAGCTTCCCACATTTGCTAAATAAAATTATAGTGTAAATTGGTACAGAACAATCTAAGATTCTTCTATTATGCAAACATAATTGCTTAAAAATAAGGAAGCTAAAAACCAGTATTCTCTGCTTTCACATTTGTAACTTCTGACTAAACCTGCTGAATCTCAAATCAATTTCGTTTATAATGACAACAAAACAACTCTGTAAGAAAACCCCAAGTTCATACAGACCAGAGATTTGGGGAGGTGTGAATGTTGGAGGTACCATAGGAAGCAAGAGAAAATGGCAAGAGTAAATCTAAGGAGGCCTCCTTCACCCATCTTTGGGCAAAAATCAGTGTAACACTGCATTATTACTGACAGGAGACTGCTGCACACCTTTGGAAGTTGATGTACAAAAGAAAAAAAAAATGGTTATAAGTCCTTGAACTAGGCATGATACATTTAGAAACCCTCCAATATAGGTAATTAGTCTTGACAATTCTGTTTTAGAAAAGCAGTTATTCTTATCCTGTGGTATAAAACAATTGCCTTTTAAAAATAAACATTACTGAGTTTCACCTTCAAGTTGACTAAGAGAGCCTGGATATTATATTCCAGTCCGTTCGCCAATTAGTTTATCCTTGTGGCAATACAACAGGGTTTTAATTATTAGAGTCTGTAATCCAATACGACAAGTTTCCTTCTTCAAAATTTGTGGGCTCTTTTATGGCCCTTTGCTCTTCCATAAAAATTGCTGGAATCAGCTTAGGTTCCAAAAAATTCCTATTAGGAATTTAACTGCAAATGCACTAAATTTCTAGTAAATAGGCGGAGGACATCTTAAGCACAGTGAGTCTTTTTACCCATGAAAATGGTATTGCCCTGCATTTATTTAGATGGCGTCTTTAAAAACATTGTTCTAGTCTTACACATCTATTGATTACACATCTCTTATATTTTTTCATTGCTATCTTAAAAGGTAATTTTAAAATATGCAGTATTTGTTGCTGGTATATAGGAATATTGTACAATACAGTTTTGACACAAGTATTAGATTGCATTTCACATCAACAGATTGAAAAAATATCTAACAATACCAAGAGTTAGGAAATGGAACAATGAAAATTCATTATCAGTAAAAGTTTATAATATAATTATTTTGAAGAAGTTTTATTTTTCTAGTAAATTTGAAGAGGTACATAAGCTATGACTGAGCAATTCTATTCCCAGGTATATCCACCTAAAGAATCTTCTGCACATGTGTACAAAGAGACATTTATCTCTTTGCACAAATTGAGGTAGTTTGTAAAAGAAAAAGAAAAAAAAAAAAAAGAAGTTGGAAATGATCTAAAGGCCCATCAACAGAAGGGTGAAGTAATTATGGCCTACTCATGTAACACAACACTGCACAGGAATAGAAATGTACGACTTGAACCAGAAGTAAACCTTGGTTCATATAAGAAGCTGCTCCTGTAAGTGCCAAGAGCAATACAAGTCCTAAACAGTGAGTGGGGATAAATGTATAGAATGAACGTATGAATAACGTATGCAATCAAATTTGAGGCTAAGCAAGGAATAAGTTGGACTAGGGTGGTATCAGTGAGAAAAGTGGAGGGATTCAAGAAATATTTAGAAGATAAAAATCATCTGGTTTGGGAGATGGACTGGAAAATAAGAGATGATGGGAGAAGTGTCAGAATCCCAATGGGGATGTAATGTGAAAGCAGCAGTATCAAGAGTGAAAGTACAAGAGAAAAATAAATGCGATAAATCCAAGACATAAGCCTTAAATGCCAGCAGTGAAACGATAAAGGACAAAGTGATGTGAGAAGCTGGAAGAATTCTCTAGCAATACAGCAGTATCACATAAAGCTGAGCTGTGAAGAAAATGATTAGGGAGCACATAATATGTGCGTTTAACTTTCATGAATCCAGTCACATGCTCTGGAGGAAAGAAGATGATGATAAGTAATTTGATAAGTAAACAATCCACTATTCCATTCAAGAACATTTATATTCAGGAGTGTTAAGTAGGGTAAAAGTTGAGGAGCTGAAAGAGGCTCCAAAAACAACGATTTAAAGAAAACAGAAGTGTACTTTTCCTCTTAACAGTCTAGAGCCCCTCCAAGTCATCCATGGACATTCATTTACATGTAATTCTTATGGTCCTGCGAGCCGTCTCTAAATGAAATAAAGTAGGCTTCTGCGTATCCACTCTACTACTACTGAAGATGTGAAAGTGGACTGTGTTACAGCTTGGATGTTTGTCCCCTAACAATCTCATGTTGAAACTTGATCTCCATTGTTAGGGGTGGGGCCTAATGGGAAGTGTTTAGGTAATGGTGGTGGATGCCTCATGAATGGCTTGGTGCCAACCTCATCCTCATGGTTACAAGTGAGTTCCCATGAAAGCAGGTTGTTAAAAAGAGCCTAGCACTCCCTCCTTGCTTCCTCTTTTGCTGTGTGATTTCTGCACACACTGGCTTCCCTTCACCTTTTGCCCCTAAGTGGAAGCAGTCTACACCTTACCAGATGCAGACGCCAAATCCTGAACTTTTCCAGACATCAAAATTGTGAGCCAAGTAAGCCTTTTTTTTTTTTTTTTTTTTTTTTATTAATTACCCAGCCTCAGATATTCCTTTATGTCAACACAGCCTAAGACAGATTCAAACATGTAAAGGACATCAGAGGGGTAGAAAAGAAAGGCTATGACTGGTTCTTGGAGCATAATACTCTGAACCATGGAGGCATATACAGAAATCTGGAAGAATTTGAAACTAACGTGGTACAAAAGTGGAGATACTTGCATACATATTCACTTATCGACGTTCTCAAGGTAGATTTCAAGATACTTTTATTAAAGACAAAACCAGTCTTGTTAAAAATAGGCTTAAAATGCAGTATTTTATGCTTCTCATTTTATTTTGCATAGCAGGCAAATACTCGTATCAAAGTTAAGTAAAAGGTAACTGAAAAATTATCACAAATTCTACACTGATATTGTACTTTTTCTTCATATTCCTCTTAATATCTGTTAGAATAAAACAAGAAAGTCTTTCCCTGTGTTTTGCTTGACACTATAAATAAATGATGAAGAATCATCTTAAATTGTTCCAAAGGCTATTAAAAATTAAAAGCTTCCCAAGACTGCTATTTTTTTTTTTCCAGAACAGAAGACTGGAAAGATTATAAATCTAATGCCTGGCAAAAACTATTACAAAGATGATGGAAACATTGTTTTTCAATTAGTATCAAATATTTCAATAGAGATTTAACCACTCAAATCTCAAGGGATAAAATCAACAGATTTTTCCAGGTAGGGATAGCAGTGATATAAGGTGATATGATGGTTAATTTTATATGTCAACATGAGTGGGTCACCAGATGCCCAGATATTGGGCTAAACATTATATCTGGTGCATCTGCAAGGGTGTTAGAGAACAGACTCGCATTTGAATTGGTGGACTGAGTAAAGCAAATTGCCCTTTCCAAGGTGGGTGGGCTGCCATCATTCAATCCATTCAGGGCCTGACCAGAACAAAAAAGTTGAAGGAAGGTTGAATTGAATTCTCTCTACCTGACTGCTTGAGCTTAGATGCTGGTCTTCTGCCCATGAACGGAGACTTACAGGACCAGCTTTCCTGGGTCTCCAGCTTGCAAATAACAGATTGTGGGACTTAACCTCCATAATCATATGAGGCAATTCCTTATGACAGTTCTCATTTTATATCTATATCTATATCTATACACATGTAAACACAGAAATACAGATATCTCCCACTGCTTCCATTTCTCTGGAGAACCCTAATACAGGTAGTAATAATAATCATATTTACTGTTTAATAAGCTCCTTCCTAATAAAGCCACATTTAGGAAGAATATGTTCAAAACTTAATTTTATGCCTTGGCAGAGAAGAGACAAATTCTTCCCTCCAAACATGTCAAAGACATAATGCAAGGGTTTAAAAAACAGTCATTGCCTTTTAACAGCCTGATTTAAAGGAAACTAATAATGAGAAGGGACCTCAGAGGTCTTTCAGTTCTTTGCTGTTTGTCCTCTGCAATTTGTGTGCAGCATCTGAAATCACTGACAACCCTCTTCTTTTGGAAACTGTTGCCACTCAGTTATCTATGCCACTGAATCTTCCAATTTTTTATTTCTGTAAGTTACTGAGCGACAGGCATAGCTATGTAATACAGCAACATGCATGCATAGCTATACATTTGAAATATTTTAAACCCATGTATCCAAAAGGCGTATAATTTAACAGGGTAGACACACAGAAATTAACAACTACTATGCTGTGAGAGGGGATATGTTCAGATGAGGTGTCATGAAAAATCAGCCTGAGGCAGAGGAATGAGCCAGGCCTCCAGGCAGATAAAAGAGATGTTTCAGGGAGCAGCAGGTACCAAAGGCAAGGGGGAGTGAAAAGAACCTGACATATTCAAGATACTGTATTCATTAATTCTGCCAACAAGTATTTACTGAACATGTAATATATACTAAGCACTTAACTGAGAGCTAGGTATTCATTCAATGGTATGGAAAAAAAGGCATAAACTCCTTCCTTTTTATTGAGAGCAGCAGACAGACACTAACCAAATAATCACACTATTTCAGTATAACTATAAACTAAGAACATGCACAGAAGAAAAGCAGATGGTTCCATGATGATGTGCAGACTTACCCTCTGGAGGGTAGGAGATGGTTTTGGAAGACTTCTGTAGGAAAGAATTCTTAAGCTGGCATCTATAAGATGAGTGAATAGGAGTTATCTAAGTAAAAAGGAAAGAAACAGATTCAAGGAAAAGTGTGCCACACATGAAGCGAAAATAAAAAAATAAAAGGAGAAAGCAGAGGTAGGCAAGGAAAAGATTAACACAGGGCCTTGAAAGCTCCATGAAGATTTCAGTCTTTATCCTACAAGTTTGGTAAGCCACTTTAGAATTTATGTTGTATTTGTGTCACAGATTTGCATTTAAAAGGCAAAAGATCTATTGACTCTGAAAAGAAACCAGAGTATGAGATGTGCATTTAAGACTACTTTGATTCCAGGGTGCAGGATAAATTGAAAAAGGTCAGGAGTACATGTGGGTAGACCCACTTGATAGTCTATTCACTCAGTTGACAAATACTTATTGAGCAGCTACTATGTGGCAAGCACCGCTGGCACACTGGAGATACAGAAACAAACAAAGTCTCTGACCACATGAAATTTTTACTCTATTAAGGGAGAACAGTCAACAGACAAACAAATGCTCGGAGTCTACAAAGTCATGGAGTGGTAAGTGCCATGAAGGAAAACAAAGTAGTGTCAGAGAATGGCGAACAAGGAATACACACAGAATTACTGGAAATCTAGGCAACAAATGACGACAGCCTGGATTAATGTGGCAGCAGCGAGAGAAGTGGGTGGACTGAAAAGTTATTTAAGAGATAAAAAAAAAATCATCTGGTCTTGAGGATGGACTGGAAAAGTGGGATGATAGGGAACAGTGTCAAAGACAACTCCTAGGTTAGCAGCCATATGCAGGTCATTCTTTAAGGAGAATATAGTGTGAGAAGAGTCTAACAGAAGTTTTGAAGGACTCCAAAATGTCATAACTGAGAAGAAAATGAATATGCAGAGGGGAGCAGCAGCAGGGAAGGTGAACATTAGGTTACTTTGAAGACTGAGTGAGAAGTGAGGAAACACTTCTCAAAGAAGACATCAAGACTAGGCAAGACCAGACAATTCCTAAGAAAAATATTTAAGGGAAAAGATAGGAGATAGGGTAATAGCTGGAGGGAGACATGGTAGTTAGGGTAACAGCTAGAGTGAGATGTTGGAGTCTACATAAGGTTTCATGTTGCTTTCCTTTTGGTTTTCAGATTTGGGAGACACAAGTTCAAAAGGGCATATCAGGAGGGTAGAACTATAAATATAGAGGACAGAAAGGTCTGTTCTAAGGCTGAGAGGATATAGATGTCAGAAAGATCTAACATGTAGGGGCCATTCAGAAGGTAGGGACTTGATAACCTGGGTTTGAAGGGTGAGTAACAGGAAGGAACTTGATACGGTTCTTAGTTTCATGGCTTAGGTGACTACTTATACCACTTACAAGGTAGGGAACAAAGCAGTAGAAAAGGCTGGGATTTAAACAGGAAAAAGGAGGAAAGGGCTATGAGAAGGAAACAAAGATGAATTCAACTTTACAAAATGAATTTACGGTTATGTTTGATAGCTAAGTGGAACTACACAGTAGCAATTAGATATTTCAGAGCTCAGACTGAGATGACTGAACTTATTAGCATATAGGTAGTAGGTGAAGTACTATTACCCAGGAAAAGTACATTAAAGCTAAAAATGTAGGCCGGGCGCGGTGGCTCAAGCCTGTAATCCCAGCACTTTGGGAGGCCGAGATGGGTGGATCACGAGGTCAGGAGATCGAGACCATCCTGGCTAACATGGTGAAACCCCGTCTCTACTAAAAAATACAAAAAACTAGCCAGGCGACGTGGCGGGCGCCTGTAGTCCCACTTACTTGGGAGGCTGAGGCAGGAGAATGGCGTAAACCCAGGAGGCGGAGCTTGCAGTGAGCTGAGATCCGGCCACTGCACTCCAGCCTGGGTGACAGAGCGAGACTCCGTCTCAAAAAAAAAAAAAAAAAAAGCTAAAAATGTATTAGGGAAGAATAGAATGAGATTCAGACCAGAGCCTTAGGGAGTCTTTAAGGTTTAACAAAGAATGTTTAAAAAATCCATATCCATTTAAATGCACTACTGTTTTCCTTCCTATCTTCTGAAATTCCAAGAGAAACATCTTACACTTTTATATTTTTTTCAAAACTGAAAAACATGCAGAACCAAAATAAATCTTCTAATGATGACACTATTGATTTCTATATTTTAGCAATATATATTATAATAAACATTTTTAAAATTCTCAAAGGTACTCAATATGATCTCTTTAAAAACAAAAAGGTGAGTCAATATAAAACTGGTAGGGTACGTGTTTAAGTATCTGGGTATGTGGTGTTTTTGCCAAAGTTAGGGAATTATCTTTAGGCCATAACAAAAATGGATGATAGGAGAAATTATAGTTTTGTAGATCCTACAAGTTCAAATAACTCTTCTGGCTGTTCATTCAACAAACGTAAGATACTGAGAATGGATAGAGTGATAAAACACAGTCCTTGACCTTGAGGAGGTCTCAGCCTATATCATGGTACATATGATACCAGGAGCTGGCAACTATGGCCCACTGGCCAAATCTGGCCCTCTGCCTGTTTTTGTAAATAAAGTTGCATTGAAATATAGTCACACTCATTTGTTGAAACACTGTCTATGGCTCCTCTTCCACTAAAACAGCCAAGTTCAGTAGTTGCGACAGACCACACCACCTGCCAACCCTAAAATATGTGTTATCTGGCCCATTACAGAAAAAGTTTGCCAACCCTTGATATACAGCAAAAATAAGCCTGTAGAAAATATTATTTCCTCAGGGAGATAATTGGCTTCAGGGGCTTGGAGCGAGTTTCATAGGGAAGGTAAGTAAAGTAAGGTAAAGGTAAGTGAAAGCTCACAAAGAAACTAAAAAAAGAAGAAATATCACAGAGGTCAGGCACAGTGGCTCACGACTGTCATTCCAATACTTTGGGAGGCTGAGGTATGCAGATCACTTGAGTTCAGGAGTTTGAGACCAGCATGGGCAACATGGCAAAACCCTGTGTGTTTCTACAAAAAATACAAAAATTAGCCAAGTGTGGTGGCCTGCGCCTGTAGTCCCAGCTACTTGAGAGGCTGAGGTAGAACTGCTTGAGCTTGGGAGGTAGAGGTTTTTTTTTTTTTTTTTTTTTTGAGACGGAGTCTCGCTCTGCCACCCAGGCTGGAGTACAGTGGCCGGATCTCTGCTCACTGCAAGCTCCGCCTCCCGGGTTCACGCCATTCTCCTGCCTCAGCCTTCCGAGTAGCTGGGACTACAGGCGCCCACCACCGCGCCTGGCTAGTTTTTTGTATTTTTTAGTAGAGACGGGGTTTCACCATGTTAGCCAGGATGGTCTTGATCTCCTGACCTCGGGATCTGCCCGTCTCGGCCTCCCAAAGTGCTGGGATTACAGGCTTGAGCCACCACGCCCGGCCTGTTATTATTTTTTAGATAGGATCTTGCTCTGTCACCCAGGCTGGAGTGCAGTGGCTGGATCTCAGCTCACTGCAAGCTCTACCGCCTGGGTTTACGCCATTCTCCTGCCTCAGCCTCCTGAGTAGCTGGGACTACAGGCGCCCGCCACCACACCTGGCTAGTTTTTTGTATTTTTTAGTAGAGACGGGGTTTCACCATGTTAGCCAGGATGGTCTTGATCTCCTGACCTCGTGATCCGCCCATCTCGGCCTCCCAAAGTGCTGGGATTACAGGCTTGAGCCACCGCGCCCGGCCTGGGAGGTAGAGGTTTTAATAAGCCTAGATTGCACCACGGCACTCCAGCCTGGGTGACAGAGTGAGACCTCATCTCAAAAAATAAAAATAAAATAAAAATAAAAAAGAAAATAAATATCACCCACAAAGGCACAGGGTTAGAAAACACTGTATTTGGTAATCACAGCACTTTAGGAGGCCGAGGTGGGGGGATCATGAGGTTAGGAGTTCGAGACCAGCCTGGCCAACATGGTGAAACCCCATCTCTACTAAAAAATATAAAAATTAGCCAGGTGTGGTGGCACGCACCTGTAATCCCAACTACTCAGGAGGCTGAGGCAGGAGAATTGCTTGAACCTGGGAATTGGAGGTTGCAGTGAGCAAGATCGTACCACTGCACTCCAACTTGGGCGACAGAGCAAGACTCCGTCTTGGGGGGAGGGGGAAGAAAACACTGTATTTTAGGAAAACAAGAACAAGCACAGTCCATCTGGTATATAGGACACTGAAAGTGGTAAGTGAGAGGATTGGAGAGAATAACATTGGTAAAAACAGGTTAAGGTTACATTGCTTTGTCAGAAGTTTAAACTAGTAGCTGGGAGGATAGTAATTTATCAAAAACGTTAAAATGCTAAGATTTATGAATGACAAGTTTTTTGAAATTAGAATAGCTTTAATATTATTCTTTTAATGTTTTTCTCACTGATTAGTATCCTGACATTTTTTGACAAAGAGATTATAGAAACCCAAATATAGAACTAAATATAATCCTGAGCATACAAATGGACATTATGCCATACATGTGAATGCCATGTAATTCATCATGCTGTTACAGAAGGAAAAAAGACTTAGACATTTAGGGCCGGGCGCGGTGGCTCATGCCTGTAATTCTAGCACTTTGGGAAGCCGAGGTGGGCAGATTGCTTCAGGTCAGGAGTTCAAGACCAGTCAGTCCAACATGGTAAAATCCCGTCTCTACTAAAAATACAAAAATTAGCCAGGCATGGTGGCGGGTGCCTGTAATCCCAGCTACTTGCGGAGCTGAGGTAAGAGAAACACTTGAACTCAGGAGGCAGAGGTTGTAGTAAGCCAAGATCGCACCAGTGCACTTCAGCCTGGGCAAGAGAGCGAGACTCCTTCTTGGGAAAAAAAAGACTTAGAAATTTAGCTATGGGAATCAGGGAGCAGATGGAAGTTGCTGAACAAAGGAAAGAAACAATCCAATGTGGGTTTTAGAAAGCCTAAGTCATGACAGGAAGGGAGGGTGGGCTGAAGTATGACAGCTACAATAGAGACAGTAGTCTGGAAGCTGTTGACTAAGCAGTTTGAAAGGCAATGTTTATGGCAGAAGACAGGAAGAAAATAGGTTCAGTATGTTTAAGGAGAGACTGAAAATAATATATAGAGATTTAACTGAATATATCCAAGAGTTCCTCTTAGGTAGACAACTGAAAAGATCTACAAGCAGAAGATGAGATTTGGAAGTAGTGGTGGTTGAAATCATAGAAATGGGTAACTTTCTTCAGGGGCAGGTAATACACATATGAAGGAAATTAAACAAAAGAGAGAAGACAGGAAAAACCCCACATTTAACAGACAGTAAGAATAGCTAGGAGAGAAACAGAAAAACAAGATAAAGGTGATGTTGCAGAAGTGAAGTGCATAGGTTCAAGAAAAAGACAGCTTAGCACACAGAATAAAGAGTCAAGTTGTTCAGGTATATTCATAAATTCTTCTGGTAACAAAGTTCAAGATACTGCAATGAGAGAGATAGCAACCAAATGTTTACCTACAGAATAAGTGCCATGAACTATTTGTGGTGGTTAAGGATAAGAACTCTGAATTCAGAGGGACCTAAGTTGCAATCCCAGCTCTGCTACCTTGGGAAAGTTCAACTTTCTAAGTTTCAGTTTTCAACCTATAATATATATAATATGTATGCTTACTTGCCCTACTTAGAACAGTGCCTGTCACATAGGAAGTAATGGACTGTTAGCAGTTATTATTAAAAGCATTTTTACTAGGAATGGAAAAGCAAATCACTGTAAACTATTGCCTGAAAGCAACTTTGCTGCCAGAGCCAAAAAGGCGAACAAATATTACGTACTGATAAGGATACAAAATATGGTTATACCTTTCTATAAAAACTATAGTTTATCTTAAGTGGAATCACTATGTGGAATTATATAGTAATATAGAAATAGGAATTAAATACAACAAAATAAAACTTAATTCGGTCTTCCATCTGAGAAAGAAAAAAAACTAAGAAATATACAAAGGCCTGCTCAGAGAAACAGGAGAACTGACCAGCAGATGGAGCCCTGCAGAAAGTGTTGGCAGGCAAAACTCCAGTGAAGAAGTATGACTCGTTACGATGCCTAGGTTTTTTTCCTTAAAGACATTTAATTCTCTCTGCTTTAATCACCAAATAATTTTATTAGTAGTAAGGTTTCCAACATACCTCAACACTGATATTGATATTTTGACCGATGAAACATATCCTAGAATATACAATACTAGAATTCCCTAGTATTTTATAAACTGAAAAAGTGGTAATTCTGGTTTTCAGATTGAATAGTAAAAAATGAGTGATCTGAGTTTCAGATTTCTCAGGGGTATGTCGATCTGCAAGACTCAGAAACCAGGCCTCAGATCAGAAAGCATCCCTGTGAAGTCTAGCTTAAATCAAGCTAAAAAAGTTGAGGACACTCTCTTCTTCTGTGGTCACTACAACGACATATAGGATCAAATCAAGTTTTTGTGACTACTCCTCAACTTTTCACCTTTAGAAGAACTACTAACTATCCAGACCTGTACTTGAAAGAAAATCAACACAGTTGATTAAAAAAAAAAAATTAAAATAAGAGACAGTTTAACCTTACTGCACAAGTAACTATGTCCATCTCTCTCTACATGCTTACTCGAAGCTGCTAAAACAGTATTAAAATTGATGTTAAACAATAAGTTAATCAGAAAATTCAAGTAAGGGAACTGTCAAATCCTATGTTTATAGACTTAAAGTAATAGGATTAATATCACCATTATATGATTTTAGATCACAGTGTCCACAACCTATAAACTCTCACTGCCTCCACAGGACTTGTTCAAGGAGTTTTGCCCACAAACAGTAAAAATCCAACCACAGGTTGAGTATACCTAACCTCAAAACCCAAAATCTGAAATGTTCCAAAATCCGAAACTTTTTGATTGCCAACATGTTACTCAAAGGAAATGCTCATTGGAGAATTCTGGATTTCAGATTTTCAGATACTAAACCATATACAATGCATACATTCTAAAATCTGAATAAAAATCTGAACTCCAAAGCAAGTATTTCAGATAAGAAATACTCAACCTGCTGGCCGGGCGCGGTGGCTCATGCCTGTACCCCAGCACTTCGGGAGGCTGAGGCAGGCGGATCATGAGGTCAGGAGATTGAGACCATCCTGACTAACACGGTGAAAACTGGTCTCTACTAAAAATACAAAAAAATTAGCCAGGTGAGGTGACGGGCGCCTGTAGTCTCAGCTACCTGGGAGGCTGAGGCAGGAGAATGGCCTGAACCCGGGAGGCGAAGGTTGCAGTGAGCCGAGATCGCGCCAGTGCACACCAGCCTGGGCGACAGAGCGAGACTCTGTCTCAAAAAAAAAAAAAAAAGAAAAGAAAAGGAAAACTCATAGTCAACCTGCTTATGTTTTTATGGCATATCGACAGACAATTAACACTCACGTTGATTCATGGATTTCCTCCTGCCACCTCCCTATGCTGCCAAGTTCATAAGCTGAGGGAGTAGAACATACAATTTTAACGCTGTACTCTACGGAGACCACATGAAAAAAGCAAAACTAAAGTCCCACAGACACATCATGTAGCCCAAAGTCAAGTACAAAGTTTTTTATTTATCCATTTAGAATATAAGTACTGCTCCCCACAAACCAACTTTCTTAGAGCTAGAATTTAACGCCCTGTAACACAACTACGAATACTAGTAAAAGCCAAAGACTGTATGGTATCTAGTTTTTGGGCAAGCCTACTTAAGCAGCCTGACCTTGTAAATTGCATTCACACATAAAAATTAGAAATACTTAAATCAGATGATCCTGGATGACAAGATAAAACAGCTGTCATGTCCCACTCAACAGTAAGAACTCTTAAATTAGGGAAATCGAAATATTAAAACTAGGCACAAACTGCAAATCCTTGCCCTTCCATTCTAGGGATAATTAGTGTAAAACCTTAGCTACTTTGTATCAGAGAGGTAATACAATGCCTAATGAATGAGAATCCTATTATAAGATCTCCATCACCAAAGATTCAAATCATGATCATTTAGTTCAATTTATTTATGTTGAACATCTTATTACCCAATAATGTTAAATGGAACAGATTATGAAAAATTAACAATCTGTTTCAGAAAGGGCAAAATAGTCCTTACACAAACTGGCTTGATTCAGATTTTCAATAACAACAAAGTCAACCCCAAAGGAATTTGCTCTAATTTTTTCAATATCTATGAAATAAAATACACAAAAATGGAATTATGAAATTTCTATTCTGTGGATGGTGCATATACAAAACCTAAGCATATCCCAGGTTTACTTAAGAGAAGTTAAGTTCGGGACTGCAATTTACCTAATGTTACAGGACGTTTGAGTAGCAATCAGGGCAAGGAATTCCCCTCGAAATTTCAAAAACTTAATATGAAAAAATTACACATAGCCCCTGTGTTACCGGCACCAAGAATCTGAATGCCCATTGGGAACTCTGCAATTCAGCAAGTCTTTGTAGCTATCAAAGAGTTCATCAGTATCTGAAACCTTCTTTTACTCCAGCATCCAAATGACTTCTACGTAAAATCAATCTGAGGCATTAAGTCCGTAGCCAGATCCCACCTGCTCTGCCTGGGCTAAAGAGAGGGTCAGATACAGGGATACTAGCTTTGGCATTAAACCCAAGCTCAGCGAAGGGTGTGTCCAGGTTGCCCTGGAGCCGATCCTACAGCCCATTAGCGCGAGGTTACCCCTTGTTTCCTGGAGATGATGTCTCCCGTGACTCCTTCCCCGCGTGACAGGGTGCCCTGGCAGGAGAGACACCCCGCCCCCTCTTCTACCTCTTTCCGAGGAGGCCCAGAGACCGGCCCCCACACTGGGCCTCCAACACGACCACCCGTCTGACGTCTGCTAAGCAGTGAGTGTAGCAGGGCTCTCGGCCGCCACCTCCAGCCGCCGGGGTACAGCGAAAGGGATTCCCCGCCGGGGGCCGAATAGGAGGAGCCACGGGGGCCGGGCCCCTCCCCCAGCGGGCTTACCCTCCGCCGCCGCCTACTCGCTGCAGCCGCCCCGCTTCCTTGCGGAGCAGTCCGAAGCACTGCGTCCAGCAGCAGTTCCCCATCGCATGCCGCCCAGGCGCCGCCGCTCCTCCTCCTCCTCCCGCTCAATGCCCAATCCCAGGCCCGGCAGCCGCATCCGCGCGGCACGAGCCGAAATGGGGTTCACGGACCGAGGGCGGGCCGGCCGGAGCGCGGCGGCGTGAGGGGACGGGGCGACGAAAGAGACGAGGCGCTAGGGAACAAAGGCAGTGTTTACTCCCGCGGCCGTAGAGCCACCGCCGCGCGAGGGAGGAGCACCGGACTGAAGGCTCTAGACTCCTTCGCCGCCAGCATGGCCCTTCTTGCCTCAGCCCCCAGCCCTGCGCGAGTGACCGCCTCCAGCTGCCGAAGGAGGCCAGTCCCCGCGAGCCTACACCCTGGCCCCGCCCCCCAGCACCCCCAGGCCCCCGCTCGCCGCCGACGCTGCCACACCTCCGGCCTCTACCGCGCCCCAATTGGGCGCGCTGCCTCGGGGCCCCGCCTTCTCCGGTGACCGGCCTTTGCGTCACTTCCGCTCGCTGCTGGTTCGGCTGCCTCTGCCTGCGAGACGCTCCAGTTTCTGCGTGCGGACGTTTGTTTTGTTGGACCTTGACCTGACTAGGAAATTTCCCTCTCTCATTGCAGTTTCGGGCATCCTAGTCCGGAGGACGCTGGGCTTGGCATGGTTAAGGCTCAGCCTTCGCACTTTGTATCAAAGGCGTGTGAGGAGCTAGAGTCCCAGGCCGGAAGTTATAAGTGCGAAAGGGCGTTTCTCTGCATGGTGTGCTTAGTTTTTGTTAATATTGCACCATAGGTGGAGAATAGAGTCGGGAACTGAGGTTACTTTGAACGCACCAAGATTTTTTTCCGGTCTCTGGTTTGTGTCTTAATCTCCATACTGTTAGTGTTTTAGGGAAACAATAATGGTGCACTATTGGCCTCGTTTTGTTTAAAATCAGATCTTCAAATAATTTTGGGTCGGGTAGTTGGGGTTCAGAGGAAATTGGCAAGAGGGCTGGGGTTTTTCGGGGACGCCAGCGTTGCCATTCCAAGCATGCTGCCCAGAACTGCTGTAGATGGGAAGAGAAGGCTGCTCTGATGGGTCCGCAGCCGTCTCAAGTGCTACCATGTAACTCGCGTCTTGTTTGGCCTCAAGACAGTTGGCCTCAAATAGATATAAGATGTGGCTTAGTAGACACCTAGTCCAGTGGATAGGAGGATGCTCTCATGGACTGGACACATCAAGTTTTTAGCCTGTTTAATTAAACCTAGAAAAATTGTTAGATTTTAGAAAATTTTTATTGATGATAAAATGTTCTCTGAACTCATTTTCTTGCTGCTTTAAATACCTATCTGGTTTCAATCTTAGCACTGCTACTTAACTAATTTTTATTTTATTTGGGTTTTAGTTATTTTTGTAATCAGAAGCATGGGATAACATTTGTCCCAATGGTCTGCTTTCAGTGAATGTTGGGATGACTGAATGACTTCCTAAATAGTTGAATGCATTTTCTTTTCTCCTTCCAACTCTTGAAATTAGACGAATGTATTAATGAAATAGTCATTAGAATTCAACTATAAAGGTTTACAGAAACTGGCACGTCTATCCTATGGAATATTTAGTAACAAAAAGGAACACACTAGATGAACACACCTTGAAATGAATCTGTAGGAAATTATGGTTAAAGAAAAAGCCAATCTCAAAGGCTTATATACTGCGTAATTCCATTATGTAACATTTCAGAATTGACAAATTTATATAAATGGACAACAGAATAATTGATTGCCACGGGTCAGGGATAGAAATCCTGCATCTTGTCTATATTAATGTCAGTTATCCTGGTTGTGTTATTGCAATAGTTTTGTAACATGTTACCATTGGGGGAAACTAGATTAAAGGTATACGCGGTCATCTGTATATTATTTCTTAAAACTGCATGTGACACTACAATTGTCTCAATATAAAAAGTTTGATTAAAAAATATAGCTATAGACTTGACAGAGCACTTCCTATAGGCATTCTATAAGCCTATATTAAAACTAAATCTCAAAGATTTTTTTTTGTAGTAAATCTGATCTCAGTTAAGGATATGAATGATCCTCAGAAGCAATACAAATGAATAAGACGTTTAAAAACTTCACTAAGCAAAATAATGCAAATTAAAATGCATGTTTTAGTCATTTGTATTGATCCACTTGTCAGGTTAACAAAGATTTACAGATGGAAATATTCAGTATTTGCAAGGATACAATGAAATGATACTATTCTAAACTGCTGCAGATAGTGAAACTCATTCTGAGAAATCATTTGGAAATACCAAGAGCCAGAAACAAACTAAATGCTCAAAAATTGAAGGATGATGAAATTTGCTGGTGTATTCTTGTTACATAGACACAATAAATATATTTTTTAAAACGTTAATAATATGGAATACTGCTTACTGAATAATGTGTGAAAAATCAGGATAGAAAATTATATGTATGTTCCAAATGATGTTTAAAACAAAACAGGTACATTCTCACGTTCTTTCTTACACGTGTTTCTTGAAAATAAAGGCTGGATGGTAAATATCAAAATGCTAACAGTAATTATTTCAAGATTGTGAATGTTGGGAGCTTTATTTCTCTTCTGTATTTTCTCAGTCTTGACAATTATTATTTAATACTTCTGTAATCAGAAAAAAAGGTTAAATTTGACCCTTCAGTAGAAAAGATTGATAACCAGTTCAACTAAAGTTTAATAACAAATGCAAACATTTAGAAATGCAGAATTTTGCCCCGCAATTCAGCTAAAACCAGGTTCTTGTCACATGACCAGGAAAACTTAGACACGTGGACACATGGAAGGGTGAGTAGAGCAGGATTTTATTGGGCAAAAGGAAAAAAAGAAAAAACTCAGCAAAGCGAGATGGAGTCCTATTATCAGGCCCCCACCTCATGGATGAATCCCAGGCTACTACAGGGGACTGAAAAAGCACCTCACAGATTGAATCCCAGGCCACCACACAGGAACTGAAGAGGCCAGGCTCCTTCCCCTGCCCTGGTTCCACCCCATTCCCCCAGTGCGCATGCGGGCATGCTCACATGAGGCCCTGGGCAGGTTCCCTCATCTGCACAAAAGCATCTGATGTAAACACTTGTGGGGCAGGTGGGAGATTTTCTGGGGACCCCTTTTTGTCTGCCTAGGCATTTGACTGTCTCCGAAAGTAATAACTCAAATATGGGTAGGTTATAATAAATTGAGGGGAGTTACTTAATTTTTTTTCTACAAATGTATTAAATAAATTACCAAGCTAATCTTAGGAGTTATGGGAATTTATCATTGTGCAATTTTTCACCAAATTTGACATCAAGAATCTTCATGGTAAGCTTTAAAACTTTTTAAACATTCAGTTAAGTGATGATCTGCTTTTAGTTAAACAGAATTAGCAGGGAAAAAAACCCATAACTGGAATGGATGTTTGAGAGGCAGATAAACTTTGTTTTATGGTTGAGAAAGAGTAGTGTTTGAGGAATTAAATGATTTGCTCAAGGTCATACAATGAATTAAAAGTGTAATATGAAGAAAACTCAGGCCTCCTGACAGGCTTGTGCCTTCTGCCATGCTTCAGTACTGGTTTCTCAACTCTTAAATTTGGACATGGGTATAAAATCAGCAACGACCATAGTCACATGTATTTTGATAAGATTTGTATGTTTAATTCATCATTGCTAGAGAGTTCATTTAGAGCTGGGTGTGGTGGCACGTAACTGTAGTCCCAGCTACTCAGAAGGTGGAGGTAGGAGGATGGTTTGAGCCCAGGAGTTTGTGTTCAGCCTGGGGAACATAGCAAGACCCCATTATTTCAAAAAGTTCATTTATGTGACAGTTGGCTAGGCAGAATATTTAACTTATCAGTAAGATACACAAACACTTAGATTTTCTACAGTAGGACCAGGCACAGTGGCTTATGCCTGTAATCCCAGAATTTTCGGAGGCTGAGGTGGGCAGATGGCTTGAGTCCAGGAGTTTGAGACCAGCCTTGACAACATGGCAAGAGCCTGTCTCTACAAAAAATACAAAAAATAGTCAGGTGTGGTGGCATGTGCCTGTATTCTCAGCTACTCAGGAGGCTGAGGTGGGAGAATTGCTTGAGCTCAGAAAGTCAAGGCTGCAATGAGCCGAGATCTAACCACTGCACTCCAGCCTGAGTGACAAGCCAGACCTTGTCTCAAAAAAAGAAAGATTATCTACAGTGATTACTGCTTACTGTCAGCTTGCTAGAGACATTCCACCTGCCTACAGGTAGCAGAATATCTCACCTTTTTCCCCATCCTTTTCAAAATTCTTTTCTCTTGGGTACTAGGCTTAATACCTGCATGACGAAATAATCTGCACAACAAATCCCTGTGATGTGAGTTTATCTATATAATGAACCTGCACATGTATCCTTGAACCTAAAATACAAGTTTTTTTTAAAAGTCCACAACATTTTCGTCTCTCAAGTATTTTCTTCTGAAGTTGAAAGAAAAGGTCTTTTCTCGTAGGTGCTCTGGAGTCTGTCAGGATGCAACATGTACCCCCAATTGTCTTCTGGATTATATGGTTCCAAATATGAATCTTTTCTCTGCTCAGAACTTCTTCTCTATTGACTCTAGTGATTCTCTAATCACTTTTTGTCATTTTGAGATCATTTGCTACTATTATGTTTGGTGTGGAGGTTATGTGGTCCCTGCAAGGGGAAGAATTCTGTGTTCTCCATTACAACTTTGTTCCAAATATAGACACAAAGTTGTACTTTTAACTCACTGAGCATAGTTTCAATTACCAAAATTTATACAGAGTGCTAGATATGACTACTATAAAATGGAGATAATGAGATAAATTTTGCCTTTGTTGTTAGGATAAATGATTAAGCACTATCAAGTACTTAGTATAATATAGTTATATTATAATTTCTATAACGTATTTAACGTACTAAACAGACTATACTATAATTATCTAAAATACCATAAATATAAATATTAGGTGTTATGCACAGACTGAAGGAAATTTTCATCAATATTGTACTTTCCTTTGTAGCTACATTCCTGTCATCCAATACAAAATGCTAGTCTTTTAAAATTTCTGTCTCTTAAACAGTCTTCAGGCACGCTCCACACCACTACTTGAAATCAGGCTCCAAGAAAATGTGGCATAGGTAGAGGAAAAATTCCCCAACTCTCAGGCCTTTTCTGTCCCATGATCTGCCTCTTTCCCAGATGATTATAAGTGAGAATGTCCTCTGACTTAAAGGGAGACCTCACTCCCTACCAATTACGAGTGTATTGTCCTGGGAACCCAAATGGAATAATTTTAATCTTAATACAACAAGCTAGTATCATTATTGTTCCTAAAGTCTTATTTATTCAGTCTTAAATAATACCATATGAAAGACCAATAAGCCAGTTCAGGTTTAAGTTGAACCAGCCTCGGCATTGCCTATTTCATTTGTACATATTTCCTTCCATTATGAGTGAGAATTTAGGTGCACTAAGTCTATTTTCAGCTCCTATGCACCCAACAAGAGCACATTTCCGTAAGAATAAATAACATTTTGCAGACACGTCACAGCTTCAATTCACAGTTAATGAACAAACATTCATCCAAAAAAAGTCCAAGAGAACTAACACTCTATATAATGCAAACAACTTTTTACACTATCATGCAGAGTATTTTGGCTCTTTAAAATCACTTCTCTCAAATTTATTTCTCATGATACTCTTTTACTTTGTATTTGCATAACTAAATAGTTAAGTAGATCATTTGAGAAATTTTCCAAGAAAAAAGGCACAAAAAGATGGACTTAAAGATAAAAGGGAAAGTTATTCAACTATTGGCTCAGTCACCAGCAACTCATTTTTTCTGGCCTTTGGATGTATGTGAGATGAGCTTCATTAGTTAGTCAGTAACACTGAGTACAATGCATACTAAGTAATTTGCTCCCTTCTTTGATCAACCAACATACACATTTCACAAAGAGAGGGATAAGGGATAAATAAGAACAGTTACATGATTAATATGGCGTCCTCCCTCTAGGCAGAGTTTGTTCCAAATCTCTCTTGCCTAGTTGGAAACCACACTAGTAATTCGAACAAGGGAAATTGAACATGAGGAATCAGTAAGTAGGTCAGTGGTGGTTAATGCTAGAGGGAAAATCTAAGTCAGACAGATGTAGCTCCTGCAGGGAGCAGCAACCACCACTAGAACTGAAGAAAACTGAACAAGGAAGGAATTTAGAAAGTTAGAGGAAGGCCTTACAAGGTAGACATTCAAGTTTCTGAGAAGAGGTTTGGATGCCATAGAAACATGCTGCCTACCACTATGGTAAGGGAGAGCATAACAGAAGTTGTCTACCCCTGAACCCCCTGTGTAGGCTAGGAAGCACTAGCCACTGAAGTAGGAGGGCCACAGCCACTGTGATAAACACTGCCAGGATTCCTTCCTGCTGATCCACTTGCCACGATATAAACAGAACAGAGGAAAAAGAATGCCACTTCTTCCACCCTTGCAATGTCCCTGCAGCACTCTGTATTGGGAGATCCTAACATAGAATCAGTCAATGAACGAGAAAGGGTGTCTGCAGAGTCCAGTTCTAGAATAAAAAATCATAGCAAAGAGGATAGATCATAACTGGCACACGGTTTAACATCCACCCTGGGACAAGAGACAAAGCCTTGGACCCGCTTAAGGGGAGGAGCCTGAGAAGTCTACATAAAGCCAGAACCCTTAGAAGATCTCACTCAGGGAAAAAGCCACCTAGTCCACTGGGAGATGAAAACAGAAATTTGGACTACTTAATTTTTTTTTTCAATAGCTTTTGGGGGAAAGTTTGTTACTATAGGTGTGATCTGAGTTGGAAAAAAAGGCCTGTCTTCTTTCTAGTTAAAGAGTTGGAATTTACATTAACCTTAGGGTCTTGGAACCCCAGGCCAGAAATTAACATAAAAAGTCTTTTGGGGCCAGGCACGGTGGCTCACACCTGTAATCCAGCACTTTGGGAGGCCAAGGCAGGTGGATCACTTGAGGTCAGGAGTTCAAGACCAGCCTGGCCAACATGATGAAACCCCATTTCTACTAAAAATACAAAAACTAGCTGAATGTGGTGGTGGGCGCCTGTAATTCCAGCTACTCAGGAGGCAGAGGCAGAGGCAGGGGAATGTCTTGAACTTGGGAGGCAGAACAGAGATCATGCCATTGCACTCCAGCCTGGGTGAGAGAGTAAGATTCTGTGTCAAAAAAGAAAGAAAGGAAGGGAGGGAGGGAGGGAAGGGAGGAAGGAAAAGAGAGAGAGAAAGAGAAAGGAAAGGAAAGGAAAGGAAAAAAGAAAGAAAGTGTTTTTGGGGCAGCAATGTCCTTGAGATTTCTTGGAAAGCAAAACAAAATTACTCTGGGTAGACATACCTTTCGTCTAGGTTATCTAGGTTGTACAGGATTCCCATAGATATAAAGCCATACTGAAAATGAGCCTGCAATCACATATTACAAACAAAATGCCATGACTGAGTATTGGCAGACATTAAGGAATAGCAGAAAAAAATAAACCCATTAAATTTATAAAATAAATATAGTAAAGAAATCAGATGGACACTATAAAATAAGCATGTTTACAATGACTGATGCCATAAAAAGCAAGGAAATACTAAAGAGCTATTAAAATAAAACAGAACTGGCCGGGCATGGTGACTCGCACCTGTAATCTCAGAACTTTGGCAGGCCAAGGCGGGTGGATCACGAGGTCAGGAGATTGAGACCATTCTGGCTAACACAGTGAAATCTTGTCTCTACTAAAAATACAAAAAATCAGCTGGGCATGGTGGCGGGTGCCTGTAGTCCCTGCTACTCGGGAGGCTGAGGCAGGAGAATGGTGTGAACCCGGGAAGTGGAGGCTGCAGTGAGCCAAGATCACACCACTGCACTCCAGCCTGGGTGACAGAGCGAGACTCGGTGCCCACCCCCACTCCCCAAAAAATAAACAGAAGTAATAACAATGAAAAATAAAGAGCGACACTGAAATTAAATAAATAATGGAGAGATTTCTGCTAATTTCTAATATGTAGACGGGTGTGAAAGACACATGGTAACAACAAGAAAAACCCTAAAAAAACTAAAATAATATTTTTCTATGATATCAGTACGGAAGGAGCAATAAACAAAAGAAAGTCCTGATGAAAAGCAAATTACAATGTAGTCAACTTAAACCAATCATATAAATTATATTACCTTAAATGTAAATGGACTAAGCACACTAGTTAAAAGGTAACAATTTTTTTTTTTTCCAGACAGGATAAAAAAAGACCAACTATATGTTCTTCACAAGAGATTCACTCTTAATACAAAGACACAGATATGTTAAAAGTAAGGAAGGAAAAATATATAACCATATAAACACTAATCATAATCATAGAGCTGGTATAATTTATTAATATCACACAAATTAAATATCAGTATAAGCGGCATTACTAGTGATAAAGAGGGATGTTGTATTATGATAAGAAGCTGCACCAGTCAAGAAGACATAACAATTCTAAATGTTTGTGTAACTAATATTCGAATGAGAATCTATCTGCCATGCTGGAGAGACTCCGTGGAGGAGAATGAAGTGGGTTAGCTGACAGCTCCGGCTGAGTTCCCAGCTGGCAGCCAGGACAAACTACAGGAGGTCATTTAAGCCTTCTAGTGTCCAAATTTTAGCTGGTACCATATGAACCAGAAGAATCACCTTGTCACTCAACAGGATTGTGAGAAATAATAAAATTGTTGTTTTAAGCCACTTTTTGGGGTGGTTTGTTATGCGGCAATAGATAATGGAAATAAAACTTAAATCTGAATTAGCAATAAAAATATGTTATTTAATGATACAAAAGTAATAGCAAAAGGAGTCAGTAAAAAAAATTAAATTGGGACCAGGCGCGGTGGCTCACGCCTGTAATCCCAGCACTTGGGTAGGCCAAGGAAGGTGGATCACAAGGCCAGGAGATCGAGACAATCTGGCCAACGTGGTGAAACCCTGTCTCTACTAAAAATACAAAAATTAGCTGGGCATGGTGGTGCGCACCTGTAGTCCCAGCTACTCGGGAGGCTGAGGCAGGAGAATCACTTGAACCCTGGAGGGGGAGGTTGCAGTGAGCCAACATCGTGCCAGTGCACTCCAGCCTGATGACAGAGCTAGACTCCATCTCAAAAAAACAAAAAATTAAATTGGTTGATTGGTTGCCTCTTTGATACATTAAACTATTTGCTTGTATTACCTTAATACAAATAAAAAATTTTTAAGACAAAAAAGAGAACTTATGTGCTAATAAAAAATCCTGAAGAAGTTACCCAGAATTTAGTACATGAAGATGAAAATAGCAAAGAGAGGAATTAATTCCAGAAGAAGGAGCAATAAAGAATGGGGTATGGAAATATTCAAAGATGTAATATTTCAAGTACCATTAACACTTGAGAAGAGATATGAAACCTAAGATTACAAAATAGAATTCCTGAGGAAAATAAATAAAAAGAAATCTATATCTATATACATCATACGAAAACTAAAAAGCACCCAAGTCAGAAGATCTTAAAAAGAAACAGAGAAGAGACATGTTATATTTATAGGATGATGAACCCTCAACAGACTTCAACAGCAACAATAAAAATCAGGACACCATGAAGTAATACATTCAAAGAGCTGAAAGAAAATAATACTTACCAGCCTGGGCAACATGGTGAAACCTCGTCTTTACAAAAAATACAAAAATCAGCTGGGCCTGGTTGTGCACGTCTGTATGCCTAGCTACTAGGGAGGCTGAGGTGGGAAGATCACCTGAGCCTGGGAGATGGAGGCTGCAGTGAACTGTGATAGTGCCACTACACTCCAGCTCTGGTGACACAGCAAGACCCTGTCTCAAAAAAAAAAAAAAAAGAGAAAATAATACCTAACTATTGTTCAACAGTGACAGCAAAATAGAAAAATAGGTATCTGTTATCCACAGAATCACACAGCTATGGCATTTACTATGGTTAAGACACTGAAATCCTTTCCCACCAGTTGGTAGATAGCTGCTGCTCCAAGCCTTCTGGTGTATCCTTTTCTCATAATGTCAGTCATTAGCCTTTCGCATAGGACCCTCCTTCCCAGCTTTCAAAAATCCAACAACTGAAATGTTGATGCTTGGCACATAAAGAGGCTTCCAGGACCTTGCGCCAGCCCTGTGGTTGATGTCTCCGTTGATTGGCTAGGCCCTGCCCATGTATCAAAATCCTGCCTCCCAGCGAGCCGGCAAAGGACTGTCCTATTTCTTCTCTGAGTCTATCACCTGGCCCTGGGGGAAATGGGTGCTCTGGGCACCACTGGGAGTTTGTGCAGGTGCCTGCCAGCCTACAGGCCTGCAAGCCAAGTTGCTGTCTGTCCGATGTGCTAGCTCTCATCACACAGTGTTCTCCTGGCCAAAATGAGCATCTATCTTACTGATAGCAGCACTTGTACCCTGTAGACAAATGCCCAATACCAGGCTGGCTGCCTATCCAATGCTGTGGCCAACTGCTGCAGGTTACACTCCTTGCATTCATCTTTGAGTGGCCACTGTGGGAATTGTAATCTTCTGAGGACTTTGAGAAAGCCATGGAGAAACAGAAAAAACAGTTATCAGCCAGTAATGGAAAACCATTCAGGTAAACCTAACTAATATCAAAACTAATATAGATAGCTAATATCAGTTTCTGTTGCTTGTAACCAAATACGCTGATACACCCCATGCCTGTTGCTCTTTCAGTGTCTCATTTCCCAGGGAATGCTACCACTACTTACTGGCTATGTGACCTCAGGCAAACTGCTTAACTATTCAGTGCTTTAACTTCCTCATCTGTAAAATGGGGATAACAAAAGAATCAACATGAAGCAACGTTGTGAGGATTTGTAAAACATGTAAAACAGTACCTGGCAGGCAGCATTACTATGTAAGTGTTGACTTTTAATATTATTAATCAATTATCAGTTTTAGGATCAGGCATCACTTTTTCAGGGAAAGCTCCTGTAACTTCCTGAAGTCAAAAACCTTTATTCTAGGCTCTTTCCCACCTTTTCTCATAGCACCAGTCACAGTCATAATTTTACATTGATTTATGTAATTGCTTTCCTTAACCTAGATATTGACTACACAGGTGTTCATTGTATTCTTTTACTTTAAGCCTGTACATATATACTTTTAAATTTTTATCAGATTTTTACACATTTTACTAGGGAATAATTGACATACAATAAGCTGTTCATATTGAAAGTGGACACTTTTATAAGCTTTCAAACATGTGTGAAACTGAACCAATAGTCCCATAGACTGTTCGTTTGGATAAACATATAAATTGACCTTTTTGGTCTTAAAACTTGAAGCTTACATTTGTTTTATCTGAATTTCTTCCTCAGGAAACAACATTCAGGCCTCTCAAAAAGCACCAAAGAACTGAAACTCACCAGATCTTGGCAGCAGATGCAGGACCCCCTCACTCACCGTGATTGCCCCTTCCTAGTTGCTGTTTTCTTACATATTGTTACATTTCTTCCCTGCTAATATAAACCCCTGGTTTTAGTCAGTCAGGGAGATGGATATGAGACTGAGCCCCCATCTCCTCGGGTGCAACACCCAATTACAGCCTTCTTCCTTGGCAACACTTGTCTCAGTGATTGGCTTTTTGTGCAGTGAGCAGCAAGACCTAGACCAAACCCCTGGTGTTTCAGTAATATGTATACATTTGTGAAAATATCACCACAATAAAGCCTATCAAAGTTTTATTTCCTGTAGAGCTCAAAGCCTTTGGAAATATTTTTCTTGTTGTTGGAGTACTTCTTCCAAATATAGTTTCAGACAAGATCTTTACGTGATGAATGTTCTGACGCCTTGTGTGACAGAGTTTCTAGTGCAGCCACACACTGAGATAATAGTGTAGTTTTATGTAAAATTCTAGATTTAAAATTCTTTCAATTCTTTGAAAAGATTATTCCATATTATTCTTGCATGCCAATTTTATATACTGTATCTTTTATGTGATTATGTGACTCATGCCTTTATCCACAACTAGACTATAAACTCCATGAAGGGAGAAATCATGTTGTTTTTGCTCAATATTGTACCAGAGTATCCAGCACAGTGCCTAATAGGTGCTATTCACATTTCTTGAGGGCCAGGCATAGTGACTTATGCCTGTAATCCTGTGCTTTGGGAGACCAAAGCAGGAGAATCACTTGAGACCAGGAGTTCGGAGCTATAGTGAGCTATGATCATGTCATTGCACTCCAGCCTGGGCAACTGAGCAAGAGCCTGTCTCTAAACAAACAAAATCCATTTATTGAATGAAAGTTAGTGGGAGGCAAGACTAGAAAGATATTTGGCATAATATTTTGGATGGGCTTGACTGCCAGTTGGAAGAGCTTGTATTACATTTTGTAAGCAATAGATTTACAGAAAGTTGTAAAATAGTGTAGTGACATAATTAGAGCAGCATTTTAGGAGGCTTTTCTGACAGCAGTATGTTGGATATATTGGAGTAGAGGAAACCAATTACAGTGCCATAGCAACAATGTAGAAGAGAAAAATGAAGGCATGATTTCAGATGCTGGGTATGGGAATTTCAAAGTGAAGACATATTTGAAACAGGATGGAACTTCACAAGGGTGCTGAACCTGTCTATGATGATTTCTAAATTTCAGCTATGGATCAACAGATATAGGGAATTTCAGGTAAGTTCTGAGGTTTTAAATGCCTTTTGTTTAACATGCTGTTGGAATATTCATATCACGATAAACAGGAAAAAGTTGAAAATTTGTCTATAGAGCTCAGCACATAGGTCAAAACTAGAGAAATGGTCTATTTTTAAATAGGGCTGGTCAGCTCTGTGTTCATGAGTGTCAAGTCTACTGTCCACATTTGGATGGCACAGAAGCTAAGACTGATTTTTACACTTTTAAATGCTGGAGAAAAAAAAAAACAAAAGAAAAATAATGTTTTGTGCTGCATGAAAATTATAAGAAATTAAAATTTTATCATTCCCAAATAATTATATTGGACCAAAGCAACAGTTACTCATTTTCTTATTGTCTATGGCTGCTTCTATGCTAGAAGAGCAGAGTTGAGAAGCTGCTTTAGAAACTGTATGACTTGCAAAGTCCAAAATATTTACAATCTGCCCCTTTACAGAAAATGTTTACTACTGTGTACATACATTGCTGAGTTGTCAACTGTCGTCATTCTTTTATAAGGCAATTTCGCCAGAAAGGAGAACAAAAAAAAAAAAAAAAAAAAAAAAAAAAAAGCTGTATTAAAGTAACAAAATGATGGATTTTTCCCTTCCCAAATTCTTTCAAGTATTTTGATAAGACATGGATAGCTTTTTAAAAAACAATCCATTCAAGTATTTTAGGCTAACGCAAATGAATTTACTGTTTGAAGAGTGAAATCCCAGGCCTATAATAAAAAGTGGAAACTTTGTTAGGTCATACCAAGCAAAAGCTTATACAAGTAAAACTGACTATAAAGTGTGGTGGGGAGCAAGAAACTAGATTCCACTTGTTCAGCTATAGGGAGGAGCTGTGTCATAGATAGATCAGTCACTTCTGGTTAAAGGTTCAGGTGTGTGCAACATTCAGAGGCACAGGAATTCAATTTATCAGTTACCCAGGAGTTGACTTTTGAGCACAATTCTTCCCAATAAGAAAGGCCTCTTGGTATACCAAAGAGTTGTGTGGTGGGTATGAAGATCAAACAGGCTGAGTGAGGCTGTGAACAGTTGTCATTAAACTAGGATAGCTTCTTATTATAGGGACATAATTAGTCTGATCAAAGAGCCTGAATTGGTTAATCACAATACCTTCTGCTATAGATAAAGTAGATAAATATTGATAAATCATTGCTCTTTGGTTCTCACATTTTACACCCCATATTTATCATTAGTCTTCAGTTATTGTAGAACGGCACCGTTATAGACAATAATAAAATATTCCTAAAGTTATCATTATATTTACTCTCTTTAATAAGGAGCAGCATGGCCTTTTTGATGGAATTTGGAGAACACCCTAATATTATCAGTACCAGTTTAAAAGTTAACTCAGAAAGTGACTTTTTTAATCTCCTTCTCTCCAAATTCTGAGGAGTTCATTATTTTTAGAAATTATATGTTCAACTTATTGTGGGTACTTATTATATTTTGTGATGAATCTTTAGCTGTTTTGTCCAAAGGTGACAGCTTTTTTCTTTCCCTTTAGCATGGTCAAATGACAGAGGTAAGGAATGTCATATCATAAAACATATGACTTTATAGGGTTTGAGGTATATAGTTTTTTTTTTCAGTGTATACTGTGACTTGAAATATACTACAATATTTTCTGTTGTAATTTTTTAGCACATATTTGCTATAAGATGGAAGCCGGAATGGCACAATAGTATGCTTTCCATTTCAGACATATCAAATATGTGGGGCCAATGAGAAACAATATGACAAAGTCCAGAAATCTATTGGAAATGTGGAACTACACTGTGGGCAAAGGTGAGGCCTACAGACACTAGAGTTGGAAGTCAGGGAAGAGCAGCAGATGAGGTCAATAAGAGAATCTGTGGAAATGGAAGAGATGCCATGTGGTGTGAAGGGAAGATATGTAAATTATCTGCCATGGTGCTTGGCATGTGCTGTGCACCTTATACATGGTAGATGCTGACAGTGGATCTGCAGCTGAGGAACACTGGGATTACAAAAAGGAAAAGAAGCCAGTGAGAGGGAATGTAGCAACATTTTAGAATATAAGGTAAATATACAAAAATCCATTGTATTTCTCTATATACTAACAATAAGCAGTTTAAAAATTGAAAACTTAAAAATAGTATTTACAAAAGCAACAAAAACCATGAAAAACTTGGGATAACTCTAAATCAACTTCATTATTTTTCTCCTTTCATCTTCCGTTTCTAATCCCATTCCTTCTCCTCCAGACACTAGAATTAATGCATGTAACATATGCCTTTACAATATGCTCTCCTAATACTTATTGGGACATATATGTATACACAGTGGTCTTCCTGTGTATTTAATGTTTTTCTATATAATTAGTTTAATTCTGGCCTTTCATAATTTGGCCACTGTGTTCAGACAATTAAAAACTTACAAAACAAAGTAAAACAAGACACAACCCCAAGAAGTTCAGGAAGTAACTGACAATTACTATATTGGAAGAAATAGACATACACTTGTTATTTTGTTTCTATTATACTCCCTGGAGGTATCTGTTTTACATTTTTTGGGGGGAATTAAAGCTGTTTAAGGAATTTTCTTTTTTAGTACTATACTGAGAAGTAATGGCAATATAGTTTTTGTCTTTTGGTTTTATGGTGGTTTTGTTTGTTTGTGTGTTTGTTTTGAGAGCTGGGATTCAGTTCTGAGGATTGCCTACAGGAAGACAGCGCAGAAATACTCAGGGACATTTCCATGACATATTTAGGAAGAGCTGCCACCTGCAGGTAAAAAAGTGAAATAAATGCACTGGGCCTTTTTTTTTTTCTTTTTTAATCAATGGAATTCATTATCACTACTTGTTTTTCTTTGTGTAAAATAATCTTGCTCCCTCTTTCACCTGCCAATTTATGAATCTTTCCTGCCTTTCCTTTTCTTAATTCCCAGTTCTTTCACTTTTTCTTTTGAAGATCATTCTCTTCACCTCCTTCAGTCAATCTACCTTGTACTCCACCAAAGACACATATGACAAGATGTCTAAAATACAGTGATTAGATTGAGGGATTTAGTTTTAGTTTCAGTTTTCACATTTAGTATGTTAATAGCCCTAGGCTTTGTCATACATAAAACATTCTCTTAGATTTTAGCCTCCAAATATTAGGAATATGCTTATTTGATTCTTTTATTCTTGTTTTCATAATTTTTTTTTAAAGTCTTACATTCAGCTTTCAGAAGTATCAGTTTAGAATGGTTTCACTATAAGGTCAAACGCTTCTTTTATCATTTCTCTTAATCTCTGTGTTTTTCTGAAATTAAAGCTCTATCAATTCTTTCTTAAAGTTGTTTTTGTACTCAAGGGTATTTTTCTTTTAGTCTACAGTTAGATCACAGCTACCTGCATGAGGCTCTACTGACTGGATTTAAATATTCTAGTATTAGTTTCTATTACTTATTTTTGAGTGGAAATGGCTTAATTTCCAATTAAAAATTTGTTCAAGGCCTAAGAGGACTGTAGTTTTACATGTGTATTGCTACATTTAAAATGAAGCAATATGTATTAGTCACCCCTTGGTATGGTATGCTGACGAAAACGTTGATTTCCAAATTTTAGTAGCGTAAAATAATAAACATTTACTTTTCATTCACAACACAATCCACTATTAGGAAACCCTCTTTCTTCTTGTAGTTGCACCAGCTGGAACATGTGCTGTTCAAGGTTGCGATTGCAAGGAAAAAGAGGGATAGAAAAAGGCTACTTAGTTCTTAACTGTTTTATCATTTATGTGACATTCATTACTACCACTTACATTTTATTGGCCAAAAATTGTCATAAGTCCCCAAAGGAAGGCTATGAAATATACACAAGCACATGGATATGTGATGAGAATTAATAGTCTTTATCACAGTACTTTTCTGGTTAGTCTTTGACTTTTTCTCACAGAAAGTAATAATATATGAAATGGAGAAAAAATTTTGAAACAAAAGGATTAGAACTCGATCATATAACTTTCAAAATTAGTAAAGTAGGATTTGGAGGTAAATTAATACATATATGAGGCTTATTTTTAAAGCATACAGTATACTCATATTAATCAATTTATTTCAAAGGGATTTGTAGAGATTTTAAAGTACATCCACAAATTCTTTGCCATTCCTCCCGTCTTTTTTTTTTTTTTTTAATTGTACTTTAAGTTCTAGGGTACATGTGCACAACGTGCAGGTTTGTTACATATGTATACATGTGCCATGTTGGTGTGCTGCACCCATCAACTCGTCAGCACCCATCAACTCGTCATTTACATCAGTTATAACTCCCAATGCCATCCCTCCCTGCGCCCCCCTCCCCATAATAGGCCCCGGTGTGTGATGTTCCCCTCCCCATGTCCAAGTGATCTCATTGTTCAATTCCCACCTATGAGTGAGAACATGCGGTGTTTGGTTCTCTGTTCTTGCAAAAGTTTGCTGAGAATGATGGTTTCCAGCTGCACCCATGTCCCTACAAAGGACATAAATTCATCCTTTTTTATGGCTGCATAGTATTCCATGGTGTATATGTGCCACATTTTCTTAATCCAGTCCGTCACTGATGGACATTTGGGTTGATTCCAAGTCTTCGCTATTGTGAATAGTGCCACAATAAACATACGTGTGCATGTGTCTTTATAGCAGCATGATTTACAATCCTTTGGGTATATACCCAGTAATGCGATGGCTGGGTCATATGGTATTTCTAGTTCTAGATCCTTGAGGTGCCATTCCTCCCTTCTAAAGGTGGAGACTGATTCCTCTCTCTATGAGTATGGGCTGCACTTTGGGACTCACTTCTAATGAACTGAGTATGGTGGAAGTGATGATGTGCAGCTTCCAGATGAGATCATAGAATGCTTTGTCGCCTGCTCGTTGCTCTCTCTTTCAGATCACTGGCCTGGGGGTGGGGCAGGAGCCAGGTGACAGGTTGGGAGGATATATCAAACAGCTCTATGTGCAATGAGGAACTGAGGTCTACTGCCAACAGCCATGCACGTGAGCCTTTGTAGAAATGGATCCTCCAGTTTCAATCAAGGCTATGAATGCTTGCTGCTCTCGCAACCTCATGAGAGCTCCTGAGCCAGAGCCACCCAGCTAAGTGGCTCTTAAATTCCAGATTCAAAGAAACTGAGATAATAAACATTTTAATTTTTAGTCACTATGATTTGGGGTAATTTGCTATGCAGCACCAGATAACTAATTCAAGGTTATAAGAAAAGTCTATTTTATTGGCATAAACATTTTGAAACTGACCCAATAGTCCCATAGACCAGGGGTCCCCAACCCCCATCCATGGCCTGTTGGAAACTGGGCTGCAAAGCAGGTGAGCTATGAGTGAGCATTACCACCTGAGCTCCATCCCCTATCAGATCAGTAACAGCATTAGATCCTTTTAGGAGTGTGAAACCTATGGTGGACTGCGGATGCCAGGGATCCAGGTTGCATGCTCCTTATGAGAATCTACTGCCTGATGATCTGAGGTGGAACAGTTTCATCCCACAACCATGGCCCCCAATGTCTGTGGAAAAATTGTCTTCCACGAAACCAGTGCCTGGTGCCAAAAAGGTTGGGGACTGCTGCCATAGACTGTTTTTTGGATAAACATAGAAATTAACTGTTCTGGTCTTAAAGCTTGAAACTTACATTTATTTTATCTGAGCTTCTTCCTCCAGAAGGCCTCTTAAAAAACGTATCAAAGAACTGAAACTCACAAAATCACTGCATCCAGACAATGAGATGCCAGTCCCTTCATTCATTATGATCACTTCCTTACCTCTCCCTAGTTGCTGTTTTCTTATACATTGTTACATTTCTTTCCTGCTATATAAACCCCTAATTTTAGTTAGTCAGAGACGGATTTGAGACTGATCTCCCATCTCCTCAGCTGTAGCACCTGATTAAAGGCAATAATTGTTGTCTCAGTGATTAGCTTTCTGAGCTGTGAGCAGCGGGACCTAGACAGAATACCTGGTGTTTCAGTAACAATTTCCTATTGAATGCTAACCAAAAATATTCTAATTAACAATTTTTTTCTTTGTTTTGATACAGGGTCTTGCTGTGTTGTCCAGGCTGGAGTGCAGTGGCACAATCATGGCTCACTGCAGCCTCAACTTCCCAGGCTCAAGTGATCCTCCCACTTCCGCCTCCCAAGTAGCTGGGACCACAAGCTTGTATCACCATGCCTGGCTAATTTACATTTTTTATTTTTTGTAGGAATCTCACTATTTTGCCCAGGCTGATCTTGAACTCCTGCACTCAAGTGATCCTCCTGCCTCAACCTCCCAAAGTGCTGGGATTATAGGCATGAGCCACCATGCCAACCTTAATTAACACTTTAAAATAAAATTACATGAATATGCCATGTGTGTAGGGAAGGAAAAGAGAAATGAGGGGTTGAGCACCTCAGTGATTTTATTGTCCTCTTATTATACTATATTAACAACTAAATAATTCCAAAGAAAACCCCAGAGAATTTAGATATTTTCATTGAAATCTACCAATAAAACATAGAAATTTCATAACTACTGTATATGCCCAACATTAAAAAAGGATTCCCATTTTAAATTAGTCAATATAAGGTATAATTTATAGTAATTAAAATACAGATTACTTGTTCAGTGTGTAAAAGAAGGAAATGTGTTCATGGCTATGAGAAATCAGATTTTGATCATACATCAGCTGCTAGTTACTTGCTGTAATGAGTCTAATTTGATATTTAGGGTCATATTGTTGTCAGTTTTTACTGTGTGGTAGTTTAGGCTTGGTGGTAAGATGTCTAAAAATGACTAGAACCACTGTCCTATTATAATGAAACTCTGTAAAATAATCAAATTTGCTTTTATTTATGTGTCTTATTACCTTTCTTTTGGTGATAGATTTCAAAGTAAAACTTAAGAATTAGTATATCACAAAGAGATTTTAAATATGGTCTGCATCGATTAGTTTTATTATGCTATCAAGTAAATAATATTAATAATAACACCATGATCTCCCAAAGAATCAGCTCACAGGATGCTTGTACCCATGAGTGCAATAAACTTGATCATATTGATACCCTGACCTTAGGCATGAGCTCCTAATGAAATAAAAAAAAGATCATTGATATATTACCCATATAATTCACCCCTTTAAAGTGTAGAGTTCAGTGGCTTTTAGTATATTCACAAGATTGCACAACCATCACCACAATCTAATTCTAGAACATTATCATCATCCCCCAAAGAAATCTGGTACCCTAGCAATTACTCCTCATTCTTCCCTCCCCTCAGTCCCTGGTTACCCATAATCTATTTTCTGTCTCTGGACATTTTATATAAATGAAATTATGCAATATGTGACCTTGTGTATATGGACTCTTAGCATAATGTTTGCAAGGTTCATCCACATTGTAGCATGTATCAGTATTTCTTTTTTTTTTTTGAGATGGAGTCCTGCTCTGTTGCCCAGGCTGGAGTGCAGTAGCGTGATCTCGGCTCACTGCAAGCTCCGCCTCTTGGGCTCACGCCATTCTCCTGCCTCAGCCTCCCAAGTAACTGGCACTACAGGTGCCCGCCACTACGCCTGGCTAATTTTTTGTATTTTTAGTAGACATGGGGTTTCACCGTGTTAGCCAGGATGGTCTCAATCTCCTGGCCTCATGATCCTGTGTCCAGAATTGGTTCTTTCCGGTGGGCTCTTGGTCTTACTGACTTCAAGAATGAAGCTGCGGACCCTCGTGGTGAGTGTTACAGTTCTTAAAGATGGTGTGTCCGCAGTTTGTTCCTTCAGATGTTCAGATGTGTCTGAAGTTTCTTCCTTCCAGTGGGTTTGTGGCGCTGCTGACTTCAGGAGTGAAGTCACAGACCTTCACAGTGAGTGTTATAACTCTTAAAGGTGGCATGTCCAGGATTGTTTGTTCCTCCTGGTGGGTTCATGGTCTCGCTGACTTCAGGAGTGAAGCTGCAGACCTTCGTGGTGAGTGTTACAGCTCTCAAAGGTAATGCGGACCCAAAGAGTGAGCAGCATCAAGATTTATTGTGAAGAGCAAAAGCACAAAGCTTCCACAGTGTGGAAGGGGACCCCAGAGGGTTACCGCTGCTGGCTTGGGTGGCCAGCTTTTATTCTCTTATTTGGTACCGCCCACATCCTGCTGATTGGTCCATTTTACAGAGAGCTGGTTGGTCCATTTTACAGAGAGTTGATTGGTCCATTTTACAGAGTGCTGATTGGTGTGTTTACAAACCTTTAGCTAGACACAGAGTTCTGATTGGTGTGTTTTTACAGAGTGCTGGTTGGTGTGTTTACACACCTTTAGCTAGACACAGAGTGCTGATTGGTGCATTTACAATCCTTTAACTAGACAGAAAGGTTCTCCAAGTCCCCACTCGACCCAGGAAGTCCAGCTGGCTTCACCTCTCAATGCCCCCTCTAAACAGGGCACCCCAACTGCTGTTGGGAATTGGGCAATGACCGCTCTAGCTACTTCCTGCTGGATAGGGGCGATGAAGGGGCCCTGCAGTTGTAGTGTCCTCCAGAGGGGAACTCTTTAGGCCAGTGAAAGGGCCAGTGGGTCAGTCCAGGGGTCCTTGGTAGAAGTTGTTAATTGAGCTCATTCGGGATTTCATTTGTAAGACTATCTGTAGATTGATGGCCTTGATCCCAGAGGAAACAAATTTGACAAGGAGTTTAAAAATACAGGGCCCGAAGGCAAGTAATAACAAGATGGCTGCCATGGGACCTAGAAAGGGGAGAAGCCGTGTCGCCCAACTCCAGAGGTTGGTATAAGAGTTTGAAAGGGGTTGTCTGATTTCAAAAGCCTTTTCCTGTAAATGCTGGGCAGCATCTCGTACTATCCCTGACTGGTTAGTGTAAAAACTACACTCTTCCCCTAAGAAGGGGCAGAGGCCTCCTTTCTCAGCAGTGAGGAGGTCTAGGCCTCAGCGGTTTTGGAGAATCACTGCTGCCAAAGAGTCTATTTGGGATTGTAGAGAAAGGATAGATTTTGTTATTTCTTGTAAACTGTCTGAGAAATCCTTTGAGAGTGTGTTGTAGTAGGATAATACATGTTACACTCTTAACTTTTAGCAAATTTTACTTTTGTTGAAAATCTTGTAAGTTTGGGATTTCAATTATTATTTGCTATCAATAAGACCTCGTTCAGTCCATATTAGAATTGGTATAGATGGCTCCTTCCTGATACGGTAAGTACTTTAAGGTTTGGCTGAGTGCAAACAACACACAGACCAATTATTAGACAATTTTCCTAACACTGCTTCTACAAGAGTTTGCTTATCACTTACTGAATACCCATTGTGTCTTTTTCCCTTAATCGCCCAGGAGGAACCATCTATCATCCTGTTCTGAAGGGAATTCCTCCTAGATCTGGTCAGACCTTTGTAGGGTAATTAAGATTTAGATCCCCTATTAGGAAACCTGCTGGGTTAAAGATTTTTGGTAGGAAGGCTACCGGTTGTCAGTGGCCTCAGTGCTTTCAGGCTACTCCCTTGTTTACACGAACAACAAGGTGGTATTGGAGTGTTATAGGGTTACAGAGAACACCTTCAATGATCAATTATAGGTTTTAAATTTACCCTGGCTTTTAAAGGAATGGGGTACACTGTTTTTTCTTTACTACTTCCATCTGTCTTTCTTTCTCTTTGACTTCTTCTTTGTCTCTTTCTCTCTTTCCTTCTCCCTTTGACTCTTCCTTTCTTTCCGTCTTCGACTTTCTCTCTCTGTCTCTTCCTCTCTCTGTCTCTCTCTTTGACTCCTTCTTCGTCTCTGTCTCTTCCTTTCTCTGTCTCCTCTTTGTCTCTCTGTTTCTTCCTCTCTCTCTCTTTCTCTGACTTTCTGACTCTTTCTTTCTTTCTGCTGCCTCTGCCAGCTGCTTATGCTGCTGTTCTCCCCTCTCCTTCCCCTTTTGATGGCTTCGGCAATGTAAGACTGCCACGTCCTTGGGTTTTGCACTGTGTGCAATAATAAATAATAAAATATCCTTGTGATATTTAATGGGGGTTCCTCCAGAGGTTAGGAACTCCCTTTCTTTCCATATAGCAGCATGGGATTGTAGGATTAGATAAGCATACTTGCTATCTGTATACACATTTATTCTTCTTCCCTTTCCCGGTTCTAAGGCTCGGGTAAGTGCCACTAGTTCTGCTAACTCGGTGCTGGTCCCTGGGGGAAGAGGCTTACTTTCAAGTACTATTACATCACTAACTATGGCATAACCCGCCCTTCATATCCCATTCTCCACAAATGAACTCCCATTGGTATATAGGTTAAGGTCGGGATTAGCTAAGGGGACTTTTAAGAGATCCTCTCATGCAGCATGAGTCTGGACTATAATTTGTTGGCAGTCAAGCTCGATTGGTTCCCCATCCTCTGGGAAAAAAGTGGCAGGGTTGAGGGCCACACACATGCGTATTTGAAGCACTGGTCCCTCAAGGAGTAGTGCCTGGTATCTAAGTAGGCAGTTGTCTGATAGCCATAAACTTCTTTTGGCATCTAGCATGCCATTTACATCATGAGTAGTCCAGACAGTGAGATCCTTTCATTATATTATTTTGATAGCCTCTGACTCTAAAACGGCCACTGCCGCAACTACCCACGAAAAATGAGGCCAGCCTTTTGCTACTACATCAATTTCCTTACTTAGGTATGCCACTGGTCGTGGGATTGCCCCACAAGTCTGAGTAAGAACCCCAAGAGCTATTCCTGCCCTCTCTGTGATGTATAAAGAGAAGTTTTGCCCTGTGTGAAGGCTTAAGGCTGGAGCTTGAGTTTGTTCCTTCCAATGCCCAGACTTCAGGGTTGATTCCCTCCTCAAGCAGGGGACAACAAATGGGTAACTTGTTCCCCATATTCATGTAGATAATAGCTCCAACTTTGGGTAATATGTCCCTCCCTAATAAGGGTATAGGACTTTCAGGCATAACAAGAAAGTCATGTGAAAAGATCAAAGTCTCCCAATTACAACTGAGGAGGTGGGAGAAATACCTGGTTACAGGCCATCCTAGGATTCCTCGGATGGTAACGGACCTTGAGGACAGCTGTCTGGGACAGGAGATTAACACTGAGAAAGCCGCGCCAGTGTCCAGGAAGAAGTCAATTTCCTAGCCCTCAATGGTTAAACATACCTAGGGCTCAGTGAGGGTGATGACATGAACTGGTGCTAGCCCCGGATACCCTCAATCCTGTTGTTGGATCATCTGGTTGGGGGCTTCTGATCCAGAGAACCTTTGTCCTCTGGGGCAGTGCACTTTCCAGTGATTTCCTCAGCATAGCGGACATGGACAAGGGGGCGACTTGTTTCTCAGTGGACAATCTTTTTTTTAAAGTGTCCTAGTAAAGCACACTGATAGCAAACCTTACCGGGTGACTGGCCTGCTCCATTTTCTGTCGTCTCTGAACCATCAAGGTTTGTTTGTATGAGAACCATGACTAAGGCTGAGGCCTTTCTCTGATCTCGCTTTTTCTTTTGGGCCTGTTCCTGTTGGTTCCTATTATAGAACACTGAGGTTGCCAGGTTTAATAATGCCTCCAGAGTTTGTTCAGGGTCCAGGGCTCGCTTTTGGAGCTTTCTCCTGATACCTGCGACTGATTGGGAAATAAACTTATCTTTTAGAATCAGTTGACGCTCTAGTGAGTCGGGTGACAGGGGAGTATATTTTCTTAGGGCCTCCCATAGACGCTTGAGGAAGGCAGAAGGATTTTCTTCCTTTCCCTGAGTTATGGTGGACATCATTGAAGAATTCATGGGCTTTTTCCTAATTCTCTTTAGTCCTTCTGGAACACAAGTCAACAGATGTTTACGACTCCAGTCCCCATGATCTGAGTCTAGCTCCCAGTGGGGATCCATACTGGGGATGGCTTGCTAATCGGTAGGGAATTTGTCCTTTTTTTTGGCTGTTGTTCTATCATTTACTTGACTAAGATACCAGGTATCTCCAAATTCTTGGGCTGCAGCTAAAGCCGCGTTCTTTTCATTAAAGGCCAGGGTTTGATCTAACAACAGCATGACATCTCTCCAAGTGAGATTGAAGGTTTGCCCTAGACCCTGTAGGACATCTATGTACCTATCAGAATCATCTGAAAACTTCTCTAGGTCTGCCTTGATCTGCTTTAAATCAGAGCGGGAGAAGAGGACATGTACCCGGGTTGGGCCAAATTCCCCTCCCCCTATGGCTTGAAGGGGACATAATCGATACCCAGGGGTTTTTGTGGTCCTCTGGAGATTTCTTTGCTTGTTTCCTTCTGGGTGGGGGAGATTAGAGGAGGCTTCTCATTAATAGGAAGGGGAGCTATAGGGAGGCTAGGATATGGGGGTAAACTGAGAGGTCTTCCTGTGGGATGTAAATTGCAAGCTTTGTATAGTCGTGTATTCTCCTTCAATGAAAAGAAAGCTTGGACATAAGGTATTTCACCCCATTTGCCTTCCCTCTTACAGAAAAGGTCAAGCTGCAGGATAGTATTGTAATTTATGCTTCCCTCAGGTGGCCATTTTTCCCCATCAGAGAGAGAATATTGGGGCCAGGCCTTAGTGCAGAAAAACAATGACCCACGTCTTTTTCAGGGTTTGCGGGTTAAATTGGTCGCAATGGCTTAGGATGCATCTTGAGGGTGAGCCTGTTGATGCCTGAGTGTTTCCCATCTGAAAGACAAAACCGCCCATGGTTTTGGTTTGTTTGTTTCTCCCCCTGCCCAAGAACCCGCAATGGTCCCTGGACGCTGCTGAACAGAATAGTTGAGCTCACCGACGCAGCAGCAGAAACACCTCTTGTCTCCTAAAGTGCTGGGATTACAGGCATGAGCCACCGCCCCCGGCCTTCATTCCTTGTTATGGTGGAATAATATTCCATTATAAAGATATATCACACTTTGTTTAGCCATTCATCGGCTGATGGACATTTGGGTTCTTTCCACATTTTGGCTATTAAGAATAATACTGCTATGAGCATTTATGCACAAGTCTTTGTGTGGATGTTTTCATTTCTATTCAGTATATATGTAGATATGGAACTGCTAGGTCATATAGAAATTCTATGTTTTAACTTTTTGAGGAACTGCCAAACTGTTTTTCAGAGCAGTTGCATGATTTTACATTCCTATCAACAACGTATTGAGGATTCCAATTTCGCCACACAACTCCTGTTATCTGTTACTAATTGTAGTCAGTCTAGTTTTTGTGAACTAGTATCTCGTGATTTTCATTTTCATTTCTTAATGACTAATGATTGTGAGCATTGTTACAGGTACTTATTGGCTATTTGCATATTTTCTCTGGAGAAACAATAAAACCATTTTAAAACTCTCTCCTGTCACTTATTAATCCAAACATTAGTAGGGGTAGGTATAAAAGTTTTAAAGACATTTTGTGTATGTAATTATAGTTTATTATTCTCATGTTGACAGCATCCGCTTCTCCATGGCCAGTCTCGAGTAGTTAATATATAGAAATTACTTATGCTAACCCACATTAGGAGTGCTGCTTGTCCAGTTTTGCACTTCCTGGACACCCAAATATCCAAGGGTAGCGACTGCTTAGTTCAAATATTTGTAACAATTCCTACATGGGCTTCCTAAGATGTGAGATTATTAAGAAAACAAAGAATATTAGGTGGAATTAAACACTATATTTAATTTTCTGTATTGTTGAGAAGTAAAATTACATGTAACAACTAATACTGTACAGTGAGAATATTGATATTATTAATTTTAGTTATTTTTTGTTCATGCAGTCACTATTTTTCCATGTTATTGGAGGAATTTTAAAATTTGAAGTTTTGTAATTATAAAATTAATACACATTTATTGTAGAAAATTTGAAAACTATAAAAATACAAAAGAGAAAAGAAAAACAAACAGTTTGTTATTTTTCAGAGATAACTACTATTAATATATTGGTATGAGTCCTCTTCGTTGTTACATACATGTATTTTAAAATTATTTACTTTATTGTTCAAACTAGTTTATACATACACATAAAACAAAATTAAAAGGTTCAAAAGGGCATACAGTGAAATGTAAGTCTCTTTTTACATCATGTCCTAGTTTTCCTACCCAAAGCAACCTCTGTTACCCGTATTTTATATAATCTTTGAGATATAGGCACATATACACACGTGTGCGTTTTAAATTCCTCTCTTTTAAGGCATTGATGAGAATTATACATTGTGGATGGTTAAAGACAATGGTCCCTCTTCTGGTCCAATATGGTTTCCTTGTCTTTTTGGGTTGTTCCCCTTCTACTGAGCCTAGTCCGCCTAATATTTTGCAGATTTTTCAGTCCCTTTTTATGTTTCCCAAATTCTCTGTAAGTATTGAATTTTTACAAATGGTATTCCTAGGAAACTTTACTTCTACAATATGTTCTATAACATCTCTAGTAGTTATACAAAAAAAAGTTCACGGCTCCCTTAAACTCGCTTGGAGTACTCTAGTTTTGTACCTCCATATGGAATGGAGAGCTATTTTAAATTCTGTTTCTTTTGGCAGAAAGAGTAATTTTTTGATTGAGCTTTAGCTAATAATGGATTTTCATGTTTATTTCTGATTTCAGCTAAATTATAAACTCTGTGATAGTAATGACCAGGCCTTATACCTTGTATTACTTAGAGCATGCAATGCCAGCACTGCTCTGAAGATAGCAGATATTTAATAGTGTGTGGATTGAGTGATTAAACAGAAAAAGCAGATCTTCAAACCTTGCCAAGAAAGCAAAAAATGAAGCAAAAACAAAACAAAAATTTCAGTACAGAAAACAAATACCAAATGAAATCACAAACTGTTTGTTCCCTTTGCAAGTGTCTGGATAACAAATAGGTGAGAAATTTTTAAAGTTTTATTTATAATTGACAAGTAATTGTACATATTTATGGAGTACAGTGTGATGTTTTAATACATATATACATCATACCATGATTAAATCAGGGTAATTAGCACATCCATCACTTTAAACATTTATCATTTCTTCATGGTGATAACATTCAAAATTCTTTCTAGCAATCTTGAAACATACAATGCATCATTATTAGCTATAGTCATACTACTGTGTAATAGAACACCAGAACTCATTCTTCCTGCCTACCTGCAACTTTGTACCTGTCAGTGAACATCTCTCCATTCTCCTCTCCCCTCAAGAAAATGTTTACTTGGAGAAATTATTGGAAAAAGAAATACAAACTTAAAAAAAATCCATACTCTTTTTTTTTTTTAATTGTAGTGCTTAAAAAAATTCTATGCAAGTTTACGTGAAAGGAAATGAAGAAAGCAGTGATGGGGCTTGGTGAATACACAATTGCCCTTAGACTGGGATCTGTGCCAAATTATTTAGTTTCAGCTACTATATCCAACTCCCAGGCTGTCCAGAATGTGGCAAACCCCAGTTGAGCAGGACTGCAAGGCACTTTGGGTTTTCAAAGAGGGAAGAATTAAGATTTAAGAAATGGTACATTTGGCCCTGCTGTTTGTTTGGTTAGTTAGATTAAAATAGGCATTATTGCCAGCTTGAAAGAAAAAACAAAACAAAACAAAAAAAACAGCATTGCTCCAGCAGATGCCCCAAGAGGGCTTCAGAAGAACTTGTCTTGGCCTTGGTTTGGAATTGCTCCTCTCCTACCCAGCTTTCTGTTATGTGGGTAGTGAAAGAGTGGCAGGGGTAGGGAACTCTCTGAAAACTATTTCCAGATATTTCAAAATTTAAACTTTTTAGACTAATCCCTGGTATGCAAACAGTTGAACAAATAACAGTATACAATTAGATTCAAAGTAATAGGTAGTGATAGGAAGCTCTCATTTCAAATAGTTTTCAAACTTTGACTGACCCTTCCATGACATTAAGCTCATTTTCCTAACAACAAATTATGACAGCATTTGGAGTACTTCAGGCCCCCATAAACCAGGTGCGATCTAAAGAAAACAGCTCAACATCTGGGCCTTATTACCTTTTCCATCATCCAGGCATCACCAGGTTTCCCCATCTGTGATCAGGCCTGATCACTCATGCAGTTTTTATGGTAGCAAATGAAAATAGTTTGGAAATTTCCATCTCGAAGGCCAGCACTTCATGGAAAACCTTAAGAAGTGTTTTATTCATTACTAGAAACTTAGTTTATTAGCATTCTTAGTATGTAGTTTTGCAGTTCTTTTATATTTCATTAAATAGATTATCTTTTAAAAAACCATTTTTCTGCTAGGAAGGGAACAGGTAAAACGGAGATAAATTTAATGCACTGAATGTATAAAATAGCATGGGTCCAAAACGATAATCTTTCATTATTACCTTGTACAGGGACTACATTCTAGAAGATAAATTAAGCAAAAATGATGAAATGAAAACATATGCCTACCAGAGATCAACACTGTCAACACCTTACTATGTTTCCTAGAAAATATATGTAAACATTAAAAATATATAAACATAAGAATGCATAATAAATATAAATATATATATATTTAATAAAAATCAAGATGTTTTTAACCCTCTCCAATAATGTTTTAACCCTTTGAGAGTTAGACTAAATTGGCATTTACAAATAGAGAAACCAAGGCATGATGCAATTTCTAGAGGACAAGAGTCAAGTATAGACTGCAAGTGACACACTTTTCCTTGGTTATGTCACCTGTTCAATGTACAGATCTTCTGCATAATCACTGTTGAATGGTTAGAGTTGCTGACCTTCAAAAAATGATAGAGAATATATGGGACATATTTAGGCAGAAATGTTTTCAAATTCATGTAAACCAGAAGAACTCTTCATGAGAGGGCAAACAGGCGTTGCTGTGAGAAGAAGTTATCAAGCTTGTAAAGCCCCACACTCCATAGAGTACCCAGCACGTGTTATTTTCCCCTGAGGAGAACCTCTGGTGATATGCAGATATATTAAAGATGTTCCATGGTTGGGCATGAACACAAATGGAGGTTGCCAGGCTGCAGGACTCATCTCTACATGCTTCCTTTCCAGGGTCCTCTAAGGCCACAGAGCAATATTAATACCAACCTAAGATGTCTTTCTGGAAAGACTTTCTAAGATGTTTCCAGCCTAAGAACTCCCTTATGGATTGACTGCTTCTGAGACCAAGCCTGTTTTGGGGTTGGTGGGAAAATGAGGCAGTGTTCCAGGCTGGTCTGTCCCGAGCAGATCAGAAGACTCACTGGTGGTAAGTGAGTCTCTTGTGGTAAGAGGTCCTCTTCAGGACCTCTGAGCCAGAGGACTCTAATGCATTCACAACTGTATGGTGAACGCATATGATAGTAACAACTGAAGCATACCCTGAGAATAACTCTGTATGGCAGACGCACCTGAATGCATGTTCTGAGCTAGGCAATCTGGGTGTGGCCAATGTGAAGATTTGTTCCTTTTCTATGAGGAACACCTGAGCCCCCAGCCCATCTTGTGGAACACAGGCCATACAGGGGTTCCAGGTCCCAAGTTTTGGGCTGAATGAAGGTTGCCAGATGGAGGTCGTTAGGAAGAGTGCTAAGTGAAAATGCTAAACCACATGCCTTTTGCAAGCAGTTGCGGTTCTCCTGCCTTGCCCGCTGCTACTGGATTCCTTCTCCTGTATGTAAGCCCCCAATAAAATGCATGTTTTGTTTGCTGGCTCTGGGTCTCTTCTTCGGCCTCTAGAACCTGGTGCCATCCCCAGTGGTATCCACAGGGGTTCAGGCACAGCAACAGCTTGTCAACTTCTAGGGTATTTTGGAAATATCCTGGGAGTCTTCCTGGGATTCACAGATGGACCAAGGATCCCACACCCAGGAGGAACTTCTAGGAGTATATGTCAAACTCAAAGACTCTTTTGGGTGTGAGCTAATTGGTTTGTATTAGGACATTTAGATTCCTATTCTTTCTCCCTCACCTGAGAAATTATTAAACATAAATACAAAGCTCACATGAAATTCTCCCTTATTAATTTGTTCATGCAATTATTTATATCTATCAGTATAAACTTGTAGATATTTATTTTAATATGTTTAATATGTCATAGAGCGATAATTTTTCAAAGGAGTATTAATGTGAATTTTATACTGCTGCTTTGAAATGTATAAAAAGAAGAGGGTGAAAAAGTCATTAGGAACTCATGTTGTCTCATAGCGCAAATGAATATTTATATAGAAAAGGAGATAATATGTGGTTACTGACATGACTTAGGGTTAAAGTGGAATTTGTTAAAATTATTATTATTTTTTTGAGATGGAGTCTTGCTCTGTTACCCAGGCTGGAGTGTAGTGGTGTGATCCCAGCTCACTGCAACCTCCACCTCCTGGGTTCAAGCAATTCTCCTACCTCACCCTCCTGAGTAGCTGAGATTACAGGCATGCGCTGCCACGCCCAGCTAATGTTCGTATTTTTTTTTTTTAGTAGATATGGGGTTTCACCATGTTGGCCAACCTGGTCTCGAACTCCTGACCTCAAGTGTTCCGCCTGCCTCAGCTTCACAAAGTGCTGGGATTACAGGCGTGAGCCACCACACCCGGCCTAAAATTATTTTTTAAGTAAGTGTTTAGTAATGCAGATAATTAAATTTTTGCAACAGAAAAATTGCAAAGATTATAGAGAGGGTTCCTGTCTATCCAGCATACAGTTTTTCCTGTTGTTAATATCTTATGTCTACGTACATACTTATAGTACATTTGCTACAACTAAACCAGTATTGATACGTTATTATTAATCAAAGCCCATATTTCTTTTAGAATGCCTTACCTTTTCCTAAAGTTCTTTTTCTGTTTCAGAATCCTATCTAGGATACCACATTACATTTAATCATAATGTTTCCTTAGTCTTCGCTGGTTTGTGACAGTTTTTCAGACTTGTTTTTGATGACCTTGACGGTTTTGAGGTGTACTGTTCAGATATTTGATAAAATGATCCTCAATTTGGGTTTGTCGATGTTTTCCTCATGATTAGCCTGGGGGTATGGTTTCTGGAGCGGAAGACCACAGATACAAAGTGGCATTCCCGTAACATCCTCTCAAAGGTATATGCTATCAACGTGACTTATCACTGATGATACCAAGCTTGATGACCTGGCTGAAGTAGTATTTGTCAGGTTTCTCCCCTACCAAGCTACCCTCCCTACTGCCTTCAGTTCTGTATTCTGTGGGAAGTAATTCTCATGGATTAGGGAGCTGTGCTCCATCTACCTGAAGGGGCAGTAGCTATATAAATTCTTTGGAAATTCTTCTGTGTAAGAGATTTGTCTATTCTCCCTTATTAATTTGTTTATGTAATCATGTATTTCTATCCGGATAAACTCGTGAATATTTATACTTCGGGTTACAATTCAATACTACTTTATATATTTTGTTGCTTAAATTGTTCCAGCTTTGGTCTTTTGGAACCTCCTTCAATTGGTGTGCTCTCTCTGTCTCTCTCTCTCTCTCGTGTGTGTGTGTGTGTTTGTGTATGTCTGTGTGTGTCTGTGGAGAGAGAGAGAGAGAGAGAAAGAGAGAGAATGTTTTAGCATTCTTTACTTTCCAGGCTCATCTTTCACGTTCCCTGTCTAGTCCTGGAATCAGATATTTCTCCAGGGAACCTTGATTACCCTTATTACAGAATGGTATTAGAAACAAAGAGATGGGTGCTGATGTGCTAGTGGGATGGTGGTGTTTCTAGGCCCTGTCAACTTGGAAAGATACGAGCAGTATACTAACCCCTTGTATACATACATATCTATAATTATTTATGTATTTATCCATCTGTATCTATATTAAGCTAAAGATGAATTCATTCTGATGCCCCATGCTCTATATTTTAAGAAAAAAGTTAGCAGCAGATGGTGTGTCATAGAATTGCATTTCAGTTTGAGAATTCACCAGTGCCACTTTTCCTGGTATGAACATTTCTGAAAGTCATTGATGAAGAGAAATGACTCATTTGGTAAAGAAAATAATCCCAATAGCAGTTTCTTGCTTGATTTGGCAGAAATGAAGGAGCATCAGTAAATGGTGCCAGTAAAGCACCTGTAATTTAAAACGAATTTTATAGCCCAGGTCTTTTTGTTTCTAAGTCTTTCTACCATTGCAAAAATAATGTCTTCTTTGTTAGCCTAGGGCTTTTGCAAGCCAAGTTAGTGGACGAAAGCCTGTCTCATTGACAGTCAGTGATATGGTAAGGGAAGAAAAACACAGTATATTTCCATTACAGAGAGGTGACTGTGAAGATCAGGTATTTAGGAATGGAGTTCTCAAGAAATGTTTCTCACAATTTGAAAAATGGAGAAACGCCTGGAGAGCTGTATGGGCCAACATCAGCTCTATCTGAGCATCATATAAAAATATCTGAAAGCATAAACTGACAGTTAAGGAAAATGTGGGAGAACCAGTTTTGAAGTGCACTGAGAGATGGCACTAAAGATATGCCATAACTTTTCATAAACATCTGATTTGTGAAACTTCCACTTTTCAGGTAGGGAGAAATACTTGAAAGAAAAGGAAATATGAAAGGGAAGTCCAGGAGGGAACAAAGTAACTGAAGGTTTGCTAAAATAGAAAAAGACTAATCAAAATCATAATATGCGTTTAGCATGTTTTCAGACTAAAAAGGTAAGACTTTATGAACATATTAAAAATACATATTAATACATATTAATCACCATTCCTGGCTTATATTACCTACGTGTATATAGAATGTATCCACATGTTTTGATGTGGGCTGGATATTTTGTGTGAGAGTACTAGTATAGGCTATACATTTTGAATACAGGTTATTCTGGGTACAATTATATTTATCTTGGCCAAACATTTTTAAGTGTATATTGACAACATAGCACAGACAAACAAATTAATATGAAATTTCATTTTAAAATCAAAGCAAGATACATGTTATTCTATAAACATACCCTAATACCATTGACTTATGAAATGGAGGAAAATTTAGAGCTAAGTAGTTTCAGAATTGACATCATTTTGTAAATGTTCAAACCCACAGCAGAATCGTGTGTGAATTGTTGAGTGTGGTTCTGCACCTAAGTTTTCCAAGGCAAAGAGGCAACAGAAAGTGCATGGTATTGTGGTAAATAGAGGCTTAAAGAGAACAATGCATCTTGTTAAAGAAAGTATGGTTGCACAAAGCACATTTTATTTCTGTTCATTAAATTGTTGACTTATTCCTTATTTTTATGATCATTTTAACTCATGAAGCACTCATAGTTGAAATAAGAGATTTCACAAATATTTCAATCATGAGTGATTGGGAACAGAAAAGCAGTGTAATAGAATTCCCTTGTATTTATCTTTTGTCAACAATGAAATAACTAAACCTTTTGTGGCTCTCACTATATGAGCTTTCCATGGGTAGTGAAGAAGGTCATCTCATCTCTCATGTGTGAATGTTTAATGATAATGACTAGCATTTATTGCAAGCTTGCTATATGCAAGGCACTATGATAAGATACCCAGTAAATTATGCTGTCATAACAATTACCCCATTTTACAGACGAGGGGCTTGAAGTTTAAAAAGATGTATTACTTGTACAAGTTCTACACCGAGTAAATGGCAGAACCAAGTCTTAAATTCAAGTATGACATAAAGAGGACCTTTTCATCTGGAAGTTTGTTTGGATGTTATTCTAAAATTTTCCTATAACTGAAGAGGAAAAGCATGCCTCAACACTACTATAGTTTTTGTGCATAATTGGATTGGGGTCATTGTCTTGCTTGATCATGCCCACTCCTAAGACTCTATTAGGGAGCCCCCAAAATATTCTGGACTAAGACTGTAGAAAGCTCTTGAGTACTTACTGAATTACCAAATCTGACTTATGAGACCCTGTGTTCTAAAAATAAAAAGTCAAGATTAGAGCCAAATCTCCAAGTCATAAATCAGTTCCAATAGTGTGTTGGGATGGGGGCACAGCATATGATTTCTTTGAAGTGAGTTTTTCTCTGCCGTTCAAGATCTTATTTCGAACATGCTCCAAAAGTTTGAGGATTAAAACTGCTTTGTGAACCTGGGGAGGGGACCAGAAAGCACAAATCAGAGTTCTGGAAAGACTTACCTACGTCTGTGCTTGAACCTATCCAGTTCCCATGACATGTCCTAACGATGGTTTGTCTTGGTATCTCGTGAGGCCCCATCTGGCAGACTTATTAGCTTAAATACTGGTCTCTGCAGTTTATATGTACAAAATGTCATTGACTTCCTACTCCTAGCTTTAAGTAATGGGCTTTCTTGTCAACTTTTTTTTTTTAAACCTATTCCTAATAGAGGCAAGCCATTTTTGGCTTCTGGACATACTATTAAGTCAACCAAAGCTTCATCATAACTGAAGACTGGATCTCATGGTAGAAGCTTGGCAACACAACAGACTAAAGGTGTAGGTATTCCTCCAGTTTGTTTTTGTTTTTGTTTTGAGACGGAGTCTTGCTCTGTCGCCCAGCCTGGAGTGCAGTGGTGTGATCTCGGCTCACTGCAAGCTCCTCCTCCCGGGTTCACGCCATTCTCCTGCCTCAGCCTCCTGAGTAGCTGGGACTACAGGCGCCCGCCACCACGCCCGGTTAATTTTTTTCTATTTGTAATAGAGACGGGGTTTCACCGTGTTAGCCAGGATGGCCTCTATCTCCTCACCTCGTGATCCGCGCTAGCACCTAGGCCTCTCAAAGTGTTGGGATTACAGGCGTGAGCCACTGCTCCCGGTCAGTATTCCCCCAAGTTTTAAGCCATCTTAGTCAATGAGTTTATGATTTAAATCAGTGATTTTCATACAGTACTCTGAAGACTAAGGTTTTTGGAAGTGACTCAGGTACCATGGAGGGCAAGGTGAGAAAAGAATGAATTCTATAGTAGATGCTACATTGTGCTGCTCAAATCCTCCCTTCAGAACCGAAGGGTTTATTTTGATAGCTGCTGGGAGTGCCGCTTGATAATCCCCAGCTGTCAGTTCTCCCTGGGAATTGCTTTTGCAGAAGAAAGCTGTCTTCTCCCAGCATGAAGCAACTCTGAGGGACCATCCTAGCTTCAGACCACTCCATAGAGTTGTGGCCCTGTTGTGACTGTATTGCCTAACCCCCTCCGTCCAGTCTTGCGTCTTTTACTTTCCTTACAGGTGCCAATCCCAGAGCACTCCCTAGTAGATTTTCTGCATGCTAATTTCTTCCAAGTCTGCTTCCCAGGGAATTTTGACCTACCGCAAAATCAATCATAGCAGCTCTTTTATCATATAAATGATATTTAGGTATCCTATATGTGATATTTGTGTAAGATTTTATGTAAACTAAATTTAAAAATCTTTGAAAGCCACCGATCTATTAAACAAATGCTTCACCTCATACGAAAAATCATCATTAGAGTTTTGCGAAAGACGATTTTATTTAGGTTCATCTCTCCAAAGTAATACCCAGGGAGGGTGTTCTCCTTTTGTAACTGTTTCTTCTTAACCTTTATTTGTATCTTCTGTTTACATACATACTCTTGTGCCCTTTAAGACAGAAAATATATTAAAAAATTATGACATAAGGTCCTTCAGAGGTAGCCTGCTGTGGCTACCTGGTGCTGTGGTCTCATGGAAAAACTAATCATGACTATTTTTAGAATTTTATACCTAAACAATGAAGAAAACATTAACAAAAACAATCATGACAGACCAGGGAAGGGCATTCAGTAGATGGTACATATTTTCAAATATGGATAATGTCATTACATATCCTGCTACTCCCAGAAAAATCTCTTAAAAGTTTTTGTCTTAACTGTGGTATTAGTAAGTACATTGTATATAAAATTTTCTTAAACAAAATCACATTAAAAATATACTATAAACTAGCCTCTTATAATACTGGGGGAAACCAATAGCAAAAAAGGTCCATGGTTTTATGATACAAGTTACTGTTTTCGGTGGTGTTTTGGAAAACTGGCAAGGAAATTTCCAACTAAGTCGATGAAAGATTAAATGATAAACTTTAATTGCTGAAAAGAAAACTCAAATTTAATAAACATAAATGTGTTTTGGATCCCTAGCAGGCTTCTGCAGAGTTTATTAGATAATTCTAACTTACACAATAGTCAAGGCAACAGAAAGAAGAAAAATATAGCTTGGAGGCAGAGATTGGTCTTGATCTTGGTTTTCCCACTTTTCCTTTCCCGGGAAGCCATACACGTCAGGTCTTGGCATTCTGTTCCGGCAACAGGGATGAGGAAAAAAGATAACCTCTGTTCACCCTCAGGTGTGTTGTTGCTTTGGTCATTCCAAACTGGATGTGGCAGCCATTATCTGATAAGTAGAACATGTGATAGGGAGTGGGAAGAGACACTCAGAAGGTAGAGTTGTAAAAGAGTATTATTTATTAGAAAGAATAACAAAGTATAGACATGTCATTTAACACATATGTCTGGGCTACTAGGACACTGTAATAGTGAATTTCTTCTGCAGCCTAAAATACCACACTTAAATACTTGAGAATTTTTGCTCACAAAAAAGCTTAAGAGTTTTTTTTTTTTTTTTTTTTTAAATTAAAACGTAGGCCAGGCGTGGTGGCTCACGCCTGTAATCCCAGCACTTTGGGAGGCCGAGGCGGGCAGATCACGAGGTCAAGAGATCATCCTGGCCAACATGGTGAAACCTCATCTCTACTACAAATACAAAAATTACCTGGGCATGTGCCTGTAATCCCAACTACTCCTGCTGAGGCAGAAGAATTGCTTGAACCCAGGAGGCGGAGGTTGCAGTGAGCCAAGATCGTGCCACAGTCCTCCAGCCTGGCAACAGAGCAAGACTTCACCTCAAAAAACAAAACAAAAAATTAAAATGTAGTAAATAAAGTTCTTTTAAAAAATACTGAACACGTGAAGTTTTGGTAGTATCAGTGGCCATACGTATTGCAAAATATCCTTTTTGGAAAAATAGTGAATCAACAAAACACAACACTGAAAATACATTTTCTCCTAAAATACATGAGTGTATAGTGGAAATACTGTATATATATTTCCAAATAACAGCAATATTCTTTTATCAAAAGTGAATAACTTTACAAATTATTATGTATACATCAATCCATGCTCTTTGTGAAAGTACAACAACTCTAGATCTTTTTTGTTAGTGGTCTATATGGAGACCATGAGTAGATGAAGTGGGTTTACTTATTTGATAAATATTTTGAAGGCCTATTATGTCCCAGGCATTGTGTTAGGCACTAGCAATGCAATGACAGACATGTTCTCTTTCCTTGTGAAGCCTATTGATTAATGGAAGAAGCTGACAAATAAGCTATTGCAATATAGCATGAGAAGTGCTGACCTGGAAAGTACAGGGTTGCACATAATGAGAAACCAAGCTATAATGAAGAACCAAAACTGGATTTAAAGGATTCAGAGAAGTTTCCCTGGAGGACATGATGTCTCACTTGAGGTCTTAAGGCTGTGTAGATGTTGGCCAATCTGGTGGGGAGCAGTTAAAGAAGGTAAAGCATGTACAAAGTTCTAGAAGTAAGAAAGCATGTCTCGTTAAAGAAACTGGGGAAAAGTTCAATATAGTTGAGTCTTGGAAATGGAGAGTGGCAGTATAGACAGATGAGGTATGCGATAACCAGTACGTGAAGAGCCTTGTAAAACATATTAAGGCATAAGGACTTTATCATAATGAAAACAGAAAGCCACTGAAGATTTAGGCCAAGGGTATCAGAATCATATTAGAATTATGCTTTAGAAAGATCTGTAACTAAAAAGTGGAAAATGAAGGTAGGGAGGCTAATCAGGATTCTCAGCATGCCAGGTGAGATGATGGTAGAATGGACTAAGTTAGTGATGCTAGGAATGAAGAGAAGTAGAAAGATTAAATTTTTGGAAGTAAAATAGACTTGGTAATTGGTTACATGTAGGTAGCGTAGGAAATACAAGAGTCAAGGATGTCACTTACAACTCCTGCTTGATCTGTTAGGGAAAGGATTGTGTCATTTGCTGAAATGAGAAACAGGAATTAAAGATTTGGGAGAAGGATCCGAGCTCTTGTTTGGACATGCTGCATCTCGGGTACTATGGGATAACCAAGTGCAAATAAATATTGGGCAAGCAATTGAACATATGAGTCTTAAATTCTGTACAGTGCTCTGATCTAGAGATACAAATTGGGGAACTGTTAGGGTGCAAATGGTAACTCCCCAGCCATGGGAGTGGTGACATTGCTGAGTTGCTGTGTGGAGTGATGTGAGAGCAGGCTGTTGGACTGAACTCCCAACCCATACCAAAAATTAAATGTTGGGTAGAGAAACAGGAGTTGCAAATGACCTCAAATCCACCAATACTCCTGAAGCCATAGTTTGTAAATAAGTTTATATTCTTTTTGGCCAACTCTATTACCAGGCGTGAAAATCTTATTTAATTTTTTCTTGTTTTTTTTGAGATGGAGTTTCGCTCTTGTTGCCCAGGTTGGAGTGCAATGGCGCAATCTCGGCTCATCGCAAACTCTGGCTGCCGGGTTCAAGCGATTCACCTGCCTCAGCCTCCTGAGTAGGTGGGATTACAGGCAAGTGACACCACGCCCAGCAAATTTTGTATTTTTTTTAGCAGAGACGGGGTTTCTCCATATAGGTCTGGCTGGTTTCAAACTCCCGGCCTCAGGTGATCTGCCCACTTTGGCCTCCCAAAGTGCTGGAATTACAGGTGTGAGCCACCACCCCTGGTCGTCTTGATTTTTTGCTTCTTCTCCCTTTAATTGTAAAGTCATAAATTGGCAATGAGAGCATTGAAAAAGCCTGAAACTAATAAACATTTGTGAAGTACTATTAAAACATCATCTATGAACCACACAAATAGCCTTTGATTGCTCCATACCTGGCTTTGACTATTTTGAGCTTTCTATATTACAACAGATCTTTACTTACACTGTAATTTTTCCTCTATCAATCTGCAACTTTCACCTTTCCTGATTGCCTGGAGAGTCTTTAGTGGATCTGCAGCTTGGTAACAGCCTAGAGAGATTTTCTGTGGTCAAAACATGATTAAACAGAGATTTGTTGGTCAGAAGACAACCATGGACCATAATACCCACAAGGCAAAGATCCAGATGCAGTTTTGGGTGGGGGATTTACCTCATACGCTTTATTTCACAAAATGTGTTCTGTTCCTTACTTTCATATCTGTAGGAATAGACATGTGAATGTGGCCTCTAGGGTGTGCTGATGTATGTTTAACAGCTGGCTTTGAAGGGAAAATAAAAGATCTGATTTGTAGTGTTTACTAATTTTTTTGGTGTAAATACTCCCACCATGCCCAGTTTCAAACTACCAACTTGACAGCACTGAAGCCAGAAAAAATGTTCACAGTTGGCTCTTGTAAGCCGGTGCAAGCTCACTCCAGCACACTACTGGACTAAGAATGATCTGCCTGTAGCCAGGAATGGGAAAATACCTTGCCCATGACAACTTAAGGTATGAGAGAACAGAATTCTACAAAATACAGTCTTTACTTTAAGAAAAATGGATTTACTCATCTACAGTCTGTTTATCTGTAGACTTTGATCTTTTTTTTTGAATTACAGGCTGGCCATATGAGTATGCATTATATAATAACCTTAGCATTGTAACTTCTATTTCTTTATTCATAAGCAATAACAGTTTCTAAAACTGGCTTGTATTTGTGATGAGAATAATTTTCAATCTAATTCCTTTTTTTTTTTTTTGAGACGGAGTCTTACTCTGTGTTGCCCAGGCTGGAGTGCAGTGGCTCGATCTCGGCTCACTGCAAGCTCTGCCTCCCGGGTTCACGCCATTCTCCTGCCTCAGCCTCCTGAGTAGCTGGGACTACAGGCGCCCGCCACCACGCCTGGCTAATTTTTTGTATTTTTAGTAGAGACGGGGTTTCACCATGTTAGCCAGGATGGTCTTGATCTCCCGACCTCGTGATCCACCCACCTTGACTTCCCAAAGTGCTGGGATTACAGGTGTGAGCCACCACGCCTGGCCCAATCTAATTCTTTATACCATGAACCAAATAAATTACCAGTTTTATTTCAGGATATTAGTATAATCTGCATTCTATTTCATAAAAGAAAATATTTTATTTCAATTACATAGGCAAAGTTTGTTTTTTCTCATATCAAAGCCAAATATTTGATGGTATACTGTACTAACAACCAATAATAATATATGTAGAAAGAATAACAGCAAAATATCTTATTTCTTTATATAATTTAATATATACCCTATTAACACCAGTGTGCTGATGCATAGTATTGATAGTATACTAAATAGTTACTATTAAAAATTACTTTAAAAATGTTTTCAACATTAGGTACTGGTGGAACCAGAGCTATTATTTTGTACATAGTATTGTTTATGTGTTCCAAAGGAAAAGTAAAATTTCCAGTAGCATTAGAAAAAAATGTACTTATATTTTATGTAGATATACAAAATCTCATGACGTCTACTGAAAACCTCACAATTCTACTGTGCACTAATAAAAACACCTTTTCAAACAACTTGCACTTATACTGAGTTCATAAAGGTTACTATAAAAATATTGCAAACGCAATAAAAACACAATGATATCGTACAAAGTCTTTTGCTTTTTAAAAGTCAAATTTCAAAAGGCCTGTATTTATATAAATGCACAATACTTTTTAGTGACCCCGACTAACATTTTTGTTTAGGATTATCTGATTTTAGAAATCTAAGTTGAATGTTCTTCCTTATTTTCTGCTTCAGAATGAGAAGACACTGAGAATGCACAGAGTTTTAGAAATAAGATTCGGTAAAAGCTTTAAAAAGTGGAATAGCAAGCACTCTACATGTTTTACTTGTTGCCCTACCAAAGATAAAAATGCCTGACTGCCCCAATTTTCTGAAATTTAACTTGAATTCTAAATGATCTTAACTACCTCTTTCCTTTATAGTCTTTGAGATGAAAGTGTAAAGATTTTAGGTTCTCTAACAAAATCCAAAATACCACTAAAGCCATTCCCCATTTTCAAATATTTAAAGAAATGCAAATTTCAATATAAAACCTAAAAATGCTGAATTAAGACACCTTAATAACATGGCTAGCCAACTGCTGACATGACTTTAGCCTTAGAAAAATATTATCAAAATTGGCTAAGTTCCAAATTTAAGCATTTAGTTTTATACTGTTAATATTATACATTCTGATATAGATATCAAAGAAAAATGATCTGATTTTTTCTTGAAAACAACAGTAAAATATAATTTGTTTTTGTGAAAAAATCCATGTCAAGATAGGAAATACATTGTTTTAAAACTTAGAATAATTGTTATGAAAGAACTATAAAATTATAAATTTCTAAAAAATATATACTGAAAATGTCTCTCTAGGAAAAAATATGCAACTTGTTAGACACAAGAAAATATGGCATTAGCATAGGGTGAAGTCAACTAGGCTATGAGACTTCAAAAACTCACAAAAAGTAGCACCAAAATTGTCTGAAACTTCAAATGATATACTAAAGTAGGTCTAGGTCCCAATGTTACATTTTTAAAAAGTTATATTTAACCTGGGAACTTTCCCCAGCAACAATAAATATATTATTTTCAACCCTTAGAAAACATTCTATCTTTACTGATTCTCATCACAATCTTAAGGTAGTGTATGCTAATTATCATTTACCTTAGTTTAGGCTGGGTAGGGACAACTGAAATCCAAATATTTCCCAAATAATATGGGATTATTTGGTGGGGAGGGTTAGTGGGGAGCAGTTTTCTAAGTGAAACTTACTTGTAGCTTATTTCATCCTTTTTCTTCTAAAATGTTTTATTGGAACTCTTTATAAGAACTAGATTGCTTGATTTGAATTCCATGTCCTGTTATTTTCCCTGTTCACTTTCTGGTGGTGTTAGCTAAGATTTGGCATGGGGATAGAGGTGTATAAAGGGGACAGAGATCATAGTAGTGAAACAAGAGTTTTGAATAAGCTAATGTATATTCAAAATATATATTCGACCCTGTTATGATCAAGAGTTTAGTTTTAAGTAACATTCATGTATAAATTTACTTACAAAACATCCAGCACACAATTTGAAACAAGGCAAACTTTTTCGGTTGTCAAAAAATGAAACATATAACTTCTTCAATTACATATATGGCTACCAAATGTCAAACAATTCCATTCAGCCATGTTTTACTGTTGCACATAAATAATAACAAGGCAAAGAACAGAAACTAGTCCAAGGGCTTGCAGGCCAAGGAACCACAGCATAACCCAAAAGAAAATGACTATTACTGGTTCCACAATTCGTTCTCCAAAATACATCCTTGTGAAGCCCATGTTGATAAGGTTTTTGTTCAGTTCACCAAAAAGTGTTCCCATTTTCTTGTAGTCATCTCCAACAGGCTCACCAGTGTGGTTCTGTGAATCTTCAACATCCTTAAAAAAAAAAAAGACAAAACATGAACATAACATGAGAAATATGTAAAGGTCTTTAAGAACCTTAGTTCTTCATCTCCCAAAGTGCTGGGCATACTTGTGATAATTATTCTATAAGTACCTGTTAACTTAATACAATGGGAATGTTCTTTTTGATCCTGGAATTGCACAAAAATGGCTGCTTAAGTGAAGAACCATGTTTGTATTTCTCTTGTGAGTGACCATGATTTCAGAACACCCTTTTCTGCCACTGTCCTGTTTTATGAGGCAAGGCCTGATTGCTCTGTCCTGGTAAGATTCTTTTTTAGACGGTTTCTTTGACTCTAAGACTTTAAGAAACCGAGCCTCAGCTGACCAAAGCATGTTTGCTGTTACTATAGAGCAACCCTCAGCCACTACTGCTGTGATCTTTGTCTTAAGCTCAGCTAAGCAGACTTCAGAGCAGGCCCTTGCATAGTTTCCTGTTCATTATACAGACACCCTAAGTGGCTCTTATTAATTTCATCAGGAGAAACAAATAGTTTTAATAAAATTTTTTTTTGTTTTTTTTTTACAATAACACCAAATGTCTACCCAATAGTTAGTATCCCAGAAAATGTCTACATGCACCCAATTATACATACCAAAAGTATTTTTCTATTATCTTCCAGTCGTATTACAATTAAGGCCATGACAGTAAGCTACTGTCTCTTGGCTTCAAACCGACTCTTTGGAATTCTGCAAGCATTTGTGTCTCCCTGTTAGGCTCTGCCAATACAGGGACCAGCGTGATACTTCACAAGTAGAGAAGGAAGAAGGAATTTGCTGTTTCCTTCAGATGGGTTTCTTAATTCTGTTAAGTCTCACTCTAGCAACAATTCTTCACTCTGACAGCAATAGTGCCTGCTAGTAGTAGCAGCTGATTGCAATTTGGAGGTTTTCCAACACTTGTAGAACCACTCTCAATGTGCCTTCTCGAGATGCCAGCACCTATTACTGGGTGCTTCATCCTCAGATACCCGGTTCCCAGGTCTACAGGCTCACTCCTCTGAACTCAGAGAAATCAGCACCAGGCAAGCAGTGACCTTAGCCTCCCAAAGTGTTGGAATTACAGTCATGAGCCACCACACCCGGCTTATTTTATATAATTTTAAAAATCACTTTTGGATTTTCATTTCTATCAGAAAAAGACAGAAAAACAAAATGTTGTAGAGTTATCTAGGGAGTTCACGTCCAGGCTGCAACACTTAAACTAGCTGAGTGACATGACCTTAGCCAAATTACTTCACTTTTCCTGAACTTCAGCTTTCTAATCCATAAAATGATTTATGTGATCCTTTTTTGATACTGATAGTTTTCTCTTAAGTTATAATTTGTGGATCTTTTTTTTTTTTTAAAAATTGATTTCTAAATTATTTTTTTCTTCACTGATATATTACGATTGGGTCAATTTTATGTTTCTTGTACTTTGATATGATCTATAACAATATACTACATTAAAAAAAAAAAAAAAAAAAAAACAAAAAAACCTTGTTCTTGCCTAACATTAAAGCTTTCTTTTCTTTAGGGTAGAACTTGAAGAGTCCTTGATTTAGTATGTAATTCTGCTGATCCCTCATCCCTCTCTGTTTCTCCAGTGTTTAGCATGTTGATACTGGTTCTGGCCCTTTTATTCTTCATTTTTTACTAAAGTTCTTAAAAATCTTTTTTTTTTTTTTTTTTTTTTTTTTTTTAACTCTTCCCAATTTCTTGTAATCTATGCACTCACTGTACTTTGGGGTTTTTTTGTTGTTACTGAAGCTTTTTAAGACTTTTTTTTTCAGTATTTTTGTGGTTTTAGTACGAAGAAAGTACCCTAATCTGGATATGGTAGGTACTGTCTGAAGGTTTAAATTCTTTGTAAAATAAATAAAATCTACATATGCTTGTGGGTTTTTCAGGGGAAGAAGGAGGTGTTGCAACACTTAAATCAAAATAGAGAGTTAGTAAATCAGGCCAGGTGAGGAGACGGCAATGCTCACATTATCTCAGATCTTGAGAACAGCTGGTGGGATTGAGACTGGAAGTTGAAGACCCAGTAAGGACAGGTCTGGGAAAGCTGTGGCTGTCGCCACCTGCTTCTTCTTTTTTTTAATTACAAAAAATTTTAAGCACACACAAAACTAGAGAAAATAGTATAATAAACCTACATACCTATCAACCAGATTCAGTAATTTCTAAAACTTTGCCACCTTACTGAAATACTTCTTAATCTGGGCAATCTAACAAAGAAGAAAAACGTTTAAAAAAATCACTAGACTAATGCCTAAAAGTAACATATCTTCACAAATGAAGTTCTGTAGAAACATCAAATATATCCAGCAATGAACTGGATAGGGGGTTCAAACAACCCTAAAGGAAGACATTTAATGATGTGGAAAGGGTATCAGTTTCCAGGCAGGCAAAAGAAAAAAAAAAAAAAAAAGAATGTGGAGAAGGAAAATAAGCACTATTCTTCAATCAGTGAGATTATAGTCAATCTCATTACAGTATTTTATGTATCTAGGCTATCCTCTCAAATAACACAGTTCTAAAGGATACAAAGACTGGTGTGTTGGTAAATGTTTAACAATGAGCTTTGTTGGGGGTTGGGGGAAGCTCTATTTTACAGTGTTTGCCAATTCTGTTGTGATTTCCAGTTTCTGTAGTGTTAGTACTTCCACTGTGGCCAATTTCAAAGTATTAACAGCCAGTTCACAAAGTTCCTGAACATTTAACAACTTGCTCTTTGAGGACTGGTAGGAGCCAGCACCAGCACTTCACTGTAGGAATAAGAGATACTTGAAATAAGTTGAGGTAAAGAACTGCATGGTTACAGTTGATGAGTTTGATCCCTCCCTTCTTTCTGTCAATTGGTGCATTTCTATGTTTTAAGTTTACAAAATTGACAAGCTGAGATAATTAAGTAGAATTAACTCATTACAAATATATTGCAATTGGGTAAATTGTATTAAGAAAGGACTATATTATGACTTGAGTTATGAGATACAATGAAATGCATGTGGTGTCACAAAACTACCACAAGTAACAGCATATTGTTTTTTCTGGATTGTCTCATGAGCTATCAAAAGGTCATCCAATTATTTTTAGAAGTTCTTATTTACAATAAAATTTAAACCATCTGGCTGATTTGTGAGGAAGAGGGCTCTCTTGATGCTCCCTAGGTTAGTGAATGGCACCACCATCCATATACCAGATCCAAAGGTCAGAACTCTAAGGCATTCTTGACCCCCTCCCTCTTTCTCTTCCTCATGACCCACATCGAGGTCATCACCATATCCTCTTTGTTTTACCTTCTAAACATTTCTTTAAAGTGTATACACTATTCCATCTACTGCTATAATCCTAAGAATCTACTAAGATCTCTTGACTATTCCAATAGTTTCCTAACACTGCTACTGCACAAGTCCATTAGCTCCCCTATAATCTATATACCACAATGTAGCCACAGTGGTTCTTTCCAAGTGCAAATTCAATCATGCCACCTCCATCCTGCTTTTAAGATCAAGGCCAAAATCTTTAACATGATCTATGAAGCCCTGCTTAGTCTGGCTTCTATCTGAGTCTCTGGTCTCATTCTGTCATCAGCCTTCCTCTGTTTTTGTTTTCAGCCACATAGGTCTTTCAGCTCTTGCTCACCACAGGGATTTGCACATACTATTTTCTCTGCTTAAAAAATTATTTCCTCTCTCCTTTGCTTAGTTAAGGCATCCTCTTCTTTTGGTCTTAGCTTAAGCTTCAACTCAGTCTCACGGCATCAGATAATGCTCTTTCAATGCATTCTAACTCAATGCCAATGTGTGTTATTATTTGATTAATGTCTACTTGTACTATAAGCTTCATGAAGTAGGAGCAGTATTTATTTTTGCTGGCCACTGATAGCCTCTGATATGAATATGTAGCAAAGGCTATGTCCTGGGAATAGCAGCATATAGAAACATCTCAATAAATATTTGTCGAATAAACAGGAAGAATTTATCATGTGTCTTTCTGGCAGGCATTAGAGAAGTATTTGATAGATTCTCTACTTTGCTCCTTTTTTTTTTTTGCCAAACAAAAGATGGGCACTATTTTCCAAAATATTATTTGCTACAGTAATCTGAAAACCATGTATATATTTTTATGGGATTAGCAGTATTTCTGTTGTGGATATTACTCAGCATCCAGTCTTCTTTCCTCTTCCCTATTAGAACCTTAAATCCAGCCTTCTTTCTTCAGGTGAAGTGAATTCTACCTACTCAGTTCCAGAGATGATTCTAAGAATAATTTTCTCTTTACTAGAGCTAGTTTTGGAAAGTATGTGATTCACTTTGGAACAGTGTCTTTTGAAAAAATTATTCCTAGCTCTTCTGGGTCAACTTTGGAAAGTTATCCTTATTTTCTTTTATTTCTCCACATATACTCCTCAAGTAAAGAGAACTTGTGTTTAATATTAGTTTTCTATTGCTTCCATAAGAATTATAAATGTAATGGTTTAAACCAACATAAACGTATTATTTTATAGTTCTATTAGAAGTCATTTTTGCAGGACTGAATTTCTTTCTAGAGGCTCAAAAGAATCTATTTCCGTACTTTTCCAGTTGCTAGAGCTGCCCATATTCCTTGGCTCCTGGATCTCTTCTTTCATCTTCAAAGCTAGCAGTACTGCACCTCTTTGACCATTCTTCAGTAGTTAACATTTTCCTCTGACCATAGTGAGAAAAAGTTCTTTTTTAAAAATTTATTTTACAAATGTATCAGTCTGCAATGAATTGAAAAACAAAAACCTAGCTTTTCGCCACATTTTGAGAAAACACTGGTATAACGAACACCTGTATTTTTTACTGCCTATATTTAATTGTTGTTAACAAACAGAGAATTACAGAATTCTTCATAGAGAAATACTGTATAAAGAGGACATAAAATTAGGGGCCTCAAAAGTTTTAATTTTAAATTATTTCTTTAGCTCTTTTTAAAATCATTTCAACTTTTATTTTAGATACAGGGGGTACATGTGCAGGTTTGTTACAAGGGTATACTGCATGATGCTGAGGTTTGGGGTATATATTCCATCACTCAGGTAGTGAGCATAGTACCCAACAGGTAGTTTTTCAACCCACACTCCACTTTCTTCCTCCTCCCTCTGGTAGTCCCCAGTGTCTACTGTTGCCATCCTTATGTCCATGAGTACCCAATGTTTAGCTCCTACTTATAAGTGAGAACACGTGGTATTTGGTTTTCTGTTTCTGCATTAATTTGGTTAGGACAGTGGTCTCCAGCTATATCCATGTTGACTGCTGCAAAGGATATGATTTTGTTCTTCAGGCTGTGCAGTATTACATAGTGTGTGTGTGTGTGTGTATATCACATTTTCTTTATGCAATCCACCATTGATGGGCACCTAGGTTGATTCTGTCTTTGCTATTGAGAGTAGTACTATGATGAACATATGAGAGCATGTGTCTTTTTGTAAAACAATTTATTTTCTTTGGGTATATATGTAGTAATAGGATTGCTGGGTCAAATGGTAGCTCTGTTTGAAGTTCTTTGAAAAATCTCCAAACTGCTTTCCACAGTGGCTGAACTAATTCATATTCCCATCAATAATGTATAAGCATTCCCTTTTCTCCACAGCCTCGCCAGCATCTGTTGTTTTTTGACTTTTTAATAACAGCCATTATTATGCCTAGCATAGTATTTTCTTATAAAATTATTTCTTTATATATCTATGTTCTATCACTAGCTTTGAACCTGCTAAGGGTATTAAGGGCAATAAACATGTCTTACAAATTTTACATTAGTACTTTGTATATTGCACTGTGCCTGGTCCATCATAGTAATAAGTATTCGTTGAAGGAAAAATGGAAATATTCTACAATAACATACCATGCAAAAAGCCCACAAAAATTTAAAACAAAGAAAACTTAAATGTAATATCAATATTCATTGTATGCTCCCATGAGCATAGTTGTGAATTTTTTCAAATATTTATAAATTCTGGACTAAATTACAGAAAATGACAGCTGCTAGCTAAAACTTACATGCTCAGTATAATTCCTAACCCACTGTGTTTTAAGGGCAGACACTAATATGAACAGATGAGTTCTTAGGGGTCTGATTCTCTGTCAAGATGTTTGTAATTTTCAGAGTAATAGTAGTGGTAGTGTTATTAATGGTAGAATAGGAAAGCTAACCCAAGTGCCTCCTATGTAACATGCACTGTGTTTTACGTGCATTATCTTGTTCGATCTTTGCAACAATCTGTAAAGGAGGCACTATTATTTCCCCCCTTTTATAGATAAGGAAACTGTAAAGTTTAAGAGGAATTAAATGTCTGGACATTGACCTATACTTAGTAATTGAAGGATCTATGACATGAACCTAGATATTCTTACTCCAGGGGACCCACCATTAATCCCTACACTGTACACCCTCCAGTTATTATTACATTAGTAACTAGCATCTAGTTAATGCCGCTTAGTTTTCAGAGAAATTTTTATGTACTCCACCTCTGAAAAAATAAGCTATATAAATACACTTTCACTTTACACAGAATGAATACATTTTACACAGCAAAATGAATATTACTTTTTTCCTTTACATCTTTTCTCACAGTTTACAGAATACCTAAAAGTATTCAAGCAGAAAAGTTGTTCAAATTCTTATTTTCGTCTTGTACAAAAATTTAAACTATTTAAAGCTATTTGCAGCAGGTTAGTACATTTTCACAGCTTTTAAAAGTAGTAATGAATTCAGATTCAAATGTGAAAAAAAAAAGACTCGGCAAGAATGAAGAGATACGTGGTTGGCAGAATTGCAATAAGACAACAAACAAAAAACCTCCCCTACAAACAATAAGCAAACCCGTAAGACTTCACTAAACCAGTACATGAGTGCAGAAATACAGATGGAGCTTTTTTCCTGTTGTAACGTTAATCACCTTTGTCTTTGCCAAAATTTATTCTTTGTATGTGAGGTCCCAATGGAAAAACATTTGTCAAATGTAGTTTCCTTTGTGGTTTCACAGAGAGTACTGACTGTGACATGCACATGAAGAGTGTTCTCACCAAAACAGTGATATTCTTTTTTTTGTCCATGATTAAAGACATACGTAAAAATAGAGGGGTGTTCTAATTGATTCAAAATCCTTCTTAAAAGATACCCAAAATTAATCATGAGAAATTAAAGGTAAACCCTTAAGTAATCACTGGATTTTTGAGAAGCATCTTCAAAGATAATTAAATCACAGTCTCTTACTTTAGAAATTAGGAATGAAGAGGGTAAGTACCATAGCCCATTAACAAAAAACCAAGGCTTTGGTAGCAAACAGGACAGATTCAAATCCTGCTCTGTCATGTATCAGCTGTGTGACACTGGGCAAATTACTTAACCACTGACTCTCAGTTTCTTCACCCATAGAATGTGTATAATAATACCTACTTTATAGAGTTGTTGTGATAAGAAAACAGATAAAAGCTTTTTGAATAAGCACTCAATATATGGTAATTATTATTACTATATTTTTGGCAGAATTTGTATCTTGTGATTTTTACTGCTATTCTCTATTGTACCATGCTGCCTGAGATAATTAATGCCTTAGTGATCATCTTTCTCATGATAATTAAGTTCAGTTGTATTTTTTTCAAGTGTTATGACAATTTAATTATATAGAAATTGAAGTGGGATGTTTTCTATGGAACATCCCTACCCACAGAACAATCTGTGCACATTAATATCGGTAGAACCTGTTTACTCACTTTGGAAATGGCACCAGTTACATCCTATAAACAGGCTTTTGCTGAGTGAGTTGACAATTTAAGATTCACCAACTGTCTTCCTGTGTCCAGTATTACACGTTAATGCATATCATTACATACGCAGTACTGAAAGTCTGCTGTTTTTGCCTGCCTAGTATATATACCATATATTCTACTTGATTTAACTTTGGGGAAGTCATACTTTACCTGCTCTTAGTCCATGTGTTGGTTGAAGATGTCTCCATTCTCCAGCTCCAAGCCTGACCAATAAGAACATTTCATTTTCTTTCCTTTTTTTTGAGACAGAGTCTCGCTTTGTTGCCCATGTTGGAATGCCACAGTGTGATCTCGGCTCACTGCAACCTCTGCCTCCCGGGTTCAAGCGATTCTCCTGCCTCAGCCTCCTGAGTAGCTGGGATTACAGGCACCCGCCACCACACCCAGCTAATTTTTGTATTTTTAGTAGAGACAGGGATTCACCATGTTGGCCAGGCTGGTCTCGGAACTCCTGACCTCAGGTTATCCACCCACCTCAGCCTACCAAAGTGCTGGGAGTACAGGCATGAGCTACCACGCCTGGCTGAACATTTCATTTTCTTGGGCACGTACTTACTTAATGAATAAGTATGTAATGCAAGACAGGTCAATGAAAGCTGTAGTCAAGACTTTACTGCAACTATTGAAAAAGAGACAGGTTTTTTTTTTTTTTTTTTTTTGAAAAAAACAAATTATAGTTAGATAGCTGGTGAGATGTAGGTCATATTACTAGGAGGGGAAAAAGCTTGCTAAGAACAAAGCCAACATAAAGTAAAGCCAAGAAATGGATAGAGACAGTTTCATTGACACAATTTCAGTACTCGGATATAGCTAGCATATCTACTTTCGGTCTTTTTCATAACATGAGCCAATAAATTCCTATTTTCCAAAATCTAGTACAAGTTGGATTTTTGTCACTTGAAACCAAGAGTTCTGACTATAGATGATGATAATGATAATAGCTACCACTGATCAGAATTTACCCATATGCTAGATATTGTGGTAAACACTTTACACATTCAGCCAGGGACTAGTAGCTTGGAGATTCCCACTCTGGCAACTGACAGAGAAATGCCTTGGGCATATACACAGTTTTTCAGACTGCCAGGGATGACTGTGATGTCATTTTAAAGCCTGGCTTCCAAGGAGTAAGGGGTCAGAATAGTTTATTGTTCAATTGGTGTTTGGTCAGATGTTGAATTTAAGCCCCTTGTGCCATTGAGGCTATTGTCCTGTGTTGATGGGTCTATGTACAGCATGGAGAATGCTTTCAAGTCTACCCCATATCCTACTATAATTGCTCCTGAGTGGGTGTAGCCTAGCACATGAGCCCTGCTTTCTCGATTCTCACAGTTGACTTTGATCCCAGGAAGGCCCTTCTTGGCTCTTTCCCTGGTTCTCTCTTTAAAACTTCTGGCTGCTGTGTTGTTTTGATGGTGCCACTAGTAATATGTTTTGATATATTATGGCGCTATCAGCCTCCTTTTAATTGCTCTTCACCAAGCTCTGTATTGCTTTCAACAACAAATTTAGTCATGAAGTTCTCCATTCCCTTTCCCAATTAAACAAAGTCCTCTCAGGGAAATCTATGGAGCTCTTCACTCATAAGATCTGCCTTTCCTCCTGGGCAGGGCTCCTGCACCATTGCACTAGTTTTCCCTGGGGTGACACCCTGCTGTAAAATTACACACTTGAGGTTGGGGAGCAGCCCCTGGTTTTCCTGGGTTACCTCTCCTTGGAGGGAACCTCTGCCCTACAGTGAGTGCAGGGAGGGGAAGGCTGGGCCTCTGTGTTCTCGACTTGCTGTGCCTCACTTAGAGACTGGTTGGGGGAAGACAGACTTGGTCCTCTCAGCTATGCCTACCTGGAATTGAGATTCCACAACACAAAGCTAGGAGGAGGAGGGGCAGAGAGCTGAGAAACACCAGAGGCCTACTCCTCCAGGGTGAAACTGTAGTCTGAGATTTAGTATATTTTCTTGAATGAATAATTCTCTATTTGCTGAATTCCTCGAGGATGGTTCTTGGAGACTTTAAAAGATTGCTTTATTTTGTTTTGCTTAATAATTTTCAACAGTTAAATTGCTGCTTTGCTGAGGAGATAGTCTGCTGAATTCCTTACCTCATTGTTCTGGAAGCCCTACCTTGGTTATTTCTGGACATTACTTTTGATGGTGAACTGTGGGACAACTTCTGTGAGGCTGAATCAGAGGATGCTATATGGTAGGTAGCTAGTTCTCTGGAATGAGTCCTGGGACCGTAAGCACCTTCAAGAGTGTTTATTATTTTTCACATGTCCTGTGATCAAACTCTCAGTATAAAAGTTTGACTTATGAGGATCCATTTAATCAGGCAGTTCTTACTAACATTAAAAAAAGGCTTTAAATATACACTTGAAGATTAAATGAATTAAAAAATGGCTCCCTTTTTCTCCTTCTTCACTATATTTTCACAAATATCATCAAGTAGGCAATTTTCCATCATTATGCAGTAGTCTACCAAGTACTTTAGCTGGTAATTAACTCATTTTTTCATTAAGCCTAAAGAAAGTTAACCAGAAACCCAAATCTCAGAATAGTCCTATTTTTTTCTTAGTTGCTTTCAATACATTAAATGTCACTCTCAAACCTATTTTTTAGAAAAACTTTTAGCACAATTAAAATACTTTCTATCATTATTTATAACTCTCTGGAGAAGTTCTTTAAAAATGTAGAACTATAAAAAGTAAATCAAGAATGCTCTGCGAACATTAAAATGGTCTCCTCTTCTATGGCCCACATTAAATCTCTGGCAGGGCAGGGCATAGTGGCTCACACCTATAATCTCAGCACTTTGGGAGGCTGAGGTGGGCAGATCATTTGAGTTCAGGAGTTCAAGACCAGCCTGGGCAACACAGTGAGACCCTAACTGTACAAAAAAATACAGAAATTAGCGGGGTATGGTGGTGGGCGCCTGTAGTCCCAGCTACTCAGGAGGCTGAGGTAGGAAAATAGCTTGAGCCCAGGAGGCCGAGGCTGCAGTGCACCACTGCACTCTAGCCTGGGTGACAAAGCCAGACCTTGCCTCAAAACAAACAAAATATCTGGCAGCCCAGAAAGAAAAAAAAACAGCAAATATAAACATATTAATGTACAAATGAACAAATAAAACTATGCTGTCATTTATATTCAGCATAACATTTATGATTATTTTGCTTTAAAAACTCTTTACTCTCTAGAACCAATTCAACAAACATTTTTTCTGGTACCTATAAAGCATTAAATAAGACTACATCCTTAACTTTGAGAAGCTAATAATCTAGTGTGGAGGTTAACATTTATAAACAAATACATATATTTTAAGGCAAAATGTGATCAACATTTAAGAGCTGCAAAATGCTTGGCATTTAGTTCAAGAAAGGTCAATTTGGTCAAAAACTAAATCAAAAGAATTGGCAAAAACCCCACTAATGCACTGCTTTCAAATATGTAAATGATGCTTTAAAAAATGATATGGTGTGTTTAACTGCTTTTGTATTATTATGTAAAAGGATAGCTGGTTATAGCTGTCCTATACCACGAACTGATTCTGTGGTTTACAAAACATCTTCACTTCAGAATTTAGTCACCTGCAAAGACTCATTTCTTGCTTTTTATTCCTCTTTATCTCAAAGGCTGTCCCTATGTAGATATGCTCTGAAATATGTAAGCCTTGAAAACAACAATGCTTAAATGAAATTTTTAACTTATTTCATGACACATTTATTAATTTAAAAAATGAACATTAATTGAATAGTATGTGCTGGGCAATGTTTTCAGTACTATGATCTTCAAAACATAAAGGAAATTGAGGAAGAAAGATTACATAATTTAGTCAAGATCCATTAGTAATTGGTGGAATCTAGACACATTCAGGCAATCTGGCTCTGAAGCCTATGTTCTAAAGCCTACACTATATGCTTCGTTATAAATATAAAATCAGTCTTGTGATGATTCACATTCTAATTGTTTCAATGTATCAGTTTTTAAAAGCAGTTCAGTTATACTTGTCTTGATTCACTTATATTCAGCAAAAATAATCCTTTTTTTTTTTTTTTTTTTTGAGATGGAGTCCTGCTCTGTCACCCAGGCTGGAGTGCAGTGGCACGATCTCGGCTCACTGCAACCTCCACCTCCAGGGTTCATGCCATTCTCCTGCCTCAGCCTCCTGAGTAGCTGGGACTACAGGTGGCCCGCCACCACGCCCAGCTAATTTTTTATATTTTTAGTAGAGAAGGGGTGTCACCGTGTTAGCCAGGATGGTCTAGATCTTCTGACCTCGTGATTCACCTGCCTCGGCCTCCCAAAGTGCTGGGATCACAGGCGTGACCCATCGCGCCCAGCCATAAACTCAAGATTTTACAATCTTCATAACAAAACAAAAGATGACACTTAGAACTGAATCACTTGGGCCTTTCTCTCCTTATCTCCTCCCAGTTCAAAATGCTTGCATCTTTTAATAGCCAGCATTATCTTAGATCTGCAGTTGGCTCATCACACTCAAGCCTTAGCACAATCTTCTTTGTAGTTTTTATTTTTCTGGAAAATTGGCTTAGCTTGCTCCCCATAGCCACTCTGTTTCCTGTCATAACACCGCTTTCCCTGGGCATACAGAGAATCATCGCCCTTCTTGTACTGTGTCATTTTGTGGGGTTGGTGCTTGCCACACTTCATACAGAAAGTCCAGTGGGTTTTAGGAATGTTTACCATGTTTGTGGGGGTGCTATTGGCACAGAAAGAAAGTAAAAATAATAATTTTAAAATGGTTTTGTGGTTTTTGCATTTTTTTCCTGTACAATAACAGCTTCTTGTTTTATACACACATCTGGCTTACTATAGTATAGCACCTGGTCTCAATTGTCATACTTACTATTTGACCAGGATTTTAAAAATTTCATCTTTTCTTAAAAATAAAAAACAAAACCAATCTCTAACCTTTAATCCCATTCCTACCCCCAGAAGAAAAGAAAAACTACAGAAGTTGGCACAAAGACTAAGCATAGTGAGCACTTCAAAGGTGGGCTTTTTTTTTTTTTTTCCCCTATTTCTAACTGTATCCAGTTGAGAGAGAAAATGTATCATATTTGGCCAAAAAATAACTGCTTGCTTTCCCCTGAAATTTTCTTGCCTTAATACTATAGTTGTCCCCCTTACCCAGTTTCTCTTTTCCCAGTTTCAGTTAGCTGTAGTCAGCTGTGGTCTGAAAATATTAAATGGAAAATTTCAGAAATAAATAATTTGTAAGTTTTAAATTGTGGGCCATTTTGAGTACAGCGATGAAATCTCACACCATCTTGCTCTATCCTGCTTGGGACATGACTCAAGCTTTTGTCCAGCGTATCCATGCTGTTGACACGATCTACCCATTAGTCGCTTAGTAGTCACCTCTATTAGATTGACAGAAGGGTGAGTATGATACAATAAGATTATTTTGAGAGAAAGAGAGACCACATTCATACAACTTTTATTACAGTGTATTATTATAATTGTTCTAATTTATTCTTATTGTTAATCTCTTACTGTGTCTTTACTTATAAATGAAATGTAATCATAGGTATGTACACATAGGAAAAACAGTATATATAGGGTTCAGTACTATTATCAATTTCAGGATCCACTGGGGGTCTTAGAATGTATCCCCTGCGGATAAGGGGGGACTACTGTATGTGCTTAATGTCTAAGAACGATGAACTTCTAACATGAGCAGAATGTGCTCCAATGATCATGGAAAGGCTGCCTTTCTAGAAAACATAATTTTAAACTAAATTTAGTTATAGAGAGACCGAAAGAAGGAAGAAGAATGACAGAAAGAAATTAGTTTGGAGTGAGTCTCAGAGGGATTTTAGACTAAAAAATATTTTCCCAACAAACAACTGGAATTTTTTTCCACTTAATCCACTCCACCATCCCACTCAACCTCTCCAAAGAAAGGCTTTTTGAAAAATGCCTTGTTACCTTCTTATAAAAGGTCAGGAGTCTCACATTTGTGAAACACAAGTAAGACACAGTATCATACAGGAAGAGAAGATAAACAAATACATGACAATACATACCAAGAAAAAAGCAGAATTTTAAAAGCCTCTGGATTAGTTATATATTTAGTCCTTTTGGCTTCTATTTTCTCCTTGCAGTTGAGAATACATAGTGTCTACCATTTCAACTATGAATTCATAGCTATGTTTTCTCCCTATGCCCTGACTTCCTACCGTCTCCAATTTCCCTGTTTCTTTTAGGCTGCTAAGTGTTATTGGTAAAAATTGTGTTGAGATGCTTCACTATAAAATTATGTTGTCTCAATGTTCCTGGTACTCCTTCCATACTCCCAAATCCTTTCAGTCACCTCTTGATAATTGTCCATCCAATTCCTGAAGATTGTTTTGGATCTTTCTCACTCTTTTGTTGTCTCTTTCTTAGAGGTGTTGCCATTTCTTTTTAAGATTAGCATCTACTCATAATCCCAACTCCTCTTATTCATGCATCTAAGTACAAAAATAGATTTTATACTGTAACACATACCTTTTCATTCCTTAAGCAAAATATAGATCCTGATTGGAACTGGATTAGTTTGTGTGTTTGATGAGTCACTTCCTTTTAGGACAAAACGAAGAAAAGCAGTAATATTCAAAATCAGAGGCACCAGAAAGAATCTGAGGCACTAATTAGATGAGGACTAATTCTTAAAAACATTGAATGTATCACTGATGCCGCTCTTCTAGTAGTTTGGCCAGCATCTGTTGAAAGAATTATCAACATTTATGATTTTTGTAAATACTTCTTTTAAATTAAATTTTAGGATAGGAGTTTTAAGTTTGTACCTAGTCCAAGGTAAAGCTATATGGAAGACTGAAGACTATTTTGCTTATGCTGTTGTATCTTTTCCATATTATATTTAAAGAGTTGAACATGTAGGCATGACTAATAGAAGTATCAAAGGCTGGGTGCCAGGGCTCACGCCTGTAATCCCAGCACTCTGGGAGGCCGAGGCAGGCGGATTACTTGAGGTCAGGAGTTCAAGACCAGACTGACCAATATGCTGAAACTCGTCTCTACTAAAAATACAAAATTAAGCCAGGTGTGGGGGCGCACGCCTGTAATCCCAGCTACTTGGAAGGCTGAGGTGGAAGAATCACTTGAATCTGGGAGGTGGAAGTTGCAATGAGCTGAGATTGCACCATTGCACTCCAGCCTGGGCAACAGGAGCCAAACACTGTCTCAAATTAAAAAAATAAATTCAAATATAGGAACCATCCTTGTTAGAACTAAGTTTCTTTTAAAATTAACTTATCAATAATTTCTTAGTAAGATCTATGATGGAATTTTGTCTCATAGCAAAGTTAACAGTACTTACAAATCTGACAATTTTTCAAAAAGCTATGAAAATGCCATTCATATATATTAATTGTTTGGGAGTTTATTGTTTCCTGTACAATGACAGCTTGTTTTATACATTTCAATGGTTTTTGTCAAACCCATTGACTTGGCTGATTTTTTTCTTTGCAGTTCTGAAATAACCACTGCTGGACAATTCTTATTAAATGAAGTATCTATTAAGCTATCAATCATTTGAACTAAGTAGGGAAAAAAGTTTAATTGCTTTTCATTATTTATAGGACTAAAGAGTCTGTAGGAATCTAGTCTTGTAGATAAAGAAATGTGTGTGAATCTGTGACATTTCTTGTGAAAAAACTCTTTGAAAAACAGTATATCTACATAAAGTCACCTTATTTCATAACGAAGTATATTAGTTGTTTTAATTTTAGGTGAATGGTGATATAGTGAAAATTATTAGAAGTTTTCTGCTTACTGTAATACGGTTTGTGCTTACATACCAAAGTTATGATCCTCTCCTCTCAGCAAGTTTTGCACCTGCATTTTATGCAAGATGTGCTGTGCCCTACTTGTGGCAAGCCTGAACAGACCTGACTGATTTGCCAGACTGATTGCTGCTTACTTTCAGGAAGCCACACACTGGTTCTTGATGTCTGTCATGTCCTCCTTGAGAATCTTTGATTACTGAGCTTCAACTCAGCTAATTCACAATCCTTGATTCACAGAATAGGCTAGCTTGCAAAATAAACTCTTTAGTCAATTTAGTTCAATTCAACAAATAATTATTGAATGCTTACCAAGAGTAAGGTTAAGTGCTGTAGGGTATACAAAATAATAACCCATATTCCCTGCTATTAAGCGACTTAGTATATAAAGATATGTACCCAAATTACCATATAAAACACTGCTGCACTATCCCTTCCTAATTAAAATGACCCATATTTTCATAAAAGATTCACAGTTTTCTTCTTATCTTTCAGAACATCACTTCTCAGCTCAGGCAACTCTTCAGATTTCTAGACTAGAATGCTCAACTACATATTCAACATTTCTATATGAATGTCTTATAGGAACCTCAAATTCAACATGCCCAGTACCAAATTCATAATCATCTGCTCTAAAATTGGTCTTCCTCCAGTATCCTCCGCCTCAATAAATGGCACAACCTGCAGTGCAAGCCAGAAGCCTACTAGTCATTCTAGGTGTCTTCATCTCCCTTTTTCTCTTTGGTCTACTTCCGTTGGCCCATTCCCTTCTGAGTTTATAGTTAGAACTCCTCAGGGGCTTATCTAGAAGGCATCTTATCTTTTTACTCTATGTTCTCTTCTGATGGAAAGTTCATCTTCTCTAATGATTTTTATTAATACGTATATAGTTTATATGCTGAAGACCCAATTTTTAAATCATACCTTGGCCAAGAGAAAATTATTAGTATTTTTAATATCTTCAGAAAAAAATCCTTGTAATTTTGATCTTTTTCCATCTTCCTTTGCTTATAGCCATTTGTTCAATGAACTATTAAACACATACATTCCAAGCATTAGCTCCACACAAAATCACAGTCAGGTGGGTGCTATTAGAGTCTAGAGGTCTAACTGACTCCAGAGGACTTCCCCCAAATCAGCCAGCCAGGATTTGAAAGCAGGAGTAGTCTGACAACAAATTCTGAGTTCATTCCAATAAACTGAGTACAGTTTATTGGAAAATTTCTTTTTCAGAAAACATGCTTTGCCGTAAATAACTTACATTCTCCATCTCAACCTCACCCCTTCACATCAAATAATCAAATTTCTAAATCTCTTATTGTAAGGAGTTGAACCAGGTATTAAAAGGAAAGCAGAATAAACAAATTCATTGTAAGGTGTGAGTATATAATCTTCATTAAGAAATGTACTTTTAAAAAACATTTTTAAAAAATTTCCCAGGACTTTGGGAGGCTGAGGCGGGCAGATCACAAGGTCAGGAGATCAAGACCATCCTGGCTAACACAGTGAAACCCCGTCTCTAATTAAAAAAAAAAGAAAAAAAAAATTAGCCAGGCGTGGTGGCAGGGCTGTAGTCCCAGCTACTTGAGAGAGGCTGAGGCAGAAGAACAGCGTGAACCCGGGAGGCGGAGCTTGCACTGAGCCGAGATCGCACCTCTGCACTCCAGCCTGGGCGACAGAGCAAGACTCTGTCTCCAAAAAAAAAAAAAAAAAAAAAAAAATTTCTGAGCACATAGTAGGTGTATATATTCGTGGGGCACATGAGATATTTTGATATAGGTATACAATGTGAAATTAGCACATCATGGAAAATGGGGTATCCATCCCCTCAAGCATTTAATTTTGTGTTACAAACAATCCAATTACACTCTTTTAGTTATTTTAAAATGTACAATTATTTTGACAACAATCACTCTGTTGTACTATCAAATACTAGGTCTCATTCATTCATTCCATTCTTTTTGAACCATTAACCATCCTCACTTCCCCCTCATGCCCCACTACCCTTCCCAGCCTCTGGTAGCCATCCTTCTACTCTCTACCTTCATGAGTTCAATTATTTTGATTTTTAGATCCCAAAAATAAGTGAGAATGTGCGACGTTTGTCTTCCTGTGCCTGGCTTATTTCACTTAACATAATGACCTCCAGTTCCATCCATGCTGTTGCAAAAGACGACGTCACTCTTTTTAATGGCTGACTAGTACTCCCTTGGGTATAAGTACCACATTTTCTTTATCCATTCATCTGTTAATGGACAATTAGGTTGCTTCCAAATCTTAGCTATTGTGAACACTGCTATAACAAATATGAGAGTGCAGATATCTCTTTGAGATACTAATTTCCTTTCTTTTGGGGATATACCCAGCAGTGGGATTGATAGACTGTACGGAAGTTCGATTTTTAGTTTTTTGAGGAATCTCCAAACTGTTCTCCATAGTGGTCATACTAATGTACATTCCCACCAACAGTGTATGAGGCTTCCCTTTTCTCCACATCCTCACTAGTTTTTTTTTTTTTTTTTTATTGCCTGTCTTTTGGATAAAAAACATTTCAACTGGTGTGAGATGATATGTCATTGTAGTTTTGATTTGCATTTCTCTGATGCTCAGTGATGTTGAGCATCTTTTCATATGCCTGTTTGCCATTTGTATGTCTTATTTTTGTTTTTGCTTTTGAGACAGGGTCTCATTCTGTCATCCAGGCTGGAGTGCGGTGGTGTGATCACAGCTTACTGAAGCCTTGAAGGAACTCCTAGGCTCAGGTGATTCTCCCACCTCAGCCTCCCAAATAGCTGAGCCCATGCCTGGCTAGTTTTCTTGTATTTTTTGTAGAGATGGGGTTTCACCATATTGCCCAGGCTGGTCTCAAACTCCTGAGTTCAAGTGATCAGCCTGCCTTGGCCTCCCAAAGTGTTGGGATTACAGGCATGAACCACGGCACCTGGCCTGTATGTCTTTTTTTGAGGAATGTCTATTTAAATCTTTTGCCCACGTTAAAATTGAATTATTAGACTTTTTTCCTATAGAATCGTTTGAGTTCCTTATATATTCTGGTTATTAATCCCTTGTCAGATAGGTAGTTTACAAATATTTTCTCCCATTCTGTGGGTTGTATCTTCACTTGGTTGATTGTTTCTTTAGCTGTGCAGAAGCTTTTTTTTTTTTCAGTTTATTTTAATTTTTATTATTATACTTTTAAGTTCTAGGGTACATGTGCACAATGTGCAGGTTTGTTACGTATCTATACTTGTGCCATGTTGGTGTGCTGCACCCATTAACTTGTCATTTACATTAGGTATATCTCCTAATGCTATCCCTCCTCCCTCCCCCCATCCCACAATAGGTCCTGGTGTGTGATGTTCCCCACCCTATGTCTAAGTGTTCTCATTGTTCAATTCCCACCTATGAGTGAGAACATGCGGTGTTTGGTTTTCTGTCCTTGTGATAGTTTGCTCAGAATGATGGTTTCCAGCTTCATCCATATCCTTACAAAGGACATGAACTCATCCTTTTTTTAAAAAATTATATTTTAAGTTCTAGGATACATGTGCGCAACGTGCAGGTTACATATGTATACATGTGCCATGTTGGTGTGCTGCACCCATTAACTAGTCATTTACACTAGGTATATCCCCGAATGCTATCCCTTCCCCCTCCCCCCGCCTCACAACAGGCCCCAGTGTGTGATGTTCCCAACCCTGTGTCCAAGTGCTCTCATTGTTCAATTCCCACCTATGAGTGAGAACATGAGGTAGTTTTCTGTCCTTGCAACAGTTTGCTCAGAATGATGGTTTCCAGCTTCATCCATGTCCCTACAAAGATGATGAACTCACCCTTTTTTATGGCTGCATAGTATTCCATGGTGTATATGTGTCACATTTTTTTTATCCAGTCTATCATTGATGAACATTTGGGTTGGTTCCAAGTCTTTGCTATTGTGAATAGTGCTGCAATAAACATATGTGTGCATGTGTCGTTATAGCAGCATGATTTATAATCCTTTGGGTATATACCCAGTAATGGGATCACTGGGTCAAATGGTATTTCTAGTTCTAGATCCTTGAGTAATCACCACACTGTCTTCCACAATGGTTGAACTAGCTTACAGTACTGTTCCTATTTCTCCACATCCTCTCCAGCACCAGTTGTTTCCTGACTTTTTAATGATCGCCATTCTAACTGGTGTGAGATGGTATCTCATTGTGGTTTTGATTTGCATTTCTCTGATGGCCAGTGATGATGAGCATTTTTTCATGTGTCTGTTGGCTGCATAAATGTCTTCTTTTGAGAAGTGTCTGTTCATATCCTTTGCCCACTTTTTGATAGGGTTGATTTTTTCTTGTAAATTTGTTTAAGTTCTTTGTAGATTCTGGATATTAGCCCTTTGTCAGATGGGTAGATTGTAAAATTTTTCTCCCATTCTGTAGGTTGCCTGTTCACTCTGACGGTAGTTTCTTTTGCTGTGCAGAAGCCCTTTAGTTTAATTAGATCCCATTTGTCAATTTTGGCTTTTTTGCCATTGCTTTTGGTGTTTTAGTCATGAAGTCCTTGCCCATGCTTATGTCCTGAATGGTATTACCTAGGTTTTCTTCTAGGGTTTTTATGGTATTAGGTCTAACATTTAAGTCTTTAATCCATCTTGAATTAATTTTTGTATAACATGTAAGGAAGGGATCCAGTTTCAGCTTTCTACATATGGCTAGCCAGTTTTCCCAGCACCATTTATTAAATAGAGAATCCTTTCCCTATTGCTTGTTTGTGTCAGGTTTGTCAAAGATCAGATGGTTGTAGAGGTGTGGTATTATTTCTGAGGGCTCTGTTCTGTTCCATTGGTCATCTCTGTTTTTGTACCAGTACTATGCTGTTTTGGTTACTGTAGCCTTGTAGTATAGTTTGAAGTCAGCTTTGTTCTTTTGGCTTAGGATTGTCTTGGCAATGCGGGCCTCTTTTTTTGGTTTCATATGAACTTTAAAACAGTTTTTTCCAATTCTGTGAAGAAAGGCATTGGTAGCTTGATAGGGATGTCACTTAATCTATAAATTACCTTGGGCAGTATGGCCATTTTCATGATATTGATCCTTCCTATCCATGAGCATGGAATGTTCTTCCATTTGTTTGTGTCCTCTTTTATTTCCTTGAGCAGTGGTTTGTAGTTCTCCTGGAAGAGGTCCTTCACATCACTTGTAAGTTGGATTCCTAGGTATTTAATTCTCTTTGAAGCAATTGTGAATGGGAGTTCACTCATGATTTGGCTGTTTGTCTGTTATTGGTGTATAGGAATGCTTGTGATTTTTGCACATTGGTTTTGTATCCTGAGACTTTGCTGAAGTTGCTTAACAGCTTAAGGAGATTTTGGGCTGAGACAATGGGGTTTTCTAAATATATAATCACGTCATCTGCAAACAGGGGCAATTTGACTTCCTCTTTTCCTAATTTCTTTCTTTCTCTTGCCTGATTGCCCTGGCCTGAACTTCCAACACTTTGCTGAATAGGAGTGGTGAGAGAGGGCACCCCTGTCTTGTACCAGTTTTCAAAGGGAATGCTTCTGGTTTTTGCCCATTCAGTATGATATTGGCTGTGGGTTTGTCATAAATAACTCTTATTATTTTGAGATACTTCCCATCAATACCTAGTTTATTAGAGAGTTTTTAGCATGAAGATGTTGAATGTTGTCGAAGGCCTTTTCTGCATCTATTGAGATAATCATGTGGTTTTTGTCTTTGGTTCTGTTTATATGATGGATTATGCTTATTGATTTGCATATGTTGAACCAGCCTTGCATCCCAGGGATGAAGCCAACTTGATCGCGCTGGATAAAAGCTTTTTGATGTGCCACTGGATTCGATTTGCCAGTATCTTATTGAGGATTTTTGAATCGATGTTCATTGGGGATATAGGTCTAAAATTCTCTTTTTGTTGTATTTCTGCCAGGCTTTGGTAACAGGATGATGCTTGCCTCATAAAATGAGTTAGGGAGGATTCCCTCTTTTTCTATTGACTGGAATAGTTTCAGAAGGAATGGTACCAGCCCCTCTTTGTACCTCTGGTAGAATTCAGCTGTGAATCCGTCTGGTCCTGGACTTTGGTTGGTTGGTAGGCTATTAATTATTGCCTCAATTTCAGAGCCTGTTATTGGTCTATTCAGGGATTCAACTTCTTCCTGGTTTAGTCTTGGGAGAGTGTATGTGTCCAGAAATTTATCTGTTTCTTCTAGATTTTCTAGTTTACTTGCATAGAGGTGTTTATAGTATTCTGTAATGGTAGTCTGTATTTCTGTGGGGTCAGTGGTGATATCCCCTGTATCATTTTTTACTGCATCTACTTGATTCTTCTCTTTTCTTCTTTATTAGTCTTGCTAGCGGTCTATCAATTTTGTTGATCTTTTCAAAAAACCAGCTCCTGGATTCATTGATTTTTTGAAGGGTTTTTTGTATGTCTATCTCCTTCAGTTCTACTCTGATCTTAGTTATTTCTTGCCTTCTGCTAGCTTTTGAATGTGTTTGCTCTTGCTTCTCTAGTTCTTTTAATTGATGTTAGGGTGTCAATTTTATATCTTTCCTTGTGGGCATTTAGCTTTCTCTTGTGGGCATTTAGTGCTATAAATGTCCCTCTACACACTGCTTTAAATGTGTCCCAGAGATTCTGGTATATTGTGTCTTTGTTCCCATTGGTTTCAAAGAACATCTTTATTTCTTCGCAGAAGCTTTTTAACTTGATGTGATCCCATTTGTACATTTTTGCTTTAGTTGCCTGTACTTGTGGGTATTACTCAAGAATTTTTTGTCCAAACCAATGTCCTGGAGCTTTTCCCCAATGTTTTCTTGTAGTAGTTTCATAGTCTGAGGTGTTTAAGTATTAATTCATTTTGATTTGATTTTTGTATATGGCAAGCGATAGGGATGTAGTTTCATTCTTCTGCATATGGATATCCAGTTTTCCTACAGCATCATTTATTGGAAATACTGTCTTTTCCCTAGTGTATATTCTTGGCAACCTTGTTGAAAATGTGTTTACTGTGGGTGTGTGGATTTGTTTCTGGGCTCTTTATTCTATTCCACTGATTTATGTGTCTGTTTCTATGCCAGTACCACACTGTTTTGGTTACTAAAGCTCCGTAGTATAATATGAAGTCAGGTAATGTGTTTCCTCCAGTTTTGTTCTTTTTGCTCAGGATAGCTTTGGCTATTCTGGATCTTCTGTGATTCTAAATAAATTTTGGGATTGTTTTTTCTATTTCTGTGATGAATGTCATTGGTATTTTGATAGAGACTGCATTGAATCTGTAGATTGCTTTGGGTAGTACGGACATTTCAACAATATTGATTCTTCCAATCCATGAACATGCAATATCTTTCCATTTTTTGGTGTCCTCTTCAATTTCGTTCGTCAGTGTTATACATTTTCCATTGTAGACATCTTTCACTTATTTGGTTAAATGTGTTAATGTATTCTTAGGTATTTAATTTTATTTGTAGCTATTGTAAATGGGATAAGTTTTAAAATTTTTCTTTTTCAGACTGTTCACTGTTGGTATAGAGAAATGCTACTGATTTTTTTTTTTTTTTTTTTTTTTTTTTGAGATGCAGGTTTGCTCTGTTGCCCAGGCTGGAGTACAGCGGCGTGATCTTGGCTCACTGCAACCTCTGCCTCCTGGGTTCAAGTGATTCTCTTGTCTCGGCCTCCGAGTAGCTGGGGTTACAGGCATGCATCACCATGCCCAGCTAATTTTTATATTTTTTAGTAGAGATGGGGTTTCACCATGTTGACCAGACTGGTCTTAAACTCCTGACCTCAAGTGATCTGCCCACCTCGGCCTCCCAAAGTGCTGGGATTACAGGCATGAGCCATTGTGCCCAGCCAGAAATGCTACTGATTCTTGTGTGTTGGTTTTGTATTATGCAACTTTATTGAATTTATCAGTTCTAATAGTTTTTTGATGGAGTCATTAGGTTTTTCCAAATATAACATCATATCATATACAAACAAGTATAATTTGAATTCTTCCTTTCCAATCTGGATGCCCTTTGTATCTTTCTCTTGTTTGATTGCTCTAGCTAGGACTTCCATTACTATGTTAAATAACACTGGTGACCAGTGGATATTCCTTTCTCATGTTCTACATCTTAGAGGAAGGGCTTTCAGTTTTTTTCCATTCAGTATGATGCTAGCTGTGGGTCTGTCATATGTGGCTTTTATTATATTGAGGTATTTTCTTTCTATATCCAGTTTTTTAGTGTTTTCTTTTAAATCATGAAGGATGTTGAATTTTATCAAATGCTTTTTCAGCATCAATTGAAATGATCATATGGTTTTTATCCTTCATTCTGTTGATACATCACATTGATTTATGTTGAAGTATCCTTGCATCCCTGGGATAAATCGCACTTGGTCATGATGAATAACATTTTTAGTATATTGTTTGGTTTGCTAATATTTTCTTGAGGATTTGTACATCAATAGTCATCAGAGATATTGGTCTGCAGTTTTCTTTCTTTGATGTGTCTTTGTCTGGCTTTGGTATAATAAATGCACCTTTTAAAAGAGGAAATTTGCTAACTGAAATAAGTCCATAGTTAGTTTACTTTTTCCTTCCATCTTTCCACAAAGAATTTGCATTTGCTTACAGTAGGAGCAAATAAAATAGCAACAAAATATAGAGAACTGGAAGTGGGGATTGTGAGAAAGAATTGAGAATCTAGATTGAAGACAGGTATGTTACCATAATTACTAAAACTGAGACTTAAATTGCTCTACCCTACTAAAGAGTCAAAGCAAACAGAGGGGCACAGTCAAGTAGATAATTCTCAATTCCTTTGGGTCTTTGCTCAACTATTACCTCAGTGAGCTCTTCCATGACCACTTTATTTAAAAGTGAAATAAGCCAGGCACAGAAGGACAAATATTACATGTTCTCACTCATATGTGGGAGTTAAAAAGGTTGATTTTTTTGGAGACAGAGTAGAATGACAGTTAACAGAGCTGGGAAGTATGTATGTATGGGGGGAAAGGGGGTGATAAAGCACAATCATACAGTAAGAAAAAATCTAGTGTTCAATAGCACAGTTAGGTAACGGCAGTTAACAGCAATATATTGTATAGTTCAAAAAAGCTAGAAGAGAATATTTGAATGTTCCCAACACAAAGAAATAATAAATGTTTGAGATGATGGATATCCTAAATACACTGATTTAATCATTACACAATGCATGCTTCAAAATATCACATGTACCCCATAAATATGTTCAAATATTATATATCAATAGCAATGAAAAAATAAGAATAACAATAAAAATAGCAATCCTAGTTCATATCCACACTCCCTGTCTACCTTCCTGCTTTTTTTTTCATAGTGCATACAACCCAATGATTTACTTGTTGGCTGATATACTTGTTCATTTATGCATTGTCTCTCTTTCCCTACTACAACACAAGATTAATTAGAAATGAAATGTGGCCTGTTTTTATTTGTTTCCTTATATCTTGACTTAGATCAGTGCCTGGAAAAACAGTAGGAGCTCATTAAATTTTTGAAATGAATGGGTTAAAAGCTATCAAGAAAGTACCTGCTAGCCAGAAAAATAAATAATAATAAATACAGAAACATTTATATAATACAATTATTACAATCAGTTGTTAAAACAATTTATGTTCAATATTATGTAAAAGGAGAAAGTGTCTTTAGTATGTAGCAAGATTGTTAGAGCAACTTAAGGTTGAAAATCATAGCCAAATATAGAGTACCCAAAGACTTTGATTTCCAAATAGCGAATCATTTAAACTCCAAGAAGAAAATATTATCATCCAGAAATGGCAGAATCATTATACCTTTTTCAGTATATTACTATTAAATAAACCATAATAATAAATTATAATTAATAAAATAAATAATAAATGACAAAGTTTGGTATCTATTGTTTTATGTAATTTTTCTCAAGTGTTTTACATTGGATATTTTTATTGATGCCAAAGATAGTCATGCTAATTGGTTAATTCCCTATGGAAAAAATTCATTTTGTTCCTGCCCTTCTTTAAATTTAAAAGCTTAAATGAAATGTGCCTCTACATTGCTGTGAAACTCTTGAGTAGACAAAGTTGTCTCTGAACAAGTGACCACTCAACACACGGAGAAAATATGCTAGGATGACATGAACAAGCAATTGGGATTTCTGTGCTAAATAAAAGCTAGACATAGATATGGAATCCTTTGAGCAGCAATCTTGTTCTCACCAAATTTTTTTTTGTAAATGTTTGGGGTTTTTGGGAGTGATCTCAGATTCAGGTTAGTTTTAGTTGTATAATAACTCAACAGAAGAATGTCAAAAAGAAATCAATTTTTACTTTTTTTCATGTAAATTATGCACTTTCACATGTACACTGAATGTATGCATTCAACAGTACTAGGAAAGAAGACTGGAATAGAATTAATATTTTCTAACATCACATGACACTCTAAAGAGACATACATAGCCCTGCTATCCAGAAATTAATCTACTGTGTGTAGCAAATTTTAGAAATTATCTTTGTCTATTACTAAAGTTTCTTTCTCTATTTATCTATTTAGAATAAGCAAAAAAAATTATTGGGTGTCTCTACGGCATTGTTTACAACATTGTTAGTCTTCATGGTCTTTGAGTTATTTTAAAGTCTATAAATTACAGATAATTGAGAGCAATGCAAAAATATTCTTATCTATAGGAATAAATTCTGTTCCAGTCAAGGTT